>NC_091334.1:14454844-14609844 GCF_038502225.1 Cherax quadricarinatus
GTATTTCCAAATGACGGTATATCTGACACTTGAGCCAGGTGTTCCTCTCTCCAAACTCTTAACCTCCCTCCAACCTCTCACCCTCCATTCCTTATTCATTCCAACTTCATTTGCCCTACCTACGCCGTTTCACCTTCCCTCCTCTCCTACCCATTCCTCCCTCATTCCCACAGTCACGTTTGACACCCCCGCCCTCAGTGTCTCCCACAATCTCCCTCCCCACCAATCTTCCTCAGTGGCCACATCCTCCCCGTCACCCTCACCCATAATTCCTGCCATCACTGTCACACACAGTTTGACACCCCCACCCTCAGTGTCTACCTTAATATACCCCATCACCCCCTAAACCTTCTCTCCCCCCCTTGCTTCCCTCATCCTCTTCCCTCTCCCCTACTCTCCCTTATCCTCTTCCCTCTCCCCTACTCTCCCTTATCCTCTTCCCTCTCCCCTACTCCCCCTTATCCTCTTCCCTCTTCCCTACTCTCCCTTATCCTCTTCCCTCTCCCCTACTCTCCCTTATCCTCTTTCTTTTCCCTGCCCTTTCTCACCTACTCGTTTCTCTCCCTCACCACCCTCCCATTCTACGTCATACTCTCCCACCACTCTCCCATTCTACATCATACTCTCCCACTACTCCCATTATACATCATACTCTCCCACTACTCCCATTATACATCATTCTCTCCCACCGTCACCACCCTCCCTCCCACCGCCACCACCCTCCCACCGTCACCACCCTCCCTCCCACAGTCATCATCAGAATATAATAATTATAGATCAAGAGTGGTTTTTGAAAGGTTAATAGCGGCGAGCACGTTCATCATGTCACCTTAATGTGTGTCCTGCCCGTAGTCTGCCCCTGTCATGCTCCTGCCCTCCCTCTGTCCCTGCCCTGCCTCTGTCTCTGCCCCCTGTCTTTTCTTGCTCTGCCCCGCCACCCACTGTAACCTCCCCTGTACGCCTCACCCACCGCCTAGTGTGGTTTTCATCTTAGTTTGTCACGTGTTTCTCTTTGCAGGTTAGTTGTGGCGGCGCCGCCTCCTGCAGCTGTGGTGGTGGCACCTGGCCCTCCTGGCAGGTGTGTTGTCTGGTGAGTGCAGGTGGCACTTGGCCCTCCTGGCAGGTGTGTTGTCTTGTGAGCGCAGGTGTGGTGGTGGCACCTGGAAGGTGTGTTTGGTGATTGCAGCTGTGTCGGTGAGGGTTGAGGCATAGTAAGTAGGTTAGCTGCAGTGGTTACGAGGTGGAGGTGTAGAGAGAGAGAGAGTAAATTTAGTGACCGTAAAAATGACAGGTGTTCGAGTCGTACCATGAGACAGCAGTTACTAACACCTGTGTTGGTCTGGCTTGGCTACGTGGTGGAGACAAGTGAGGATGTAGCCTGACACTCAGGGCTCTCGCTTCATAAGGCATTAATTGGGTCATTTGATCTTATGATCTTACCCACCAGGTTCTCAACCAGTTGACCTGGTCTGGGACCGGGCCGCGGGCGTGATGACCCCCAGCATCGACGACAGGTAATAGACTGCAGGTACAGGTCCAACTTGTTAAAATTGTTCAGTCAGATGTGATATTTAAATTTCTTCTCGGTCAATTATGAATTTCCTAATAGACGACCTTCATCCCGCCTATGTAGTAAGGCATGTGTAGACACGGAGAGTCAACAGCTGGTCTACAAAGACGAGCCTTGCCTCAGGTCGGGCGGCGAGGATACAAAACCGCTATAAATCGGTTACAGGTATATGGTCTGGACTATAAGGCGCTTTCTGGAGAAAACTGAGCCACATAATACAAGTATTACATCAGCCAGGTTGCATTGACTATGTAGGTTTGCTGGCAACAACAACCTGGTTGATTAGTCAGTGAATAAGTCTGGTCTCAGGCCGGGCCGCGAGGGTGAAACAACCATTGAAACTTGCCACAAGTTTGCTACGTAATGGACAGAATTCTAAATGTATTTTTTATGAAGTCGAGTATGTATGCTAGGAGCACTTAACGTGCCTCGGGTCATTGTAAAGTTATATCATTAATGAGAGCAGTTACTGTGTCTCAGCTCATTATAAACTATCACTATCATTACTAACAGTAGTTACTGTATCTCAGCTCATTATAAACTATCACTATCATTACTAACAGTAGTTACTGTGCCTCAGCTCATTATAAACTATCACTATCACAGAAATCACTCCCTACGAAAGTAAAAGACTGGGCAGGCGATGCAAAATGCCCCCAATAAAAAGTAGGGGCGCCATTGGTACACTAAGAGAAAACACCATAAGTGTCCGGGGCCCAAAACTGTTCAACAGCCTCCCATCAAGCATTAGGAGAATTGCCAATAAGCCCCTGGCTGCCTTCAAGAGAGAGCTGGACAGATACCTAAAGTCAGTGCCGGATCAGCCGGGCTGTGGCTCGTACGTTGGACTGCGTGCGGCCAGCAGTAACAGCCTAGTTGATCAGGCCCTGATCCATCGGGAGGCCTGGTCATGGACCGGGCCGCGGGGGCGTTGATCCCCGGAATAACCTCCAGGTAACCAGGTAATCATTACTAACAGTAGTTACTGTGTCTCAGCTCATTATACACTATCACTAAAAGAATGTAAAGAGGAACTTAGCATACCTTTGGCTAATCTTTTTAACATATCACTACAAACTGGCATGGTGCCTGATAAGTGTAAAATGGCAAATGTAATACCTATTTACAAGGCAGGTGACAGGTCCTTGGCTTCGAACTATAGACCAATAAGCCTTACCTCCATAGTGGGAAAATTTATGGAATCAATAATTGCCGAAGCAGTTCGTAGCCATCTTGATAGGCCCAGATTGATTAATGAATCTCAACACTGTTTTACAAAGGGGCGTTCCTGTCTTACGAATTTACTAACTTTTTTCACTAAGGTGTTTGAGGAGGTAGATCATGGTAATGAATATGATATTGTGTGTATGGACTTCAGTAAGGCTTTCGATAGAATTCCACATCAGAGGCTATTGAGGAAAGTTAAGGCACACGGAATAGGAAAAATTTTTTCCTGGGTAGAGGCATAGCTGACAAATAGGCAGCAGAGAGTTTGCATAAATGGGGAGAAATCAGAATGGGGGCACGTCACAAGCGGTGTTCCTTATGGGTCAGTGTTGGGCCCGTTGTCGTTCACAATTTACATAAACGACATAGATGAGGGAATAAATAGCGACATAAGCAAATTTGCTGATGACACCAAAATAGGCCGTCCAATTCATTCTAATGAGGACACTAGAACACTCCAGGATGATTTGAATAGACTGATGCAATGGTCGGAGAAGTGGCAGATGCAGTTTAATATTGACAAATGCAAAGTTCTAAATGTTGGACAGTTAAATAACCATACCACATATATACTAAATGTAGATCTTAATACTACTGATTGCGAAAAGGATTTAGGGGTTCTGGTTAGCAGTAATCTAAAACCAAGACAACAGTGCAATAGTGTTCGCAATAAAGCTAACAGAATTCTTGGCTTCATATCTAGAAGCATAAATAATAGAAGTCCTCAGGTTGTTCTTCAACTCTATATATCTTTGGTTAGGCCTCATTTAGACTATGCTGCTCAGTTCTGGCCACCGTGTTACAGAATGGATATAAATACTCTGGAAAACGTACAGAGGAGGATGACAAGGATGATCCCATGTATCAGAAATCTTCCATATGAGGATAGACTGAGGGCCATGAATCTGCACTCTCTCGAAAGGCGTAGAATTAGGGGGGATATGATCGAGGTGTATAAATGGAAAACAGGAATAAACAAAGGGGATGTAAATAGCGTGCTGAAAATTTCCAGCCAAGACAGGACTCGCAGCAATGGTTTCAAATTGGAAAAATTCAGATTCAGGAAGGATATAGGAAAGTACTGGTTTGGTAATAGAGTTGTGGATGAGTGAAACAAACTCCCGAGTACAGTTATTCAGGCTAAAACGTTGTGTAGTTTTAAAAATAGGTTAGATAAATACATGAGTGGGTGTGGGTGGGTGTGAGTTGGACCTGACTAGCTTGTGCTGCTGGGTCTGGTGCCGTGCTCCATCCTTGAGTGGAGGTGACCAGACTGGGTGGGTCATTGGGGTAATCCGGGGAGGCCATTAAGCTAATCCGGGGGGGTCATTGGGCTAATCCGGGGGATGGGGACATGGACCTGCTCCGCATGGGTCAGTAGGCCTGTTGCAGTGTTCCTTCTTTATGTTCTTATCATTACTAACAGTAGTTACTGTGTCTCAGCTCATTATAAACTATCACTATCGTTACTATCAGTAGTTACTGTGTCTCAGCTCATTATAAACTATCACTATCGTTACTATCAGTAGTTACTGTGTCTCATTTTATTACAAAGCTATCACTATCATCATTACTGAAAAAAATATTACCACTTGAGTTGGCTAAAGTTCCAAGAGAAGAGGCAGCAAACGACACAGTAGGAATTTTACGTGTTAAAGTATAGAACAAGAGTTTAGTCCTTATTCTTTTATATAAACTACCGTCAGCAATGACTAGCGAGTTTATGGAACAGATAAGGAAGACAGAGAGCGGCTGCGGCCTTGAAAAAAGCTACACCCAAACATTATCTGTTTCTCAGATTTCAACTTCCCAAATGTGAAATAGAAGCTGATAAAGTGTGTTTGTTGTCGAGTTCCTTAAACTTTTTACGATTACAGATCCCCAAGGGATTGCCCAATATGTCCCCCATACCCCTTTCACCGGACTGTTGAAATCATCATAAGTTCTATTAGGTATCAGTATGACTGCAGAATGTCAGAACAGCTGATAGTTTATTCTAATCTGACAACTTTCTTTTTAAATTATTCGGAGATAGTCCATACCCCCATTATTTAGTTGCAATACCCCCAAGGGGTAGGGATACCCCGGTTAAGAACGCCTGTTGTAGAGGAAAGTAGTGGAAGAACGCTATTCCATTAGTCAAGTAATGGGAGCCAAAAGAAAGCAGAACCCACTAGAATGAACCCACTAGAAATGAAAATAAATAAGAACTCAGTGAACTACTAGGAACCATTCAGAGGCATAACAGTCTCGAATGCAGTATACTCTGATCACAACCTTAAAGAAGTACAAAGTAATGTAAATCCAGGTGTGGGGAAACTCCAGAAATAATACACGAGAAGGGATGTTCAGTAAATCTTAACTTCAACAGTCAGAGCATTGACTGGGACACCAGACAAATACTGTCAGATGTTTCCTACATAATTGTCTTGAACGCCATAACTTGTCACCATTGTATGCAAAAGTTGAATACGAAATCATACAAAGTCTGAAGAGTAAGACGTCTACGTGTGCAACAGTTGTATATTATACCATTGTCAACGTATAAAGTGTGTATGAAATATGTACCGCTAAGAAGGCCTACACGAAGATCAGATTCAGAAAGAGAACGTAACAGAATGTAGGGAAGAAAAAGAATTACTGACTGGCTTCATATCTGGTGTCACTGACTGCAAATGGAATGTTGAACACACAAATATGTAGATAATTACTATATTAGTGAGCAGACGGTGGCAGGAGTGTAGTGGTTGGTGTCCTCCGTCCTTCACTACCTCCGCTTTCCTTTTGTACTCCTTCCATCCCTGCCTTCCTCTGCTAGTCTTTCTCCATATACCATTTGGCCCTCGCCCTCCTTCCCTACCTATCTCCCTTTTCACCTCTCCTCCCTTTCTTATTTACCTCCCTCTCTACTTCCTTCTTCATTGTTTCCTTTTTTTTTCTATCCACTATTTCTCTCCGTACTTCTGTTTCTCCTCTAGATCCCTCCCTCCCTTCCTCTATCTGCTCCTCCCTCCCCTCCTTCCTTCCTTCCCCTCCTTCCTTCCTTCCCCTCCTTCCTCCCTTCCCCACAAAACCGCGATAATTACCGAAGAATCTGGTGTGTGTAAATATTTAATAGGAACACGCTTTTGGACAAGCAGTGCTGATCCCACTACCCTTCCCTGTTACCCACTTCCCCTCTGGTGAGTCCAGCGCCCTCTGCTTCCAGCACCTCTCCTCACACGCCCTATATATAAGGATGTATCAATGCTGATGGCGGTGATTGGGCTCGGCTGATCAATGAAACTGTGCCTTGCAGTCCAGCATAAACACCAGTCTGTCAGAAGGAAACATTACAGCTTCCTTCTTGAAGACGTTCAGAGTGTTGCTGCATGTAGTTTTATTACGCTTCTTTACTGGTTTTCTTTCTTCATTTTCTACTAAACATTCCGCGATAATTATATGTGTATAATGAAATTGAATAACGATTAGTAAATTTGTGATTAAATGTAAAACAATGAGGCCGTTCTTGAAGTGTTGCAGTTCATTAAAAAAAATATTTATATAATTGTTTATATGTATATAAATAATTATAATGAAAATGTTTATATAAGTATGTTTATATACTTGTAGTAAAAAGTGTGTAAGTGTTTACGTAAATTTGTTTACTATATATAAGTGTAGTAAAAGTGTGTTTGTAAGGCTATACTTAATTATAAAAGTGTTATAAGAACATAAGAACGAAGGAACACTGCAGAAGGCCTACTGGCCCATGCGAGGCAGGTCCAAGTCTCCTACCGGTTTAAGCCAATGCACCCAACCTAGTCAGGTCAGGTCACATTGACTTAAGGGAGGAACACGGCAACCGTCCTGGTAGCACAAGCTATCAGGTCCAACTCACACCCACCCACATCCACTCATGTATTTATCCAACCTATTTTTAAAGCTACACAACGTTCTGGCCTCTATAACTGTACTCGGGAGTTTGTTCCACTCATCCACAACTCTATTACCAAACCAGTATTTTCCTATATCCTTCCTGAATCTGAATTTTTCCAACTTAAAACCATTGCTGCGAGTCCTATCTAGGCTAGATATTTTCAGCACACTATTTACATCCCCTTTATTTATTCCTGTCTTCCATTTATACACCTCAATCATATCCCCCCTAATTCTACGTCTTTCTAGAGAGTGCAGATTCAGAGCCCTTAGTCTATCCTCATAGGGAAGGCTTCTGATACATGGGATCAACTTTGTCATCCTCCTTTGTACATTTTCCAGAGAATTTATATCCATTCTGTAATACGGTGACCAAAACTGTGCAGCATAATCTAAATGAGGCCTAACCAAGGATGTATAGAGTTGAAGAACAACCTGAGGACTCCTATTATTTATGCTTCTTGATATGAAGCCAAGGATTCTATTAGCTTTATTGCGAACACTTATGCACTGTTGTCTTGGTTTCAGATTACTGCTAACCAGAACTCCTAAATCTTTTTCGCAATCCGTAATATTAAGATCTACATTATTTAGTTTATATGTGGCATGGTTATTGTCCTGTCCAACATTTAGAACTTTGCATTTGTCTATATTAAACTGCATCTGCCACTTCTCCGACCACTGCATCAGTCTATTCAAATCTTCCTGGAGTACTCGAATGTCCTCGTCAGAATGAATTCGACGGCCTATTTTGGTGTCATCGGCAAACTTGCCGATGTCGCTCTTTATGCCCTCATCTATGTCGTTTATGTAGATTGTGAACAGCAGGGGGCCCAACACCGACCCCTGTGGAACACCGCTCGTGACGCTTCCCCACTCTGATTTCTCCCCATTTATGCAAACTCTCTGCTGCCTATTTGTCAACCATGCCTCTATCCAGGAAAAAATTTCTCCTCCTATTCCATGTGCTTTAATTTTCCTCAATAGTCTCTGATGTGGGACCCTGTCAAAAGCCTTACTGAAGTCCATATACACAATATCATATTCATTACCATGATCTACCTCCTCAAATACCTTAGTGAAAAAAGTTAATAAATTCGTAAGGCAGGAACGCCCCTTTGTAAAACCATGCTGAGATTCGTTGATTAATTTATGCTTTTCAAGGTGGCTACGAACTGCCTCGGCAATTATTGATTCCATAAATTTTCCCACTATGGAGGTTAGGCTTATTGGTCTATAGTTCGAAGCTTTAGTATTTAATTTAATTGATTATTTATGTGGCCTTGTATAGAGTTGTTTTACATTAGTTGTTAATAATGGTTTTACCTAAGCAGTGGCCTGATGAATGGGCGCTTCGTTAGTCTGTGCAACTGTTGTGATTTCATGTAATGGCAAGATTGTAAAACCATGACATTGATGGAGCGTGAATTCACTTGCCGCGAGTTCAAGCCCCCACACGGACCGTGGTTTAATCGTGCCTCAAGTATGTTGATAATGTATGGAGTTAACACTGTTGGTTTATATTTTTTCGTAGCTGATTTACTACCACCTTTGTGAAGTAGGGCAGTATCAGTGGGTTTTAATGATTGGGATGACACCTATGTCCAGCTCCTGCAGAGAATACTACAGACACTCTCAGGTCGAGCACTTGGGAGTAGAAAAACCTCAGAGAATTCATTAAAGTTATATGGAGTTCACAAGTCTGGACCTCGGGCAGAGTGCATGGGCATGCTATAATAATATTAATAATATTTTTATTTACTACAAGTACATGTACAGGGTATACATTCCTAGCTAACATCAGTGACATACTACTATATAGAAAGTCTCTTGTTATGCACAACATTTCCCGCAGATTAGGTCAGTTTTGTCCCAGGATGCAACCCACACCAGTCGACAAACTCCCAGGTACCCATTTTTACTGATGGGTGAACATAGACAACCGGTGTTTCTACCCTAGTTGGGAATCGAGCCTAGACCCTCGCTGTGTGAAGCGAGAGCTGTACCCACCAGGCCACGGGACCTGGTAGCTAAAGTTAATTGAGAATAGGACTATATCAGAAATTGTGGAGATGATCACTACATTTTGAGTCGTTCACGAAAGTTCGTGTGGGTCATCAGTCTGTTGACTGAACAGTGTTGTATTGTGACTTAAGTGTTTCACACTTTTTTATTATCATCAATGTATGTTCCATCACATTAATCGTATAGTAGATGTGTTTCTTTCCTGGATTTTGTATAAAAAACCGTATTTGGGGTTTTTAATTTCATTTATGACTGTTTACTCCTTAGATTCTATGTGATTCAGTACTAGCTTGATGTTCTCCATTTCTCTGACCAGTTTGAGAAGCTTTATCCCTCGTGTTCGCCTATAGAGGGAGAACCTCTTTCTAGGTTGTCTGGAGCATATATTTAGTGCCAGTGAGGTTATCCTTCCAAGAAACTGATTTAAATCTATAGTGGTCATATCATCTTCCCAGTGTTGTTCTTTACGGTTATGATTCATATGGTCCTCTTGATGTTATTGTGAAAGTTGAGTTTGTTGAATCTACCCCTCATTGTTGATGGTCTTTCTCGGACACAGACCGGTGTGCACACAGGTGTGAACCTCGATTGCGTTGCAACATGAGATTGCTGTCTTCAGTACCATTACATCGTGGACCAGATTCTCAGTTTTGTTATCTACTGGTTTAGGAAAATTTATTACAGAGGTTGAATAATTCTGATATAAAACTCTTCCTTCAAACTAGCTCATGGTAGATGTCTCGAATTTTACGTCCACAAGCAATGAGATAGTGTTCAATTTCCAGTAGCTGGTGTTTACTGGGAAGTTTTATCAGATGGTTTATATACAAGCACGACTAAGTTCTAATTTTAACTGAAGGATACCTGAAGGACGTTTCTGGGGTTCAGTTCCAGACCAGGCCTCATGGAGGATCAAGGCATGATCAATCAGGCTGTTACCGCTGGCCGCACGCAGTCCAACGTACGAACCACACACAGTTCTGCTGGCCAGGCCATGATTTGAGGAGTGTGTCCTGTTTCTTCTTGACCGCTAAACGTTTGTCGGTAATTCCCCTTATGCATGGAGGGAGAGCGTTGAAGAGTCGGGGACCTCTGACGCTGCCTAAAGTTCTAATACATCATCTGTGGTGTTCAGTAATTCAGTCCATATGAATAACTTTAACCTTCCCTTGTTGACTATATTTCCGGTCGCATCTAAACTGTAGACTGGAATTAGTATTTCCTAAATAATAATAATAATAATTTGAAGCATAGAGTTAGGGTGATGCTACGAGTGTAATGACGACCACTTGTCTTACACCACAAATTGTTGACAAACAAGACCTCGTTACTACTGGTAATTACCTGTGTTGTAACACCACTGCTGCCTCCACTCTTCCCCCTTATCTCCACCACCACCACCACTGAACACCACATCCATCAGCTGTTCATCAGGAATGCTTGTTAGGTCTGCGCTGCATTATCAAATAAGCTTTTTCCCAGCAATGCTGTCGTGATGGAATTGCCTGGAAGTGTTCTACAAGATAACATTATCATATCAAAGGTGGACCAACCTAGACGGTAGGAGGAGGAAGGAGCCAGGAGGAGGAGGGAGCCAGGAGGAACAGGAGGAGGGAACCAGGAGGAACAGGAGGAGGGAACCAGGAGGAACAGGAGGAGGGAACCAGGAGGAACAGGAGGAGGGAACCAGGAGGAACAGGAGGAGGGAACCAGGAGGAACAGGAGGAGGGAACCAGGAGGAACAGGAGGAGGAGGAGGGAAAGTGGGATGAACTGGGGAAGAGGAGAAATAAAGAGGGATGGAGAAAGAGTGAGGGAGAGAAGGGGGGAAATAATACATAGGAAATGAGAGAGAAGGATAGAAAGGAGGGAGAGGAGGATAGAGAAGGGGTGAGGTGAGAAGGCGAAGGAAGGAAGGAGGGAGGGAGGTTGACGGGGGAAAAGAAAGATGGACAGTTAAGTGGTTTAGAGGGAGGGAGATAAGATAAGCTTTACTCTGGAAAATTTACACACATTATGGCTCTCTCTCTCCCCCCCCAAACTCCACACTGTACACTTGCTTACTCCACTCCTGCTTGTCTTTCTCTCCTCGGCTTCTTTCTCTCTCCCCCTCGCTTTCTCACACCTGCCCTGTGCATTTTGCAGCTTCTCTTTTTGTTTTTGTCCTCTCCTTCCCTCCCTCCCTCCCTCCCTCCCTCTACCTCCCTCCCTCTACCTCCCTCCCTTTACCTCCCTCCCTTCCTCCCTCCCTTTACCTCCCTCCCTTCCTCCCTCCCTTCCTCCCTCCCTCCCTCCCTCCCTCTCCCCTCCCTCCCTCCCTCCCTCCCTCCCTCTCCCCTCCCTCCCTCCCTCTCCCTCCCTCCCCCTCCCCTCCCTCCCCCTCTCTCCCTCCCTCCCCCTCCCTCCCCCTCCCTCCCCCTCCCTCCCTCCCTCTCCCTCCCTCCCTCTCTCCCTCCCTCTCCCTCCCTCTCCCTCCCTCTCCCTCCCTCCCTCTCCCTCCCTCTCCCTCCCTCTCCCCCCTCTCCCCCTGTCCCTCTCCCTCCCTCTCCCTCCCTCCCTCCCTCCCTCCCTCCCTCCCTCCCTCCCTCCCTCCCTCTCCCTCTCCTTCCCTCTCCCTCTCCTTCCCTCTCCCTCCCTCTCCCTCCCTCACTCTCCCTCCCTCCCTCCCTCCCTCCCTTTCCCTCCCTCCCTCTCCCTCCCTCCCTCCTTTCCTCCCTCTCCCTCCCTCCCTCCCTCTCCCTCCCTCCCTCTCCCTCCCTCCCTCTCCCTCCCTCTCCCTCCCTCCCTCCCTCCCTCTCCCTCCCTCCCTCCCTCTCCCTCCCTCTCCCTCACTCTCCCTCTCCCTCCCTCTCCCTCCCTCCCTCTCCCTCCCTCTCCCTCCCTCCCTCCTTTCCTCCCTCTCCCTCCCTCTTCCCTCTACATACAGAGATGGGATTGAGTCAGATGTAGTTCTTTTGGCTGATGATGTTAAACTAACGAGAATAAAATCAGATAAGGACGTGGAAAGGCTCCAAATGAATGTGAACAAATTGCAGAATTGGTCAGCTAAGTGGTTGCTTGAATTCAGTCCCAGCAAATGCAAGGCAATGAAGAGTAGGAAAGGAAGAAGACTGGACACAGAGTATAGAATCTGGACACAGGCTGAAGATCCCAAAGAGAAAAACCTAAGTGTGAAGACCTAAGTGACTAATGTACCGCCAGGGGCGATATAGTAGTCATTTCAGGTACTTAATGTAACATAAGCCAGGCCTGTCTTTTGGTGTGAAACTTCAGCACCAGAAAAAGTATGTTAAGAAACAAGAGAAAGTGAACAACGAGGCTGGTTTTATAACTAAGTGGAATGAGCTTGAACCTAATGACACTGGAGAGCAGAAGAACAATGGGAGACATGATGACATCATATAAAATACTTACAGAGACAGGCTTTTTGAGAGGAGAGAAAAAGATCCCCGGAGGCACAGCTGAAAGTTGAAGACAGAGGTGAGGCCACAGGGATGGGGAAGCATTTCTTCAGTCTGGGTGACCAGGAAGTGGAATCATCTTGATGATTAAGTGGTGGAGGCAGATTCCACTCATAGTTTGTAGAGCAGGTAAGGTAGCGTCCACGCAGCTAGGAGGGCGTGAATTTGACAAGGGTTAAGAGGCGGGGCCAGGAGCTAGGCTGGACCCGTGCAGTCATGTATAGGCGAGAACAAGAGCTTGAGGCATAACTGTAGGTTAACTGAATGCTTCCATCGCCTCCGAGGCCCGGCCCCAAACCAGGCTTCATTTTTAACAACCTAAACAGTCAGGTTGTTAGTACTAGCTCTACGCACTCTCCACAAGGTGTTCAAAATGGAACTCAGTTCTAGAATTTATACTTGTTCTTGACCTGATCGTTTTACCTGAAGTTTAGGTGTTAGGAGAAACTTTACACATTTGGAGGAAGTTTACCCGAAATTGATGTTGTTTAGAGAATGACCGTCCCCGCGGCCCAGTCCAAGACCAGAACCTTTCCTTTTGACATGGAAGACCTTGGTGGTCGCTGGTACTGACAGGTCAACCAGGCTGTGATGGATATGTGGGCAAGCCAGTAACAGCAGACAAGCCTGTCGGAGGGCCGCGTTTCGGGAGTAGGAAAACTCTAGAAACTCGTCAAAGGTATGAGATTAATATTATTAGTAATAATGGTAGAATTACCGGCAGAATCTTGTGTAATTGGACACAGATGTTGTGGAAAGTTGAGGGAAGGTTGTCTTACAGTGTTGGTTGAGAGTAGTGTGTCTGAGGGAAGGTTGTCTTACAGTGTTGGTTGAGAGTAGTGTGTCTAAGGGAAGGTTGTCTTAGTGTTGGTTGAGAGTAGTGTGTCTGAGGGAAGGTTGTCTTAGTGTTGGTTGAGAGTAGTGTGTCTGAGAGAAGGTTGTCTTACAGTGTTGGTTGAGAGTAATGTGTCTGAGGGAAGGTTGTCTTACAGTGTTGGTTGAGAGTAATGTGTCTGAGGGAAGGTTGTCTTAGTGTTGGTTGAGAGTATTGTGTCTGAGGGAAGGTTGTCTTACAGTGTTGGTTGAGAGTAACGTGTCTGAGGGAAGGTTGTCTTAGTGTTTGTTGAGAGTAGTGTGTCTGAGGGAAGGTTGTCTTAGTGTTGGTTGAGAGTAGTGTGTATGAGGGTAGGTTGTCTTACAGTGTTGGTTGAGAGTAGTGTGTCTGAGGGAAGGTTGTCTTACAGTGTTGGTTGAGAGTAGTGTGTCTGAGGGAAGGTTGTCTTAGTGATGGTTGAGAGTAGTGTGTCTGAGGGAAGGTTGTCTTAGTGTTGGTTGAGAGTAGTGTGTCTGAGGGAAGGTTGTCTTAGTGATGATTGAGAGTAGTGTGTCTGAGGGAAGGTTGTCTTAGTGATGGTTGAGAGTAGTGTGTCTGAGGGAAGGTTGTCTTAGTGTTGGTTGAGAGTAGTGTGTCTGAGGGAAGGTTGTCTTACAGTGTTGGTTGAGAGTAGTGTGTCTGAGGGAAGGTTGTCTTACAGTGTTGGTTGAGAGTAGTGTGTCTGAGGGAAGGTTGTCTTAGTGTTGGTTGAGAGTAGTGTCTGAGGGAAGGTTGTCTTAGTGTTGGTTGAGAGTAGTGTGTCTGAGGGAAGGTTGTCTTAGTGTTGGTTGAGAGTAGTGTGTCTGAGGGAAGGTTGTCTTAGTGATGGTTGAGAGTAGTGTGTCTGAGGGAAGGTTGTCTTAGTGATGGTTGAGAGTAGTGTGTCTGAGGGAAGGTTGTCTTAGTGATGGTTGAGAGTAGTGTGTCTGAGGGAAGGTTGTCTTAGTGATGGTTGAGAGTAGTGTGTCTGAGGGAAGGTTGTCTTGCAATATGGCTGTCCTCCTCTTGTCTCCTCAATTTCTTTGAAATTTTAACACTTAAGGACGCTGTTAATCAATTTAAAAGCAGTAACAGCCCAATTTGTAAAATTACACTGCTGGAGACTGTACAGAGAACCTTCACAACCCGCATGTATTCACTCAAACTTGTAAATTGTACTTTTTCACTTTGTACTTCTCCAAGTAGAGACGGGAAACATGTATCATAATTCACGCCTGATAAATGCTAAGGGGACTGCTTCTAGATTTCCTTGTTGAAATTGCTCCCTAAGACAAGAGGCGGTTTTCTCTAGCGCCAATAAAAAACACGAGGGGGAGGAGTGAGTAGTACACTAAGAGATAAGTGTAAAGGGCCCAAGACTTCTCAGCACCCCCACTTCATATGTAAGGGAGATTTTAAACAGTTCTATATAAAGAAAATATGTAATTAGTTAAAACTGAAAATAAGCCAAGCTGTGAAGCTTAGGGGGGGGGAGGCTGCAGGTACCAACAACCTGGCTGATCACTCTCAACTAGGATTTCAAGAAATTATCTCCAACATGGGGCGATATAAGCTGCGAGAGCAAGGGGGCTGATACCCCCACCGTCTCTCTCACTCAGAACAGTAGTCAAATTTGTCTATAAAACTACAATACTGAGCATTAGAATTATTAATAGAGACTTTCTTAATGACGTAATATAATTAATAACAAAATTTTTTTGTAACTAATAACAAATTTGAATAGTAACCTTTAAAAATATTTATATATTAATTTAACATTGTTTATCTGCCCTGTGTGTGTGTGTGTGTGTGTGTGTGTGTGTGTGTGTGTGTGTGTGTGTGTGTGTGTGTGTGTGTGTGTGTGTGTGTGTGTGTGTGTGTAGGCTAAGGTTATCAGAGCAACTCAATCATAGATCATATCTCACATCTCGCTGTATTTCTTTTAACTGGGGGAAAAACATGATTGAATATATGCCTGTTTTTGTCTTGGATGTTGTACTCACCCAGTCGTGAGTGCAGAGGTCGAGGTGCAGATCCTAACTCAGCACCTCTTAAACTACAATCGTGTGCTTTTCAGTTTATAATTAAGGAGAGTTGGTGGTGACATGTGTGGCAGCAAAAGCTTGGATAATCAACCTGACGGGCTGATACCCAAGTTGTTGCTGCTAGCGGCCCGCAGAACAATATAAGTCATCACAACTTGGTTAATCTACATTACTCGACTCATGAAATCGTAATGACACAATTGCAAACAAACCATACCACGGGTGGGGATAGAACCCGCGATCAGAGAGTCTCAAAACTCCAGACCGTCGCGTTAGCTACTGGACCAGCTAGCCACAATAAGATTCGTCCAACTAGGTATATTTCTACACCATAGGAAGGTTAGCATAGGCACCACTGTGACCACAAATGCAAGTTTTTACAGACGAATCTCCAGCTAGCGTGGCCATGACGAACTCTAGCTCAAGTCCCCTCAAAGCCGTTAACATGATTCACGAAATCGTAATGACACGATTGGAAACAAACCATACCACGGGCGGGGATAGAACCCGCGATCAGAGTCTCAACTCCAGACTGTCGCGTTAGCCACATTAGTTACTTGTCACTGGTTGTATTTGCCATCCTTCAGGTACTAGACGAAGCAGTAACTTCGTGTACAAATTTGAAACCAGTACTTCAGGATCTACCTGCCTGGAGTCTACTTGAAGAGTTTTCCGGTGTTCAACGCCTCCCTCAGCCCGATCCCAGACCAGGTCTCTCAGTGGATTAATTGATTAAACACGGTGTTGGTGTTAACCGCATGCAGTGTGTACTCCATAGCCCGGCTGATCAGGAACTGTCTTGAGGAATGTATCAAATTCTCTTTGAAGACAACGAGAAACTATGTGAAGGACTTAGGAATGATAATGTCAGAAGATCTTACCTTGACGGACCACAACAACGTTATCACAACTGCGTGGAAAATGATAGGATGGCTTAGAACCTTCACAACAAGAAATGTCATGCCAATGATGATTCTCTTTAGGTCATTTGAAATATCTAGGCTGGAATACTACTATACACTAACACCTCCTTTTAAGGCCAGAGAAATTGCAAATTTGAAGAATGTACAGAGTGCCTTCACTGAATGTCTAAGTTCAGTAAAGCACCTCAGTTACTGGCAGCATGGGAAGTTCCTTTACCTTGGCACACAGGCGAGAAAGGTACATCATAATTTCTGGAAAATCCTTGAGGGACTGGCCCCAAGTTTCCACAGAGAAAATACTCCTTAACAGAGTAAAAGACTCGCCCCCCCCCCCTTCCCAATGAGAAGTAGGGGTGCCGTGAGTACGGGGGATTACCACTAGAACCCTGTCTTCAACTAACAGATACCTAAGGTCAGTGCCTGACCAGCCGGGTTGTTGTTCATACACTGGATTGCGTGTGGCTAGCAGTACCAGCCTGGTTGATCAGGCCCTGATCCACTGGGAGACCTGGTCAAGGACAGGGCCGCGGGGACGTCGACCCTCGGAGCAACCTCCAGGTTGACTCCAGGTAGGTATCGCCTATTTTCGAAGGTGGAATTCGAGGGTCTTGTAATGTTTTTATTAATTTGGGTATTTGACTGAACTTATATGGGCAGACAAAATTCTCTATACATTCTATAGAATTCTGGATTAGCAGTTTCGTCTGCTCCAATATTCCGGTCTAGAGAGAACAAGTGACTTAAAGACTAACATCATTGGCATGGCAACTCTTTGTTTTGAAGGTTCTGGTTATTCAGCCTATCATTGTTTTGAAAGTTCTAGTTATCTAACCTCTCATTGTTTTGAAGATTCTGGTTATCCAACCTATCATTGTCCTTTCAGGTTTAATAACACTGTTGTGATTCTTGAAAGTGAGATCTTCTGACATCATCACTGCTGACTCCCGCGCTTATCTTTCAGTCTTTAAGCGATGTGAGTTATATAATGTCTTCCAGTTTCTCTCTCCATATTTTGTCATAGTGGTTTAGCAGTTATTTTCCTCATGGAACATCATGTTAGTTTACCTAACCCACCGGATTACTTACACTTGGCAGTGAGTCGAGTTGATGGGATAGTGAGTTGGAGGAATAGTGGGTTGATGGGATAGTGGATTGAAGGGATAGTGGGGTGAAGGGATAGTGGGTTTGAGAAATAGCGGGTTGGAGGGATCTTGGATGGAAGGAATAGTGGGTTGATCATGTCGTTACTTCAAATCATCCATTTATAGTCCCTCTTGTCCCCTTAATCTACTTTCACTTTTAGCTATCCTACTTCTATCCTATCCTCCCCTTCCCTCCTCACCCATCCCCTCCCTCCCCCCAAAATTCCCCTTCACCACCCCACCCCCTAAAACCCTTTACAGAACTAGCTTTCACTTTTTTTTCTATTTTTCTTTTGGTTCGCTACATACGCCGCCTCTAACCCCTCTGGTCCCCTCTTAGCCCCCCCACTCCCCTCTTTACCCTCTCTTACCTCTCCTCTCTTATTCCTCCCTCCCCTCAGCTGCGTATCAATTGAACGTATCAGTGATCAAATTGATGCTGTCACTGAATTACACCCATTGACACACACACAGACCCTTGTCAACAGGAGGGGAACAGGAAGACCGGCAGGGGAAACGGAAGAGGGGAGAGCCTAAGGGGTGGAGGCTGATGAGGGGAGGAGTGTAGGGGTGAGGTTGGGAAGGGGAGTTGTGCTGAAGTGGGGAGAGGAGGGTGAGAAAAGGGAAGAAGGGGTGTGGGTTAAGGAAAGATACAGGTGAGGGTCCGGGGGGAGGTAGGTGAGGTGCTCAGGTGAGGCGGGGTAGTGAGGTACTCTGGGGGGTGGGGGTATGTAAGGGGAAAGTGAGGTGCTCAGGGGGTTGGGGGGATGTGAGGGAAAAGTGAGGTACTCGGGGGGGTTATGTAAGGGGAAAGTGAGGTGCTCAGGGGGTTGGGGGATGTGAGGGAAAAGTGAGGTGCTCAGAGGAGAAGAGATGGGAAGTGAGGGGAAGAGGTTGTAGTTGTACGTTATTTTTCCCCATACAGAAGGAAGTACTAAACCTGCAAGGGTCGTACAGCGCCTGGATACCGGGGGGGGGGGGAATCAGCTTTGATCCGAGGAAGGGGAAATGTAGCTCCAGTCCTTCGGATGAAGAGCACTTTAAGGCAGCTGGCATAAACCTGGTGCAGGTACATGACACCACTAGTGTTAACTCCATTCATAATAATAATATTATTATTATTTTTTTTATTATCACACTGGCCGATTCCCACCAAGGCAGGGTGGCCCGAAAAAGAAAAACTTTCACCATCATTCACTCCATCACTGTCTTGCCAGAAGGGTGCTTTACACTACAGTTTTTAAACTGCAACATTAACACCCCTCCTTCAGAGTGCAGGCACTGTACTTCCCCTCTCCAGGACTCAAGTCCGGCCTGCCGGTTTCCCTGAACCCCTTCATAAATGTTACTTTGCTCACACTCCAACAGCACGTCAAGTATTAAAAACCATTTGTCTCCATTCACTCCTATCAAATACGCTCACGCATGCCTGCTGGAAGTCCAAGCCCCTCGCACACAAAACCTCCTTTACCCCCTCTCTCCAACCTTTCCTAGGCCGACCCCTACCCCGCCTTCCTTTCACTACAGACTGATACACTCTTGAAGTCATTCTGTTTCGCTCCATTCTCTCTACATGTCCGAACCACCTCAACAACCCTTCCTCAGCCCTCTGGACAACAGTTTTGGTAATCCCGCACCTCCTCCTAACTTCCAAACTACGAATTCTCTGCATTATATTCACACCACACATTGCCCTCAGACATGACATCTCCACTGCCTCCAGCCTTCTCCTCGCTGCAACATTCATCACTCATGCTTCACACCCATATAAGAGTGTTGGTAAAACTATACTCTCATACATTCCCCTCTTTGCCTCCAAGGACACAGTTCATTGTCTCCACAGACTCCTAAGTGCACCACTCACTCTTTTTCCCCTCATCAATTCTATGATTCACCTCATCTTTCATAGACCCATCCGCTGACACGTCCACTCCCAAATATCTGAATACATTCACCTCCTCCATACTCTCTCCCTCCAATCTGATATTCAATCTTTCATCACCTAATCTTTTTGTTATCCTCATAACCTTACTCTTTCCTGTATTCACCTTTAATTTTCTTCTTTTGCACACCCTACCAAATTCATCCACCAATCTCTGCAACTTCTCTTCAGAATCTCCCAAGAGCACAGTGTCATCAGCAAAGAGCAGCTGTGACAACTCCCACTTTGTGTGTGATTCTTTATCTTTTAACTCCACGCCTCTTGCCAAGACCCTCGCATTTACTTCTCTTACAACCCCATCTATAAATATATTAAACAACCACGGTGACATCACACATCCTTGTCTAAGGCCTACTTTTACTGGGAAAT
This sequence comes from Cherax quadricarinatus, assembly GCF_038502225.1. NCBI lineage: Eukaryota > Metazoa > Arthropoda > Malacostraca > Decapoda > Parastacidae > Cherax > Cherax quadricarinatus. The sequence goes on from NC_091334.1 coordinate 14,474,319, forward strand.
AATTTCCCTCTTTCCTACATACTCTAACTTGAGCCTCACTATCCTTGTAAAAACTCTTCACTGCTTTCAGTAACCTACCTCCTACACCATACACTTGCAACATCGGCCACATTGCCCCCCTATCCACCCTGTCATACGCCTTTTCCAAATCCATAAATGCCACAAAGACCTCTTTAGCCTTATCTAAATACTGTTCACTTATATGTTTCACTGTAAACACCTGGTCCACACACCCCCTACCTTTCCTAAAGCCTCCTTGTTCATCTGCTATCCTATTCTCCGTCTTACTCTTAATTCTTTCAATAATAACTCTACCATACACTTTACCAGGTATACTCAGCAGACTTATCCCCCTATAATTTTTGCACTCTCTTTTATCCCCTTTGCCTTTATACAAAGGAACTATGCATGCTCTCTGCCAATCCCTAGGTACCTTACCCTCTTCCATACATTTATTAAATAATTGCACCAACCACTCCAAAACTATATCCCCACCTGCTTTTAACATTTCTATCTTTATCCCATCAATCCCGGCTGCCTTACCCCCTTTCATTTTGCCTACTGCCTCACGAACTTCCCCCACACTCACAACTGGCTCTTCCTCACTCCTACAAGATGTTATTCCTCCTTGTCCTATACACGAAATCACAGCTTCCCTATCTTCATCAACATTTAACAATTCCTCAAAATATTCCCTCCATCTTCCCAATACTTCTAACTCTCCATTTAATAACTCTCCTCTCCTATTTTTAACTGACAAATCCATTTGTTCTCTAGGCTTTCTTAACTTGTTAATCTCACTCCAAAACTTTTTCTTATTTTCAACAAAATTTGTTGATAACATCTCACCCACTCTCTCATTTGCTCTCTTTTTACATTGCTTCACCACTCTCTTAACCTCTCTCTTTTTCTCCATATACTCTTCCCTCCTTGCATCACTTCTACTTTGTAAAAACTTCTCATATGCTAACTTTTTCTTCCTTACTACTCTCTTTACGTCATCATTCCACCAATCGCTCCTCTTCCCTCCCGCACCCACTTTCCTGTAACCACAAACTTCTGCTGAACACTCTAACACTACATTTTTAAACCTACCCCATACCTCTTCGACCCCATTGCCTATGCTCTCATTAGCCCATCTATCCTCCAATAGCTGTTTATATCTTACCCTAACTGCCTCCTCTTTTAGTTTATAAACCTTTACCTCTCTCTTCCCTGATGCTTCTATTCTCCTTGTATCCCATCTACCTTTTACTCTCAGTGTAGCTACAACTAGAAAGTGATCTGATATATCTGTGGCCCCTCTATAAACATGTACATCCTGAAGTCTACTCAACAGTCTTTTATCTACCAATACATAATCCAACAAACTACTGTCATTTCGCCCTACATCATATCTTGTATACTTATTTATCCTCTTTTTCTTAAAATATGTATTACCTATAACTAAACCCCTTTCTATACAAAGTTCAATCAAAGGGCTCCCATTATCATTTACACCTGGCACCCCAAACTTACCTACCACACCCTCTCTAAAAGTTTCTCCTACTTTAGCATTCAGGTCCCCTACCACAATTACTGTCTCACTTGGTTCAAAGGCTCCTATACATTCACTTAACATCTCCCAAAATCTCTCTCCTCTGCATTCCTCTCTTCTTCAGGTGCCTACACGCTTATTATAACCCACTTCTCGCATCCAGCCTTTACTTTAATCCACATAATTCTTGAATTTACACATTCATATTCTCTTTTCTCCTTCCATAACTGATCATTCAACATTACTGCTACCCCTTCCTTTGCTCTAACTCTCTCAGATACTCCAGATTTAATCCCCCCACCGAAACTGGTCTCAGACCGGGCCGCGGGGGCGTTGACCCCCGGAACTCTCTCCAGGTAAACTCCAGGTACCCCCTTCAGCTTTGTTTCGCTTAGGGCCAGGACATCCAACTTCTTTTCATTCATAACATCAGGAATCATCTGTTTCTTGTCATCCGCACTACATCCACGCACATTCAAGCATCCCAGTTTTATAAAGTTTTTCTTCTCTTTTTTAGTAAATGTCTACAGGAGAAGGGGTTACTAGCCCATTGCTCCCGGCATTTTAGTCGCCTCATACGACACGCATGGCTTACGGAGGAAAGATTCTTTTCCACTTCCCCATGGACAATAGAAGAAATAAAGAAGAACAAGAGCTATTTAGAAAAAGGAGAAAAACCTAGATGTATGTATATATATATATGCATGTGCGTGTCTGTGAAGTGTGACCAAAGTGTAAGTAGGAGTAGCAAGATAATAATAATAATAATAATAATAATAAGGTAATATGTGAAAATTATGGTAATGTGTAATAGTAATAACAGTAATAATGTGATGTGCAATAGCTAGAGAATGCTTCTTCTCATAGGCTTCAAACCTTAAAGACTGGTTTCTTTTGGAGAAAATTTGGGCTTGAGCTTGGGTCTAGCAGGTGCCGGTTTCCCTTTTTTTTTTATTTAAGTTGGGGAAATTGAAATGGTGGTTTTCATGCCATAATTTGTTAATGCCTCATTCGATTGGATTCAAACTTGATAGCAGAAAATGCATCTCTTACGCGGTGCCACTGAGTGGTGTGATGGAGGAGGAGGAAATGTTTGGTGTGGAGGAGGATGAAGGAAAAGTGTGCGACATGGAGAAGTGTTTTGTGTGATGGAGGATGATGGAGAAGAGAGGTTTGGCAAGAGTGGTAGAACACAACAAATGAAGGAGGGGTGGAGAGTGCCTCAGGTGAGAGGGAGAGGGGAGGATGTAAAAGAGAGAGAGAGAGAGAATGAGTGAGGGAGGGTGGGAGAGAGAGAGAAAGGAAAGTGGGTTAGAGATTAAAAAAAGGGGGGGGGAATATTAGATAAGGGAGGGAGGGAGGGAATGGGAATGGTTGGTGACGAGAGGGTAAACACAGTTTTTATTAAGCAACATTAAGAACACCAGCAGAGTGCTGCTACCCTCTTCTGTACCATCATTATTTTATGGGACCAAAAGGTAGCTGTCAGTAATCCATGGACAACACTTGGGTATCTAACATAGTTAACATCAGCCATAACACCGTATTATCATTAGCAGACAACACTAGAATTTACATGACAGGGACATTCTTTGACACAGCAAGTCTCCAAGCTGATTTAAACCTTATCTTCCAGTGGGACACATAACTTATGTTCTTCAAAGAGAACAAAGTTTAGTTAGTTACTTAGGAAATAAACAGTAGAACTAAATATATAAATAATCACTCGGTAAAGCCAAAAAAAAGGTAATTTGAAGGACTTATGAGTGATAATGTCAGAGGATCTCATTTTCATGTTTGGTGTAAGACCCCCTGTGGGACCTTACACCTACGTAATATACACTATGTATGGTAATTGTACTTACCTGTACCAGGCAGTTGTCTATTGTCATTAACTATTCCGTGTATTCTTGAGCCGGTGGTGATGGTGGTTTGTACACAACGATAATTACCATATTCTTATTCTCCACTTTAATTACCAGCACTTCTGCAGCATCGTTCCAGGAGTTCAAAAGTTTCTTATGAAAAACAACTCTCATTCATAGTCCTTCCCTTTCCTGTGACTTATTACCTGGTCTGTGGTCATCATTATTTTTTTTCCGTAACACGTCATTTCATTCAGGGCTGGAGTTACTATTACGTGAGAATTATTATCGAAGAGACAGAGAGAGAGAGCGAGAGAGAGGGAGGGAGGGTGTAGAGATTAAATGGGGGGGGGGGTAATAGATAAGGGAGTGAGAGGGGATGGGAGTTGGTGGTGACGGGAGGGTAAACAGAGAGACTGCTGCCTGGAGGGCTCTGGTGGGGAGTTGAGGGACTCCATCTGTGGTTTGGGAGGAGGGAAGTGGGTGAGATTGTTAGTGGTGGGTGATGTTGATAGTAGTGCATGTTGTTTGATAGTAGTGCATGTTGTTTGATAGTGCATGTTGTTTGATAGTAGTGCATGTTGTTTGATAGTAGTGCATGTTGATAGAGTCAGTGTAATCAGTCCATCAGTCTTGATAAGATTGATGAACTGTTTACATCGACTCCAGGCTGAGGGACTGATTACTTCAAACTCCTTCTGATCTTCACCATTCTTGTTTGTATTGGACTGATGAAGCCACAGTGTAGCTACACATATGTCTAATTTATTAATTATCCTGGTATACAGAGCAGCAACAACAGCCCAGCAGGTCACGGAGCAGGTAGGAAGATTCACAGCTGCCTACAACATTTTTTCAAAGATTTTAATAATGTGGAACGCCAGTATTTTTTTCTATCACCTTTGTGAAATTGGGGTATATCCGCAGTATTTAATGACTGTGGGATGACTCCTGTTCTCGGACTCCATCTCAAGAGGATAGCGAAGGCATGTGACAATGATTTGTTGCCCTTTTTGATGAATATGGAGTGTCAGGAGTCTGTTCCTGGAGCAGAGTGCACGGGCGTACTGTCATTGCTTGCTTCTAAGTGGGGGTTATGTTAGAAATTTTGGAGATGGTAGAGTTTTGAGTCTCACTAATAAAATTCATTTGGATTATCATTCTTGTGTTTGTATCCTCACCTATTTGTGGTTGCAGGGGTTGAGCCACAGCTCCTGGCCCTGCCTCTTCGCTGATCGTTTCTAGGTCCACACACTCCCTGCTCCAAGAGCTTTATCGCTTCATCGTATCGTACCTGTGTGTGTGTGTGTGTGTGTGTGTGTGTGTGTGTGTGTGTGTGTGTTTGTGTTGGCTTCACTAGACAAAACAGGGTTACACACCTACTAGAATCTGGTCCTCTCAAGCTGTCATACCTACTTATGAAATTGTGCATTAGTTAAGACCCGTATCTTTGTGTATTATTGTATTATTCAGGAAACCGGTTCACTACCTCCGCCAAGTGCCAGATCAACTAGGCTACAATAGTTACATGGGCTAGATGGCCACGAACAACAACAGCCTAGTTGAACAGGCAGTCATCAGAAAAGGTATATCACTGGCAGTTGCCTATAGTTAAGCATAATGTACATGCATGTACACACCTGTACATGTGTGTAACCATTTAATATATTACTCAGACACATGTGCAACATCTGGGTATCTTTATTTTGTAGACGTCTAGAAATAAGTATACCCAGATGTTGCACATATGTCCTATGTTGGAGCATGGATTCCTTACCTGGCCATGCAGGGGGCAAAAACTGGAAAATGTCCATGAGCTGATGGTGAGACTATCTGTCTCTCCTGGCTCGTGAGGGAAGGATCATCTGTGTCTTCTGGCTCGTGAGGGACGAACCCTCTGTGTCTTCTGGTTCGTGAGGGACGAACCCTCTGTGTCTTCTGGTTCGTGAGGGACGAACCCTCTGTGTCTTCTGGTTCGTGAGGGACGAACCCTCTGTGTCTTCTGGTTCGTGGGGGATAAACCATCTGTCTTTACTGGTTTGTGAGGGAGGGACCATCTGTCTCTCCTGGCTTGTGAGGAACCATCTTTGTCTCCTGGCTTGTGATAGAAGGACCATCTGTGTCTCCTGCCTTGTAAGGAAGAGACCATCTGTCTCCTGGCTTTGTGGATGAGATATAGAATTGAGGGTAGGAAGCTGTGAATGGGTGTATATAGTGGTGTTCATGTGGAGAGAAAAGGGGAGGTGGTTGTGAGCTGAGCCTCCCCTCGTCCACTCCCCTCCTGAGGGGGGTTACTTACATAACTGCACAATAGGTATATACCCCCATTGACAACAAATGCCAACAAAACACACCCCTCGCCTCCCTGAATGACAACAAGATCACCCCTCTTAACTCCCCTCTCTTCTTCCCTCCCCTGATTGACCTCTCCCCTCAGCCTCCTATTCTAATGGTAACTAATGACAATAAATACACCCCATTCACATCCCAAATGACAACAAATACACCTCATTCACATCCCAAATGACAAGGGATCAGCCCTGTCGACTCCCATCCAGTTCTGGACAGCTCTCTTCCACGCGCTAACAAATACATACACAGATTGAAGGAGAGGTATGATCGGTCACTGGCTGCCAAGAATCAATAAGTTGGTTGGAAATAGGCGGTGCCAGGAGCTGTGATTTGACCCCTGCATAGACTAGAGTATTAGAACAACGAGTGATTAAGCCAAAGATCATACACGTCTTCAAGAGTAGGTATGCCGGAGATAAAGATTAATGATAAATTAGACATTTGTGCAACACTTAAGTATCTTTATTGTGGAGAAGTTTGGCCAAGCAGTGGCTTCCTCGGTCTAGCAAAGAAAAGAAGACTTGAAGATCGGAAGGAGTTTGATGTAATCAGTCCGTTATCCTGGAGTCACTCTGATGGAACGGTCTCATCAGCTCCAGGCTGAGGGACAGATTACCTCAAACTCTTTCAGATCTTTAACCTTTCTTCTCTGTACTAGACTGAGGAAGTCACTGGTCAGCGAAACGTTTCGACAACAGAGATACCCACGTATTGTACAAGTGTCTAATTCATCAAGCTGTCGGTTCTGTAAACTAGTTATCTACATAAAGATTGATGCCCGGTTTAAGAGACGGGATCAATACCGACCGGCGAGTACAAACTCTGCCACTCAGTGGTTATAGTAGGTACAGCCGGGGAATCTGGCCTTGACTAATGTGCAAGTCTCCTAACACCTGCTGCTCATGTTTAACTACCGTTAATATAAGATCACATACTACGAGCATTGGATTAATGTTGGTAGAATTACCGACAATATGTTAGGTAAAAGGACACAAGTACAACTAATGTGACATTTTATTGTGGCAACGTTTCGCTCTCCAGGAACTTCTACCTAACACTGCGACCATTGTTGTGTTCCTTTAAATCCACACAGTTTATCACAAACAGATAGTTACAAGATAACACCAGAAAATCTCATAATGTTATAGACACACTTGCATATTACACTCAAACTCGTAAATAAGGAAGAAACAGAAAGGGAACAAATACAACAGAAGTTCAGGAAACTGAAAAAGGTCTTAATATTTTTAGTACGTCTGCATTTTGATTTTCTTCCAAAACCTCCGTAATTTTGTCTTGACGGTTGAGTAGTTGTGACCAGCATCATCTTCAAACTCTAAATCCATGTTGTACTTTGGTGTCTCGTCACCCTTCAAAGATTTTGATGATGGTAAAGGTGAACTACACGTGCTAATGGAAGAGCAAAGGCAGAACCCAAGAACTAGCGCTCATCCCTCTGACACAGCTAGATTATAGGTCGTGAAGACAAACACTGTACGCAGTTTCAAGAATAGATATGATCGTATACTAAAGACCGCAAATAAAAAAAACCGGTGGATAACAATTTAAAGATCCTGGAAGACCCACTAGTTGAGTAGGATAAACCAGTCTTAAAACCATCATTAACTGTAAATATTGAAGTTATAAATCCATGTTGTACTTTGGTGTCTCGTCACCCTTCAAAGATTTTGATGATGTGTGATGTTAGTGTCAGTGTCAGTGTTCTGCTGCCTCCACTTTTTATGCTTTCTGGGACTTCACTTAGAGATGAGATTTTTCTCCATAGAATACTGAGTGTAAGTGGTATTTCTCACTTCTTTATAATGAGCCCCAAGAATTCCGCCCAGCAGCTGCATGTGCAGGCATGTTATATATTTCTCTCTTGAATTCTGTGATTATTGCTGGCATCTTGTGTTAGTGTGAGCTGTAAGTGGTGCGAGTCGGCCTGAAACATCGTTATAAGCTTCTCTCTCGCTCCTATGTGAGAGTTATTTGTCAGATATAAGAATATAGTGGAGGCAGTCAGCGACGTCTTCTGCATCCTCCATTGTGTTGGATTACTGAAGATAGTCAGACTAACCTTCAAAGATTTCGCTCATTTCATTTAAATCGGCAGGGTATGACTCTGACCCTAATTTATCAGGGTATGACCCTCTTGTAGGCAGGCAGGAGACCTAGTCTGGGACCGGACTGCGGGGGACGGTGACCCCAGAAATCGACCTTGGGTAGATTCCACGTAGGTAGACCCTCGTAGTTTGGCTTGTGGCCACGCTTTCATGTTAATTGATAAGCCAGGCTGTTAGTGCTAGTGGCCTGCAGGCCTATGTAGCCATTACAACCCAGCTCATTTGGCACTTGGAGGAGGTAGTAGTCCGGTTTCATCTTGAAAACTTTCAACTTTGTTACGCCAGTACTGATGGATATGAGGGCCAACGGGCCGCCAATAGCAACAGCCTAGTTGACCAGGTAAGTACTTGACGAACCTGGCCCAGGGCCGGGCTCCGGGAATAGGAAAACTCTTGAAACACATCAACGATATATCAATGGTAAAGGTGAACTACACGTGCTAATGGAAGAGCAAAGGCAGAACCCAAGAACTAGCGCTCATCCCTCTGACACAGCTAGATTATAGGTCGTGAAGACAAACACTGTACGCAGTTTCAAGAATAGATATGATCGTATACTAAAGACCACAAATAAAAAAAACCGGTGGATAACAATTTAAAGATCCTGGAAGACCCACTAGTTGAGTAGGATAAACCAGTCTTAAAACCATCATTAACTGTAAATATTGAAGTTATAAACGCTTTATAATCTAATGCATTTACATTATCTAACAATAATTGCAAATCAATAAAGAAACCTCAAAGCAGAAGAATAAACAAGGTAATAAAGGGAGAAATAAGAAGCGTTGATATCCTCCCCATCAACACTTAATAAAAAAGAAGGTATTAACGCAGTGCATACTATTATTTATACCACCTCACAAACAAGTCAACAAAGAACACAAAAGCCGCCAACACTAAATGATTTATTTTTTGCCCCATCTTTAAACGTGGTCTCTCCATTGATGTTGACAGCGCTAAATGCGCTCTCCCACGCTACAAATAGAATTGGTATACATTTTGTCCTGAGTGGGGTGGGAGGGGCTGCTTGTGCCCCGGTGATTAGGGTGGCAGGGTTACGCCTGTCATCATAATTGGGTTGGGACAGACTGGCTGGACCTGATGATTTGGGTGAGCAAAATTGGCCTGATCTGATGATTTGCGTGATTTGACCTGAAGATTTGGGAAAGAGATTGGTATGACAATTTTTGTAGAACAGATTAGCTTGAGCAGATTCAGTCGGTAGAGACTATCGTGACTCAGGTGGGAGAGCTCATTCAGAGTTCACCAGTGTGTAATAGATCCTGCCCAACGTTGCTTCAGTTCACCAGTGTGTAATAGATCCTGCCCAACGTTGCTTCAGTGTTAGTGCAGAGAATAACTTGCGGGCCCACTGAACTTGTAGATATAGAGGTATAACACTAACCTTGTGATATGTAATACATATTTAGCACTGACATTATGATGTATATAGTAAATGTAACCAAATGATTTGTTGTGAATACATGGGATCCTCTCCCCGGCGACCCTGTCCCAGTACAAGCTCCTTTGATGCACGTTGTGCAGGTTCGAGTCCTGCTCTGGACTGAAATTATATATATACACACACACGAACTTTATCTCAGACTACAGCAGAACTCTAACCTCCTCACTGTGCATCAAGGTACACTGTACTTATACCGCACACAAACCCTGAATAAGTATAGGTTTCCAGTAGATACTAGGCGTTGTTTCCTATACCCCAGAGCACCCGGCTTATGTTCATGACATCCTGCCTCATGCTCTGGCCCACGACACGCTTTTAGACATGAAAACAACTTGAACACAAACCTGGTGCTCCGGGGTATACGAAAGTACGGTCAGTGTATACCAGGGAGCTTGTACTCATCTGGCTGTGTGGTGTAAGTACTGTGTACTTTTACTGAGTGTGTGAAGGTTCGAGTCCTGCTCTGGTCTGAGATAATGCTTATAAATAATTTAGCTCGTTTGTGAATTGTTAAGCATTCACGTAAATTCCTCAACATAAATGTACACGTTAACATGTAGGTAAATGTTCCCGTGTATCATTCAGATAAAGGTCTGGAAAATATTCATTTGCATACATACATATATTGTATAAGGAATGGTAGGGAACAAACACACAGCTCCGTAGTGAAATTTGTAATGTTTATTCTATTCTACGAGGCTAATGGTCCCCGGTTATATCACTTGTGGTGTATATGTCGTGCCGAATAGATAAAATTGGTCAGTTAGCAAGAACTCATTTAAAATTAAGTTGTTCCTAAAATTTTCTGTTATACGTTTAAAGATATATGTTTTTTTCATTTATGTTAATGTAAAAATTAATAATTTTGTACCAAACGAACCTTAGAGAAAATTTTAGAAAAGACTTAATTTTAAATGTTTTACCTATTCCTCAATCCTACAAGAATCACGCACCGAGCAGAGCTAGGAGTGTTATCTTGATCCGAGGACATACGGTGGTGTGGACGCCTCTGAGCTAATTTCATTGTACTCCCCGTTTGGTGTACTAGCCGCCTCCACGAGCAGTATATATATTATTGTAACCACGAACGAGTGGTATTTAATTAATAACAACACTACGACTAGCCGAGGACTCGAACCCATGTCGTTTTGGCCCGCCTCATGGAGGCTAGTACACCAAACGAGGAGTAGAATGAAAATAGCTCACACGGTAAAACACCTGGCTCTGCTGGGTGCGTGATTCTTGTAGGATTGCGTGGTCCCGGGGTTAGAGCGTCATGTGTGATATTCACTCACCATGAGGCTGGCCAAAACGACATGAGTTAGAATTCTCGCCGAACACAGGTGTATTTGTGGCAGTGAAGCAGCAGACCGATTCGGGTACCATAGTCTTGTGTGCCGTAAATCTGAGGGAAAGATTGCAAGACATGAGGTTAATAACGTTATCAAGAGGAGCCTCACAACAGCCGGATGCCCAGCAGTAAGGGAGCCACCCCAACTATGCAGATCTGATGGCAGCCAGAAGCGTTCATATGGTATCACCCTTCAAGCCTGGACAGACGGTAAACAGGTGGTGTGGGACTACACATGTGCATCTACCTTGGCTGATACCTATCTCCAACACACCAGGAAGGAAGGAGGGGCAGCTGCCAGCTTCAAGGAGTCCCAAAAGTCTAGAAAATATGGAGAACTTGCCCATCATTATATGTTTGTTCCCATAGGCTCAGAGACCCTTGGCACATGGGGAAAGAGTGCGTCTAAGTTCCTTAGGGAGCTAGGCAAAAGACTCAAAAGGGTAACTATGGATCCCAGGGCAACTTGTTTTCTGTTCCAGCGACTCGGTGCTGCTGTTCAGAGGGGTAATGCCTGCTGTATTTTGGGCACGCGCCCCAGTTCTGAGGAGCTAGATGAGATTTTCGCATTATAATCAGTGACAAACACGTAGCAGTACGTACTAGATATGTACTAGACATGTATCTCTCACAGCTCATGAACTGTATGTGCCATCTTTGTATCAGCAATGTATCTCTTAAATCTTCTGTACCATATTATGTAATAAGATATACCTATTGGTAAAAAAGAATGAAAATATGGGGTGGTAGGGGAAGTGGAATATTCAAACGGCTTCAGGAAGAAATCCAAATATTCTTCCTTGAAGCCTTTTTCTCCACTTCTCCGAGGCTATGGGTCCCACAGTTTACAGCAGAGGTGTGTGTGTGTGTGTGTGTGTGTGTGTGTGTGTGTGTGTGTGTGTGTGTGTGTGTGTAAACCATTCATAAATTTGATAGGGAAACAGTATATTATTTAATTAAATACATTTTGCATGGTAGCTGACAAGTTATATGTTTAGTTAATTTGTGAAAGTTTAGCCGTATTTACCAGGTCCATATTGTTAATTATAAATGAATCAGATAGTGTACATACATGTGATGATATATTGCTTTTATCATTTATCAATGTTGAGCCTACATACCTTCGTGTACCCAGTCCCAGGTACTGTGTGTACCTGGGTGAGGGTACAAGTACACTCCCCCCACACGTGCACCCAGGTAGTGTGTGTACCTGGGTGAGGGTACAGCTACACTCCTCCCACACGTGCACCCAGGTACTGTGTGCACCTGGGTGAGGGTACAGGTACACTCCCTTCACACGTACACTCAGGTACTGTGTGTACCTGGGTGAGGGTACAAGTACACTCCCCCCACACGTGCACCCAGGTACTGTGTGTACCTGGGTGAGGGTACAGCTACACTCCCCCCACACGTGCACCCAGGTAGTGTGTGTACCTGGATGAGGGTACAGGTACACACCCCCCACACGTGCACCCCATACACCGCCTGACAGGTGATGGTTAAGAGTGCACAACCCACTAATCAAGCCTCGTCTTCAAGTATTGCAAAATGTTAGTTGGGCTTGCCCCTCCCAACCCTCTTTTACCATTCATCTTGCTATATCCTCTCTCATCACCATCACCTCTCTCGTACCTTCTCCCGTCTTCTACCTCTCTTCTTCCCACTTTCTTTTTCCCTTCTCTCCTTTCCTCTCTCCTCCTTCCTCTCTCCTTGCTCCTCCTCTCACCCTCTTCCTCCTCCTCTCACCCTCTTCCTCCTCTCAGCCTATTCCTCCACTTTCTGCTTCCTTCTCCTCCACTTAGATTCCTACGTTCTTTCCCATCCTCTTTCTTTTTCCTCAGTCCCCTTTCTCATCATTCTCTTCTTTCTTCACTTTCCCTTATCTCCCTTCTCCATGCTTTCTTCCCACCTCCTCCCCTCTCTTTGCACTTTGTTACCCCTCTGTCCTACATCTCTCCCCTCCTATTATCGTCTCTCCCTACTTCCCCTCATCTCTTACATTCTCTCCCCACTTCCTCTTATCCTCTCTCCCCACCTCCCCTCCTCTTACCTTCTCTCCCCATCTCCTCTTCTCTTACTTTCTCTCCCCACCTCCCCTCCTCTCACCATTGCCTCTCCCCACCTCCTCTTCCCTCCCCCACCTGCTGATAACAGCCAGGAATCCTGGCTATCAGCACCACCACTGCTATTTCTACCCTGGTGGGGTCGTCTTGGTATCCATCAACTGTCTACCCACAATTTGTTCCTTAATTCTCATCGCCCCACACACTTCCACACTCTTCCACACACTCCCATGAATGATTTATGTCCTTGTCGATGTCTGATGTAAGACTGGGTAACAGAAGTGGGTCGAGTACTGTGCCTTGAGGAACAGAGCTTTTCACTGTGGCAGCCTCCGACTTGACTCTGTTTACTGCTGCTCTCTGAGTTCCTTTTGTTAGGAAGTTAAATATTCATCTGCCTACTTTTCCAGGTATTCCATTTTCACGCATTGTGTGTGCAGTCACACTGGGAAGACTTCTGTCCAGACTAAAGTCTGCCCAGGGTCTACGGATACTTAGTACCAACAGTTTGAACAGGTAGTCAACAGTGAAATCTGGCAAGATATTTAAATTTTTTTATGCTTGATAAATATGAAGTTTAACAAGTCTAGGTGACTAACAGGTGTTGTCACTAGTGGTGATTGGCAGGTGTTATCACTAGTGGTGACTGACAAATGTTATCACTAGTGGTGACTGACAGGTGTTATCTCTAGAGTGGTGACTGAGAGGGCGAGTGATAACTAAGGTGTCAGTGAGGGCTGACAGCTGTTACTAGTTAGCATAACAAGTGTTATGGAAGACTTATTATTGGGGGGTAATGGTGTTGGTTTTAATGGTAGCTATGGTGGTCGAGCTAATAGTGGGAGATGACTGGTGGTAATGTAGTTGTTAGTAGTGGTGGAAGTAATGGTTGAGGTATCCGCTGCTGTGAAGGAATGGTGATAGTGGCGGTGTGGGGACGGGGTAACAGCAGTGATGGTAGTAGTAGTGGTTGTCGTGGTAGGTGGCGATAGTGGTGGTTGGGCGGATAATGGGTGGAGGGGGTAGTGCCACTGAGTGCCTGGCACAAGTCATTCCTTATCTAACGTTCCCCTATCCACCCTCCCCCCGTATTCCCCCTTCGGGTCCCTCCTCCCCCAAACCCACCATATACCAAGTTATCCTGCCACCACCAGTGATACACGTGCAGATTTAAATGTTTCCTGGTTCTGTGCAGCCATTGCGCTGCTAGATGTGCCAAGGACATTCTTTTTTTTAATTTAACTACCATTAAATATTTTTTTTTTTGTGTGTGTAACAGCCTACCTGTTGGTGGCTCCGGGGGGAGAGGGGGTGATGGTCCCCGCTGTCCGATCTTAAAACAAGCCTCTTGTTTGCTGGCCAGAAGTCGAATTATGCTATGGAAACAAAAGACTCGGCAGGAGATGCAACATTCTCCCAGTGAAAAGCAGGGTCGCAACGAGTACAATGAGAGAGAACACAGTAAGTTTCCGGGGCGTAAGACTGTTCAGTTGCCTCCCAGCATACATGAGAGTGATTACCAATAGTCCCCTGACTGTTTTCAAGAAGGCACTGGACAGGCACCAAAAGTCAATACCTGACCAACTGGGCTGTGATTCGTACGTCAGTTTGCGTGCGGCCAGCAGTAACAGCCTGGTTGATCAGTCCCTGATCCACCACGAGGGCTGGTCTCAGACCGAGCCGCGGGGGCGTTGACCCCCGCGGCTCGGGGGTCAACGCCCCAACGTCCAGCTCAGCAAACAAGAGACATAACAAACAACTTAGACTTCACTTTTTTTTTATTTTTTGTTTTTGCTTAACGTCAATTTCTTAAATCATTTGTTTAAATGTTTGAGTTGGGTGATGTTAGGTTAATAATATTAAGTTAGGTCAGGCTTATTTTTAACCACAAATCAGCAAACTACTGCAATCGGAAGTCAAGCAGCGACTTGGACGATTAATATACCACACGTTGAAATATGAACGTCTGCCCTACCAACCCAGTGTAGACCGAACCCAGGGTAGACCAAACCCAGGGTAGACCAAACCCAGGGTAGACCAAACCCAGGGTAGACCAAACGCCGGGCAGACCAAACCCAGGGTAGACCGAACCCAGGGTAGACCAAACCCAGGGTAGACCGAACCCAGGGTAGACCGAACCCAGGGTGGACCAAACCCAGGGTAGACCGAACCCAGGCCAGACCAAACCCAGGGCAGACCAAACCCAGGGTAGACTGAACCCAGGCCAGACCGAACCCAGTGTAGACCGAACCCAGGCCAGACCGAACCCAGGGTAGACCAAATGTAGGGTAGACCAAACCCAGGGTAGACCGAACCCAGGGTAGACCAAATGTAGGGTAGATCAAACCCAGGGTAGACCAAATGTAGGGTAGACCAAACCCAGGGTAGACCGAACCCAGGGTAGACCGAACCCAGGGTAGACCAAATGTAGGGTAGACCAAAACCAGGGTAGACCAAATGTAGGGTAGACCAAACCCAGGGTAGACCAAATGTAGGGTAGACCAAACCTAGGGTAGACCAAACCCAGGGCAGACCAAACCCAGGGTAGACCAAACCCAGGGTAGACCGAACCTAGGGTAGACCAAACCCAGGGTAGACCAAACCCAGGGCAGACCGAACCCAGGCCAAACCAAACCCAGGCCAGACCAAACCTAGGGTAGACCAAACCCAGGGTAGACCGAACCCAGGCCAGACCAAACCCAGGCCAGATCAAACCCAGGGTAGACCAAACCCAGGGCAGACCAAACCCAGGGAAGACCAAACCCAGGGTAGACCGAACCCAGGCCAGACCAAACCCAGGGTAGACCAAACCCAGGGTAGACCGAACCCAGGCCAGACCAAACCCAGGGTAGACCGAACCCAGGGTAGACCAAACTCAAGGTAGACCGAACCCAGGGTAGACCGAACCCAGTGTAGACCGAACCCAGGGAAGACCGAACCCAGACCAAACCCAGGGTAGACCAAACCCAGGATAGACCGAACCCAGGCCAGACCAAACCCAGGGTAGACCAAACCCAGGGTAGACCAAACCCAGGGTAGACCGAACCCATGCCAGACCGAACCCAGGCCAGACCGAATCCAGGCCAGACCGAACCCAGGGTAGACCGAACCCAGGCCAGACCGAACCCAGGGTAGACCGAACCCAGGCCAGACCGAACCCAGGGTAGACCGAACCCAGGCCAGACCGAACCCAGTCCAGACCAAACCCAGGGTAGACCAAACCCAGTGTAGGCCGAACCCAGGCCAGACCAAACCCAGGGTAGACCAAACCCAGGGTAGACCAAACCCAGGGCAGACCAAACCCATGGTAGACCAAACCCAGGGTAGACCGAACCCAGGCCAGACCAAACCCAGGGCAGACCAAACCCAGGGCAGACCAAACTCAGGGTAGACAAACCCAGGGCAGACCAAACCCAGTCCAGACCAAACCTAGGGTAGACCAAACCCAGGCCAGACCAAACCTAGGGTAGACCAAACCCAGGCCAGACCAAACCCAGGGTAGACCAAACCCAGGGTAGACCAAACCCAGGGCAGACCAAACCCAGGGCAGACCAAACCCAGGGCAGACCAAACCCAGGGTAGACCAAACCCAGGGCAGACCAAACCTAGGGTAGACCTAACCCAGGGCAGACCAAACCCAGGGCAGACCAAACCCAGGGTAGACCAAACCCAGGGCAGACCAAACCCAGGGCAGACCAAACCCAGGGTAGACCAAACCCAGTGTAGGCCGAACCCAGGCCAGACCAAACCCAGGGTAGACCAAACCCAGGGTAGACCAAACCCATGGTAGACCAAACCCAGGGTAGACCGAACCCAGGCCAGACCAAACCCAGGGCAGACCAAACCCAGGGCAGACCAAACTCAGGGTAGACCAAACCCAGGGCAGACCAAACCCAGGCCAGACCAAACCTAGGGTAGACCAAACCCAGGCCAGACCAAACCCAGGGTAGACCAAACCCAGGGTAGACCAAACCCAGGGTAGACCAAACCCAGGGCAGACCAAACCCAGGGCAGACCAAACCCAGGGCAGACCAAACCCAGGGTAGACCAAACCCAGGGCAGACCAAACCTAGGGTAGACCAAACCCAGGGTAGACCTAACCCAGGGCAGACCAAACCCAGGGTAGACCAAACCCAGGGTAGACCTAACCCAGGGCAGACCAAACCCAGGACAGACCAAACCCAGGGCAGACCAAACCCAGGGCAGACCAAACCCAGGGCAGACCAAACCCAGGGCAGACCAAACCCAGGGTAGACCAAACCCAGGGTAGACCAAACCCAGGGCAGACCAAACCCAGGGCAGACCAAACCCAGGACAGACCAAACCTAGGGTAGACCAAACCCAGGCCAGACCAAGCCCAGGGTAGACCGAACCCAGGCCAGACCAAACCCAGGCCAGACCAAACGCAGGGCAGACCAAACCCAGGACAGACCAAACCCAGGGCAGACCAAACCCAGGGTAGACCAAACCCAGGGCAGACCAAACCTAGGGTAGACCAAACCCAGGGTAGACCTAACCCAGGGCAGACCAAACCCAGGACAGACCAAACCCAGGGCAGACCATACCCAGGGTAGACCAAACCCAGGGCAGACCAAACCCAGGGTAGACCAAACCCAGGCCAGACCAAACCCAGGCCAGACCAAACGCAGGGCAGACCAAACCCAGGACAGACCAAACCCAGGGTAGACCGAACCTAGGGTAGACCAAACCCAGGCCAGACCAAACCTAGGGTAGACCAAACCCAGGGTAGACCGAACCTAGGGTAGACCAAACCCAGGGCAGACCAAACCCAGGGCAGTATGGGCTTAGAGCAGGTCGCGGCTACCTCTGCAGAGCCTTCAACAGGTGCGACCATAATGTGATGGTGCATAAAAATCCTGCAAAAAGGAATAACGGGAAAAGTAGGCAGATGACTTTTGGATTTTCCAACAAATTTATGAAAAACAGTAATAGTAAAGAGAGTAAAATTAGAGGCTGCCACAGTAAAAAAAAAAAAAAATCTTCTGTACAGAATACTCGCCCCAACTTTCCCTCGTTCTCATATCTGATTTGAAGATATAAGTGATCGCAGGTTATTGTCCAGACTTATCCAGCTTCCTCTTCAAGACGGGGCTCTGATACTTTAGTAATTCTGAATTATTGAGTTAAACCAGTCTGGGACTTACCGAGAGTGCATGGGTATGCTGCTTGTCGCTTCCTCGAAGGACGTATTTGAAATTCTAACTACAGTATGCATTTAAATAATAGAATTGATGCTATTTATATGTAGAAACATAAATTTTTATAATTTTATGTCAGACTTATTTTATGAAGTTCACTGGCTGTGGCTCGTACGTTGGACTGCGTGCGGCCAGCAGTAACAGCCTAGTTGATCAGGCCCTGATCCATCGGGAGGCCTGGTCATGGACCGGGCCGCGGGGGCGTTGATCCCCGGAATAACCTCCAGGTGCTAGGGTGACTTCAGAAATGGGCTTATCTCCGTAACTGGCCATTGGTAGGTAGAGATAGAGGTATGGTGGTGGGGCCCTTTCTTCACTAATATATCATTATTCATGTAACCTTAAAGGATCACAACAGTGCCATTCTTACAACTGCGAGAAAGTCACTTCTCTCTAGGCTGGAGTACGGCTGTACACTGATACCTCTACTCAAAGCAGGTGAAATCGCAGATGTGGAGAATGTACAGAGAACCTTCACTGCATATGTTAGTTCAGTCAAGTACCTTAATTACTGGGAACTTTCGAAGCCCTTAACCTGTACTCCTTGGAACACATGCGCGCAACATACATCGTAATACATTATAAGAGGGATTGGTCACAAATCTGCACACAGAAATTACTCCCGACGAAAGTAAAAGACTCGGCAGCGTGTGCAACATCACCCCCAGTTAAAACGAGGGCGCCGCCAGAAAAACTTCCCCAGACTGCCAACATACGTATGGAGTACCTATAGACCCCTGACTGTCTTCAAGAGGGAACTGGTTAGATACCTCAAGTCACTGAACGACTAGCCGGGCTGTGGTTCTTACGTTGGATTGCATGCGGCCAGCAGTAACAGCCTGGTTGATCAGGCCCTGATCCATCAGGCCTGGTCATGGACCGGGCCGCGGGGGCGTTGACCCCCGGAACACCCTCCAGGTTTGGTTAGGTAGATTGTGTGTTGTGACACTAAACTACATATGGTGATTATATAACAGTGACCTTTCAAGAAGGTGTCTTCATACTAATGAAGTGCTCTTGATCCCAGGAATTTGAGCTACCCCTCCGTCCCTCCCTTGGTTTAACCCTGATTACCATTCATTTTCCAAGTGCTGCATGACCCCTGCAATTTTAGCGCTTGGAAAATGAATGGTAATCAGGATTAAACCAAGGGAGGGATGGAGGGGTAGCTCAGATTCCTGGGATCAAGAGCACTTCATTAGTATGAAGGCACATTCTTGAAAGGTCACTGTTATATGATCACCATATGTAGTTTAGTGAGGGTTATTGAGTGCAGTACTACCTACCACAATACCAGCATCACCACCAGCAGCTACCAGCATCACCACCACCCTCTACCAGCATCACCACCACCCTCTACCAGCATTACCACCACCAGCTACCAGCATCACCACCACCAGCTACCAGCATCACCACCACCATCTACCAGCATCACCACCACCAGCTACCAGCATCACCACCACCAGCTACCAGCATCACCACTACCCTCTACCAGCTACCAACATCACCACCACCACCACCAACCACCACCACCATCCCCCTCTACCAGCATCACCCCTCAACATCCAAGACTCGTCACAGAGATAGTTTAGGCTGGTCCCTCATCACAACCACCGTCTGGTTGACCAGGCGAGCACCAGACGAGCCTGACCCATGGCCGGGCTCAGAGAGTAGATATACTCTCGAACTTCTTCAAAGGTATAAAGGTATATCAAAGGCAACCACAACCACCACCACCCTCTACCAGCATCACCCCTCAACATCCAAGGCTCGTCACAGAGATAGTTTAGGCTGGTCCCTCATTACTGGTTGTCCTGGTCTACACAACCACCACATAATAACAACAATCTACCCGCCGTGGATAATGGATAATATACAATTCGATTAGGATAATTGGTTGATGTAATTGGTGTACAAGATTGAGCATTTATCAAAACCAACAAGACACCTGCCTGGGCCTCGAAATTTTTAAAGTTCCTCCTCTTGATGTTTTTTCTAAGGTGTTCGTGTTCTCCAGGTTCTTGTGTTCTTCATGTTCTCCAAGTTCGTGTGTTCTTGATGCTCATGTTCTCCAACGTCGGGTGTTCATGATATGTTCTTAATATTCATGTTCTCCAGCTTGGGTGTTCTTAATGTTCATGTTCTCCAGCTCGAGTGTTCTTAATGTTCATGTTCTCCAGCTCGAGTGTTCTTAATGTTCATGTTCTCCAGCTCGAGTGTTCTTAATGTTCATGTTCTCCAGCTCGAGTGTTCTTAACGTTCGTGTTCTCCAGCTCGAGTGTTCTTAACGTTCGTGTTCTCCAGCTCGAGTGTTCTTAATGTTCATGTTCTCCAGCTCGAGTGTTCTTAATGTTCATGTTCTCCAGCTCGAGTGTTCTTAATGTTCATGTTCTCCAACCTCGGGTGTTTTTGTTTTGTAATGATTTTTCTTCTTCCTATCTACTCCATTCGCTTCCATCTACCTCTTCTCCATTCTTTCCCATCTACCTCTTACTCATTTTTTCCCTCCTCCATCCATATTTACTCTATCTTACTCTTATTTCCTCACCACCTCTCTCTCTCTCTCTCTCTCTCTCTCTCTCTCTCTCTCTCTCTCTCTCTCTCTCTCTCTCTCTCTCTCTCTCTCTCTGTTTCCTCCCTTACGTTTTTCCTCTGTCTTCTCCTTTTCCCCCTCTTCAATTTCCATTCCTTCCCTGTCTTTTCCCCCTGTAGCTCCTTATCTCTCTCCCTATTTCCTTTCTTTCCTCTTTCCTTCCCTGTATTCTATTTTCCCTCCTCTCCTGCTGCCTCTCTTATTCATCATCTTTCCACTCCTTTTCTAATCTGCCTTACTTATTTTTTTCTCTTCCCATCCTATCTTTACTCTCCTTCCTTTCCCCCCTTACATTCCTTTCCTCCCTGTCTTCCTTTTTTCCTATTATATATCCTTTTCCCCCCTCAGTATTCCATCTTTCTCTCCCCCTCCCTCAGTATTCCATCTTTCTCTTCCCCTTCCTTCAGTATTCCATCTTTCTCTTCCCCTTCCTTCAGTATTCCATCTTTCTCTCCCCCTCCCTCAGTATTCCATCTTTCTCTTCCCCTTCCTTCAGTATTCCATCTTTCTCTCCCCCTCCCTCAATATTCCATCTTTCTCTCCATCTTTTTCTCCCCCTCCGTCAGTATTCCACCTTCATTTTCTTCTTCCCTCTCTCTTTCCATCCTTCCTTTACCGGTGTTATTCTCCCTGGTAGGTAAGTCCTCACAGTTGCTTGACAATGTTGCTTCACTTCCTGTCCAGCCTTTACCTCTTGTGGGTCCTCCACCACCACGGCTGCTGCTGCCAACCCTAGTACTCTCATACTGGGTTTTCCGCCAGTCACTATTTCTACTACTGGAATGGTTTTATTTCTAGTGCTGGAATAGTTTTATTTCTAGTGCTGGAATAGTTTTATTTCTAGTGCTAGAATAGTTTTATTTCTAGTGCTGGAATGATTTTATTTGTAGAACTGAAAGGAATATTTCTAATGCTGGAATGACAGTTTCTTCTACTGAAAAGTAGAAGATAAATTGTGTGTTGGTTGATGACCAACTGTAGCGCCCTCAGCTGACATACTGTAGTTCGTGTGGTTCCATGGTAAACCAGGTAAACTATCGGGTGTAATATCAGCTGACCTGTCATTTAGAGAACACAATAAGGCAAATGTTTTCAAAGCTAGAAAATTGAACCGGTGGATAATGAGAACAATCAAAGCAAGAGATATATTGCCAGTGGCGACACCCTTCAAATCACTTGTGCTCTCTTGTTAAGAGTACTGTTTGGTGTTGACGGTTCCGTTCATGTAGAGAGAGAGAGAGAGAATCAGAACTGGAAAAGAAACAGATCATTTACTTCCCGCACTTAGTCAATAAATCATTTAAATTATTGGGAACGACTCAAATTAATGAGCATCTACTTTCTGGAGCAGAGGAGAGATACATAATATATACGTAGAAAGTACAGTAGGGCCTGGTTCCAAACATGCACGCTGCCATAACAACATACTGAAGTGAGAGATATGGGAGGAAGTGAGAAGCTGTGGTGCGCTGGGCACAACATGTGGGAACATTGTATCAACTTCGTGGTTCCAGACTATTGAACATCTTACCAAAAGATATCAGAAACATTGCTGGAACAGTTGTCGAAGTTCTCAAGAGGAAATTAGATCACTACTACCGCCAAGTGCCAAATCAATCAGGCTGTTATTAGATATGTGGGCCAATGAACCGCCAGCAGCAACAACCTTGTTGACCAGGCAAGCACCAGATAAGCCTGGCCGCAACCCAGGCAGCGTGAATATGAAGATACTCGAAATCGATCACAGGTATATACAGATGGTAAAGGAAGAGTGTTATAGGGGAGGATAGGGGGATGGGGTTTATGGAGAAGAATTGGGGGATAGATGTTGGATGGAGGTTATGAGGTGGGATAGTGGGACGAGTGTTGGGTGGAGGTTTATGAAGGTGGAATAGTGGGGTGGGGGTTTAGGGGGGTGGGATTGTAGGGTGGGGGTTTATGAGGGTGGGATAGTGGAGTTGGTGTTGGATGGAGGTTATGAGGGGAGGATAGAAGGATGGGTGTTGAGAGGGGGGTTATGGGGGAAGGATGGAAAGATGGGTGTTGGGGAGGAGGTTATGAGGGGAGGATAGAAGGATGGGTGTTGGGTAGGGGTTAATGGGGGGGCGGATTGGGAGGGGGAGAAACTCCACTAACCAGCTGTTGCTTCACCTTAGGCGACCTGACCACCACACTTTAATTTCTCTCTGATTACATACACGATATATTATAGGTTTTTAAAGCTTAAATTGTCCCGGTAATTTACCTGGCAATAAAACCGACAGCGGCTTCCGGCAAACTTCTCTTGTTTTTTCTTCGTTTTTTTTTTCCAAAAACCAATCGTCGCTTGTCTTCCACGGTGCTGGTGCCTGGGCGAAGCAGCACTAGGGTGAAACAGCGCCAGGGTGGGTGAAACAGCACCAAGGTGAGAGAAACAGCACCACGGTGGATGAAATAGCACCAAGCTGAGAGAAACAGCACCAGGGTGGGTGAAACAGCACCAAGGTGAGTGAAACGGCACCAGAGTGGGTAAAACAGCACCATCACCAGGGAACTCGAAAGGAACACTGTATACAAAGCTCAAGAGGGTCGCCAAATAGAACGAAAAGAACACGTACCAGACCTGGGAATAATTATGTCAACTGACCTTTTTTTAAGATACACAAGACAAAGATCACGACAGCCAGGAAGATGACGGGGTGGGTATTGAGAACTATCAGAACAAGGGAAATAATGCCGATGGTGACACTCTTCAAATCACTAGTGCTCCCTCACTTAGAATATTGCTCAGTGCTGACGGTCCCGTTCAAAGCAGGAGAAATATCAGAGCTGAAACAAATACAGAGATCGTTGACAGCTCACATTGAGCCAGTAAAGCATTCAAGTTACTGGGAACACCTTCAAGTCTTGAACATGTACTCAATGGAGCGGAGGAGAGAGAGATACATGATAATATATACCTGGAAAGTACTCCAGGGCCTGGTCCCAAATTTGCACACTGCCATAACATACTGGAGTGAGAGATATGGGAAGAAGTGCAAAATAAACCCAGTGAGGAGCAGGGGTGCGGTGGGGACAATAAGGGAACACTGTATCAACATCCGGGGTCCCAGACTAATCAACATTTTACCAGAAGATATCAAAAACATGGCTGGAACAAGTGTAGAAGCCTTGAAGAGGAAACTGGACAAGTATCTTCACCAGGTGCCAGATCAACCAGGCTGTGATGGATATGTGGGGCAGCGGGTCTCCAGCAGCAACAGTCTGGTTGACCAGGCAAGCACCAAACGAGTCAGGCCCATGGCCGGGCTCCGAGAGTAGTGAAGCTCTCGAAACTCTTCAGAGGTAAAGGTATATCAAAGGGTGGGTGAAACAGCACCAGGGTGAGTGAAACAGCACCAGGGTGAGTGAAACAGCACTAGGGTGGGTGAAACAGCGCAATATATGCACTATCATTTATTATTATCGAGACTTACTGAGTACATGGGAAAGTGAGAGTGGAGCAGAGCATTTGTAAGCAGACAGCGAGGCTGCTGACAGCTATCTACTGCTGCCTGGATTAACAACCATCACTTAAGGTTTGTCATAGCATCTGCTTAGTCAGGGCGTTTTTTTGTTATGAAAACATTCTATTCTTAAAGGAGCTTTAAAAAAAAAAGAGAAGAGCAGAGAAGATGACGGGTAGGGGAGATAAAATTAAGGGTTGAGAAGATGAGAGGTAGGGCAGGGAAAATAAGGGGAAGGGGGGGAGGGTAATGAACATGAATGGAAAAGGTGAACACTTCAGAGCCTGGTCCTAAATCGGCACATTGCCATAACAGCATACTAGAGCGAGTGATATGGGAGATGTAAAACCGTGAAAAGTAGGGGCACCGTGAGCACCATAAGAGAACATTGTATCAACATCCGTGGCCCCAGACTATTAAGCAACTTATCAGATCTCAGTATCACTGCTGGGACAAGTGTAGAAATCTTCAAGGGCCACGCAGCCCAAATAACTGATATTAGTACTAGTTCTATAGAATTCGGAAAAAAATGGAAATAGAAAACATGCCCGCTCATTCAGCACCTGGACCGGATTCGTGGAAACTCTTGTTTATAAAAAGTGCAATGTACCACTAGCAAGAGCATTCGATATCCTTTGAAGAAAGAGCTTACATGTAAGTGAAATACCAGAGACCTTAAAGAGTGCAGACATAGCTCCTTTGCGTGAATGAGGCAGTAGAGCGCTAGCCAAAAATTACAGACCAGCAGCTGTAACTTCTCACATCATAAAAGTCTTCGGAAGAATAATGAAACACCAAATTGCAAACTTTAGACCCGGGTGATCATGCTTCTCACAACTGCTAAACCACTATGACAGAATTACGGAGACGTTGGAAGAAAACCAAAGCGTAGATGCGATATACACAGATTTTGTAAAGGCCATTGACAAGTGCCATCATGGGGTGATAGCACACAAAATGAGGGCCATAGTAACACTTGTTATACTTGTTTGTTGATGGCTCCAGGGATGATAACCTCTGCAGCCTGCTCACGGACCAGGCTCCTGGTTCCTGCCGTCACCAGGCATACTTGGTGATTGCAGCATGTTGTCTAAAATAAACACGCTCCTTTAACGACCTCCGATCTAATGCTAGACTGGTTGAACGAGCTACAGTCTCCTGCTAGCGCTTGTTGAACGTTAAGACCTCCGATCTCATGCGCCAGGTTGTAAACGGCCTTCTTCCAGCGTGGAAATTTATCAAGTTTTAATAAGCTCAACACAGAACTAAATGTTATCACCGGAATAACGTGTTCTTCACGGGTCATGTGAGCCATGCATCATAAGAACATACGAACGTAAGAAAGAAAGAGCACTGCGGCAGGCCTACTGGCCCATGCTAGGCAAATCCAAGTTACATCAACTATAGAAGGAAGAACTACTGGAGAGTTTCCGTGCATTAGACCGCATCACAGGTATTAAGGCAACAAGCAACACAGGAACCTTGTTACATGGTGAAGATGTGGTCAGCAGTACATGTGTATCTACAGTTTATGCGGTTGCCTCCGGTCATACCTGGGGGGGAGAGCAAGGAATTGGAGAAGTAAGTTTTGGTGGGGAGGCCATGGAGAGGGGGGTGGTTGAGGTGAGGGGGGGGGTGGCTGAGGCGACGGGGGTTGATTTTTCTTTATTAGAACTGGATGCATCAGCAGTGTGTTGCTACCCTCTTCTATGTGGTAGTAACATAGTGGGGACAACATCTGGCTATGTTCTCCTGTCATATTTTACAACTCGTGATGGGTATATATATATATATATATATATATATATATATATATATATATATATATATATATATATATATATATATATATATATATATATATATATATATATAACAAAACAACCACTGTAAAAGAATAATGAAATTCCAAGCGTTTTCGTGACTACTCACATTATCAAGGAACAATGAGTAGTCACGAAAACGATTGGAATTTCACTATTCTTTCACAGTGGTTGTTTTGCATATTCTGAAATCACCTGTTTACTGTGATCTTATTGCATTATATATATATATATATATATATATATATATATATATATATATATATATATATATATATATATATATATATATATATAATGTCGTGCCGAATATGTAAAACTGGTCAATTAGCAAGAACTCATTTAAAATTAAGTCCTTTCTGAAATTTTCTCTTATACATTTAAAGATATAATTTTTTTCATTAATGTTAATGTAAAAAAAATTAATTTTGCACCAAAAGAATCTTAGAAAACTTACCTAACCTTATTATAACAAGCGCAATTTATTTTAGCCTAATCCTACTAGATATATTTTAGATTTGTTTACAGTAATTTAATACTAAACAAACCCACTGAAATATATTTTTTTCGTTAGGTTCAGAATGATTTTGGCGACATTATTATATACACAGATTTTCACTTGTCCTATATGGCAAGATGAGCGTTGCTATTAAAGCCAAGATCGCAAGTTCTGCCTATTCGGCACGACACACACACACACACACACACACACACACACACACACACACACACACACACACACACACACACACACACATATATATATATATATATATATATATATATATATATATATATATAAACACTGATCTCTGGCTGAAGGAGACTCGAACCTACGAACCTTGGAACAAGGTACGCAGTGCTTTACCAATCTACCCACACTGGACCAATACCTTGGAGTCCAGCTTGCGCTAGACTTTGATCGAAGGCAGCCAGCTTTCAGGGAGAAGGCTTACAGCTTTTCATCTCATCTCCTGCATGCATCAGCCTGGTCCAGTGTGGGTAGATTGTAAAGCATTGCGTACCTTTTTCCAAGGTTCGTAGGTTCGAGTCTCCTTCAGCTAGAGATCAGTGTTTGTGTATATTTTGCCTACTCTTGAGAATTCCTTGCATATATATATATATATATATATATATATATATATATATATATATATATATATATATATATATATATATATATATATATATATATATATATATATAATGTCGTGCCGAATATGTAAAACTGGTCAATTAGCAAGAACTCATTTAAAATTAAGTCCTTTATAAAAATTTTCCCTTATACGTTTAAAGATATATTTTTTTCATTAATGTTTATGTAAAAATTTATAATTTTGCGCCAAAAGAATCTTAGAAAACTTACCTAACCTTATTATAACAAGAACAATTTATTTTAGCCTAACTCAAGTAAATATATTTTAGATTTGTTTACAATAATTTAATACAAAACAAACACAGTGAAATATATTTTTTTCGTTAGGTTCAGAATGATTTTGGCGAAATTATTGCATACACAAATTTTCACTTGTTCTATATGGCAAAATGAGCGTTGCTATTTAAGCCAAGATCGCAAGTTCTGCTTATTCGGCACGACACACACACACACACACACACACACACACACACACACACACACACACACACACACACACACACACACACACACACACACACACACACACACACACACACACACACACACACACACACACATATATATATATATATATATATATATATATATATATATATATATCAGACTGGCCGTATCTCACCGAAGCAGGATGGCCCAAAGAGAGAAAAAAATTCTCTTTTCAACTTTAGTAATGTATAAGGGGTTACTAGCCCCTTGCTCCCGGCATTTTAGTCGCCTCTTACGACACGCATGGCTTACGGGGGAAGAATTTTGTACTGATTTCTGTATTGAAATTGTGTCAGCCTAGGATGGAAAACAATGAGGATATGGTAAAGTATTCTTATAAGGATTTATCAGCTAGGGCAGCTGAGGTGTTTTCCTTGCAGCAGAGCTGGAGTTACTCTTACTTGGGAACGATAAATTTGACACATGTACAACACTTGGGTCTCTTTATTGAGGAAACGTTTCGCCACACAGTGGCTTCATCAGTCCAGTACAAAGAATGGTGAAGATCAGAAGTTTCCACAGTAAAGATACCAAAATGTTGTACATGTGTCTAATTTATCAACTTGTGGGTTCTCTGAACCATTTACACATGGGAAGTACCATTACACAGGATATTCTGTCCCATGCACAAGAGTTATGTAGTATCTCTGAACATGCCTCCATTATCACACACCTGAGAAACAAAACTTATATACATGTAAGAGAAAAGAGAAATAAAGGGATTTGGGCTACATTATTATATGTCTAGGAATACATCTGTGCAAAAAAAAATATTGTTACCATAGCCTCTTTAGTGTCTTCAAGAGAGGAAAGTGGCAAGTTCCTTGAGTCAATTACCGATCAGCCAGGCTGTGGTGCCTACGGTGGACTTGTGTGCAGTTGACACCAACACCCTGGTCGATCAAGCCAGCAACCTGAAGACCTGGGCTGGGATCGGGGCGCGGGGAAGCTGACCTCTCGAAGTCGACTCCAGGGTGTGTGTGTGTGTGTGTGTGTGTGTGTGTGTGTGTGTGTGATATGTATATATATATATATACATATATATATATATATATATATATATATATATATATATATATATATATATATATATATATATATATATATATATATATATATACACACACACACACACACACACTATCGACAAGTGCCTTTGAGAGCTAGTACCTACTACTACTATTGCTATTACACACAAAACAGACCAAGTATCTATCAGCAAATGCCTTTGACAACTAGTGTCTTCTACTAACAACCCCCACAGTAGGGGGCGGCGTTCCCAAACCTACAATCTCCCTCACGCTATACAATTTCCATGCAATATTTAAAGTGACTTGGGGAATAACAGTGTTGCAGAACATTGTTCTTCAATACCCAGTATAACATTCTTGCAGAGTACACTCCACAATAATACTGCTGTGGGACAGTCAGGCGATAACTCAAACGTTCATTCTCAGTGATAACTCAGACGTTCATTCTCAGTGATAACTCAGACGTTCATTCTCAGTGATAACTCAGACGTTCATTCTCAGTGATAACTCAGACGTTCATTCTCAGTGATAACTCAGACGTTCATTCTCAGTGATAACTCAGACGTTCATTCTCAGTGATAACTCAGACGTTCATTCTCAGTGATAACTCAGACGTTCATTCTCAGTGATAACTCAGACGTTTATTCTCAGTGATAACTCAGACGTTCATTCTCGGTGATAACTCAGACGTTCATTCTCAGTGATAACTCAGACGTTTATTCTCGGTGATAACTCAGACGTTCATTCTCAGTGATAACTCAGACGTTTATTCTCGGTAATAACTCAGACGTTTATTCTCGGTGATAACTCAGACGTTCATTCTCAGTGATAATTCAGACGTTTATTCTCAGTGATAACTCAGACGTTTATTCTCAGTGATAACTCAGACGTTTATTCTCAGTGATAACTCAGACGTTTATTCTCGGTGATAACTCAGACGTTTATTCTCGGTGATAAGTCAGACGTTCGTTGACTTTAACTCGGAGAAATAGGAATGAGGGAGGGGGAGGGGTGTTGAGAGTTGGTGGGGGGGGAGGAGGAGGGAGGGGGAGGGATGTTGATGTTTGGTGGGGGGAGGAGAGTGACTCTCAGTAAAGGCGGGAATAAGCGAGTCATTAAATAAATGGATGAGAGAATAAATACAGGAAAATCATTAGAATCTTGTAATGTAAATAATTATATGAGGGGGGAGAGGAGTGAGGGAAGGGGGGGAGACGAGTGATGGAACAGGGGAGACGAGGGAGGGAAGGGGGGGACGAAGGAGGGAGGAGAGTGAGGGAAGAGAATGGAGAGGAGCGAGGGAAGAGGATGAAGGAGATGAGTGAGGGAAGAGGATGAAGGAGAGGAGTGAAGGAAGAGGATGAAGGAGAGGAGTGAGGGAAGAGGATGAAGGAGAGGAGTGAGGGAAGAGGATGAAGGAGAGGAGTGAAGGAAGAGGATGAAGGAGGAAAGGGGAAAAATAAATGAGCATAAAGTTAGTGAAGGAAAAAATGAATGGGTAGTAGTTGTTGTTGGTGGTTGTTGTTGGTGTTAGTGATTGTTGGTGGTGGTTGTTGGTGGTGGTTGGTGGTGGCGGTGGTGGTTGTTGGTGGTGGTGGTTGTTGGTGGTGGTGGTTGTTGGTGATGGTGGTTATGCTTCCATAGAGTGATGAGACGACGTTACAAACTTATAGAACAGCACAATTTGCATAACCCAAACCATCATGGTTTTAGAACTCTAAGATCATGTCTGTCACAACTGCTGAACCATTATGACAGAACTACGGAGGCGATGAAAGAAAACCAAAAAGCAGATTTTGCAAAGGAGTTTGACATATATAATCATGGGGTGATTGCACAGAAAATGAGGGCCGTAGGCGTAAATGGGAAGGTAGGCAGATGGATTTTCACTTTTCTAACACATACAACAGAAAAAGTAGTACACAGAGCAAATTCCAGCATCAGCGAAGTAATAATTTCAATACCCCAAGGCACTGTCCTGGCACCTCTGCTGTTTCTTATCCTCACACCATATATATAAACACCCGTCACAGTTTTGTGTCAGTATTTGCAGATGACACTAAAATAAGCATGAAAGTCACCTCGGTAGAAGACACTGAAAAATTGCAAGAAAATGCAAGCATTGTTCTCCAGTGGGCAGTGGAGATTAATATTATTATAATCAAGGAGGAGCGCTAAACCCGTAGGATTATGCAGCGCCTGTGGGGGAATGTGGAAGATATTCAGGCTTAATTCAGGGAACTGGAGCACAGATCCAATTCTCTAGATCAAGAGCCCCTCACCAACATCAAGGAACCTTTCTTGAGGGATGGGCAGTGGAGAACATAATCAATGGTGTAAGTTCCAGCTGCTTAGGTATGGAAAGAATGAAGAACTCAAAAGAGACACCGTATACAAAACTCATGAGGATCGTCAAATAGAACGAAAGGAACACGTGAAAGACCTGGGAGTAATTATGTCAGCTAATCTTCCTTTCAAAGAACACAGCGAGGAAAATGTCACGACGGGATGGATAGTGAAAACTGTCGAAACAAGGAAAATATTGCCAGTGGTGACACTGCTCAAATCACTTAATGCTCTCTCATTTGGAATATTACTCAGTGTTGAGGGTAGGAGAAATACGTATCAGACCTGGAACAGATAGAGATCATTTACGGACCGCATAGAGCCAGTTGAGTATTGAAATTACTGGGAATGCCTTAAAGTTCTAAATATATATTCACAGGAGCGGAAGACAGACACTTGATAATATATACTTGAAAAGTACTTGAGGACCTGGTCCCAAATCTACACACCACCATAACAACATACTGGAGTGAGAGATACTGGAGGAAGTGTAAAATAAACCCGGTGAAAATCATAGGCTCCGTGGGCACAATAAGAGAACACTGTATCAACGTCCGTGGTTTCAGACTATTCAACATCTTACCAGAAGATATCAGAAACACTGTTGGAACATGTGTAGACGTGTTCAAGAGGAAACTGGACAAGTATCTTCATCAGGTGCCAGATCGACCAGGCTGTGATGGATATGTGACTCCTCAAAGGTAAATGTTATGATGGTGGTAGTTAGTCATTGAGGTTCTGGTAGTATCATCAGTCACCTCTGTTTTCGACTGAAGAAGCCTGCAGTGCAGGCGAAACGTTTCGGAAATCAATATAACTGATGCACATGTCTGTAGTGATAGTGTTAGGTACCTTACCATGCACAGGTACTGACTCACCGGTGTCTGGCAGCAACAGTCTGGTTTATCAAACACTCGGCAAGTCTGTGACCTGAGGCAAGGCGGCAACAGTACAACAACTCTGGAAACTGGTGACGGTACACCAGTCACAGGTGCGTCACAGCCAGGGTACACCAGTCACAGTACACCGGTCACAGTATGCCAATCACGGTACACCAGTTAGTCACAGTACACCAGTTACAGTCACGGTACATCGGTTAAAGTCACGGTACATGACAGTCACGGTACTGGTATTGACTCAGACACACTGTCGCCTTCCACACCAAAAAAAAATCCACAATTTCATTCAGACTTGAATTTTACAAAAATTACAGCTGACATAAATATGGCTCAGTGTACTGTGTAATGAATTTATGATGTATTTTGTAGTGGTAATGGTGGTAGTGGTGTTATGGTGTTGGTGGTAGTGGTGTTATGGTGTTGGTGGTAGTGGTAATGGTGGTAGTGGTGTTATGGTGTTGGTGGTAGTGGTAGTGGTGTTATGGTGTTGGTGGTAGTGGTGTTATGGTGTTGGTGGTAGTGGTGTTATGGTGTTGGTGGTAGTGGTAATGGTGGTAGTGGTGTTATGGTGTTGGTAGTGGTGTTATGGTGTTGGTGGTAGTGGTGTTATGGTGTTGGTGGTAGTGGTGTTATGGTGTTGGTGGTAGTGGTGTTATGGTGTTGGTGGTAGTGGTAATGGTGGTAGTGGTGTTATGGTGTTGGTGGTAGTGGTAATGGTGGTAGTGGTGTTATGGTGTTGGTGGTAGTGGTAATGGTGGTAGTGGCGTTGTGGTGTTGGTGGTAGTGGTGTTATGGTGTTGGTAGTGGTAATGGTGGTAGTGGTGTTATGGTGTTGGTGGTAGTGGTGTTATGGTGTTGGTGGTTGTGGTGTTATGGTGTTGGTGGTAGTGGTAATGGTGGTAGTGGTGTTATGGTGTTGGTGGTAGTGGTAATGGTGGTAGTGGTGTTATGGTGTTGGTGGTAATGGTGTTGGTGGTAGTGGTGTTACGGTGTTGGTGGTTGTGGTGTTATGGTGTTGGTGGTAGTGGTAATTGTGGTAGTGGTGTTATGGTGTTGGTGGTAGTGGTAATGGTGGTAGTGGTGTTATGGTGTTGGTGGTAGTGGTAATGGTGGTAGTGGTGTTATGGTGTTGGTGGTAGTGGTGTTATGGTGTTGGTGGTAGTGGTGTTATGGTGTTGGTGGTAGTGGTGTTATGGTGTTGGTGGTAGTGGTGTTATGGTGTTGGTGGTAGCGGTAATGGTGGTAGTGGTGTTATGGTGTTGGTGGTAGTGGTAATGGTGGTAGTGGTGTTATGGTGTTGGTGGTAGTGGTGTTATGGTGTTGGTGGTAGTGGTGTTATAGTGTTGGTGGTAGTGGTAATGGTGTTATGGTGTTGGTGGTAGTGATAATGGTGGTAGTGGTGTTAGGGTGTTGGTGGTTGTGGTGTTATGGTGTTGGTGGTAGTGGTGTTATGGTGTTGGTGGTAGTGGTAATGGTAGTGGTGTTATGGTGTTGGTGGTAGTAGTAATGGTGGTAGTGGTGTTATGGTGTTGGTGGTAGTGGTGTTATGGTGTTGGTGGTAGTGGTGTTATGGTATTGGTGGTAGTGGTAATGGTGGTAGTGGTGTTATGGTGTTGGTGGTAGTAGTAATGGTGGTAGTGGTGTTATGGTGTTCGTGGTAGTGGTGTTATGGTTAGTGGCAGTGGTGTTATGGTGTTGGTGGTAGTGGTGTTATGATGTTGATGGTAGTCGTAATGGTGTTATGGTGTTGGTGGTAGTGGTGTTATGGTGTTGGTGATAATGGTGGTAGTGGTGTTATGGTGTTGATGGTAGTGGTAATGGTGGTAGTCGTGTTATGGTGTTGGTGGTAGTGGTGTTATGGTGTTGGTGGTAGTGGTGTTATGGTGTTGGTAGTGGTGTTATGGTGTTGGTGGTAGTGGTAATAGTGGTAGTGGTGTTATGGTGTTGGTGGTAGTAATAATGGTGGTAGTGGTGTTATGGTGTTGGTGGTAGTGGTAATGGTGGTAGTGGTAATGGTGGTAGTAATAATGGTGGTAGTGGTGTTATGGTCTTGGTGGTAGTGGTAATGGTGGTAGTGGTGTTATGGTGTTGGTGGTAGTGGTGTTATGGTGGTGGTAGTGGTGTTATGGTGTTGGTGGTAGTAGTGTTATGGTGTTGGTGGTAATGGTGGTAGTGGTGTTATGGTGTTGGTGGTAGTGGTGTTATGGTGTTGGTGGTAGTGGTGTTTTGGTGTTGGTGGTAGTGGTAATGGTGGTAGTGGTGTTATGGTGTTGGTGGTAGTGGTAATGGTGGTAGTGGTGTTATGGTGTTGGTGGTAATGGTAATGGTGTTATGGTGGTGGTAGTGATAATGGTGGTAGTGGTGTTATGGTGTTGGTGGTTGTGGTGTTATGGTGTTGGTGGTAGTGGTGTTATGGTGTTGGTGGTAGTGGTAATGGTGGTAGTGGTGTTATGGTGTTGGTTGGTAGTAGTAGTAGTAATGGTGGTAGTGGTGTTATGGTGTTGGTGGTAGTGGTAGTGGTGTTATGGTGTTGGTAGTGGTGTTATGGTGTTGGTGGTAGTGGTAATGGTGGTAGTGGTGTTATGGTGTTGGTGGTAGTAGTAATGGTGGTAGTGGTGTTATGGTGTTGGTGGTAGTGGTGTTAGTGGCAGTGGTGTTATGGTAGTGGTGTTATGATGATGGTGGTAGTGGTGTTATGGTGTTGGTGGTAATGGTGGTAGTGGTGTTATGGTGTTGGTGGTAGTGGTAATGGTGGTAGTGGTGTTATGGTGTTGGTGGTAGTGGTGTTATGGTGTTGGTGGTAGTGGTGTTATGGTGTTGGTGGTAGTGGTAATGGTGGTAGTGGTGTTATGGTGTTGGTGGTAGTGGTAATGGTGGTAGTGGTGTTACGGTGTTGGTGGTAGTGGTGTTATGGTGTTGGTGGTAGTGGTTGTTATGGTGTAGCTGGTAGCTGTGGTAGTAGTGTTATGGTGTAGCTGGTGGTAGTGGTGTTATCACTGATAGTGGTAGTAGTGTTATGGTGTAGCTGGTGGTGATATTCGTGGTTGGGTTGTGGTTGTAGCGGCGTTGGGTGGTGCTAGTAGTGAGTTTAGGTATTGGTGGTAGATTGATGGTCTTAACACATTAACTCCAGGTTGAGGGACTGATTTCCTCAAACTACTCCTCATCTTCCACCGTTCTTCTCCGTAATGGACTGAAGAAATCACTGGCTGGCGAAACGTTTCCTTAATAAAGATTTCCCAAATGTTGTGGGTTATCTAAAGCATTACATCACGTCACTGAGTGATCCTGGTCGACCTTCCTGCTCAGTGAGATGTCACCACAACCGGTTTTTAAACGATTTGGACCTTTAAAAGGTATCAGTTCCTCTGAGGATCTTGTATGTTGTAACCATGTCTCTTCCACTTAGAATGGTCAGGATCACATGCTCAACTCTGGCACTAGTGTGCATGTCGCTCCTTGTATACTGGTGAAGAATGTTTTAAGTATATTTGTGGTTGACGCTCTGTATGAGGCAGAGGGAGGCAGGCCACATACCAGTGACGGGGGTGGGGGCATTAGGCGGGGTGAGGGAAGGGACGAGGGGGGAATGATGTGATTCTCGCGTGTGTCTACACACTACTCTGGATTGGTCTTAATTGACAGCAGAGTACAGCCACCACTACCTCCCCTCACCCCCTGCCAGCAACCAGCACCACCTCCCCTCACCCCCTGCCAACAACCACCACTACCTCTCCGTCCCCCTGTCAGAAAACTACTACCAACCTGCCAACCACCACCACACCCACCCCCTCAACCCCCTGTCAACCATCACCTCACGCCTTTTCCCTGCCACCTCAACCACCTGGAGGTTATTCCGGGGATCAACGCCCCCGCGGCCCGGTCCATGACCTGGCCTCCCGATGGATCAGGGCCTGATCAACTAGGCTGTTACTGCTGGCCGCACGCAGTCCAACGTACGAGCCACAGCCCGGCTGATCCGGCACTGACTTTAGGTATCTGTCCAGCTCTCTCTTGAAGGCAGCCAGGGGTTTATTGGCAATACCCCTAATGCTTGATGGGAGGCTGTTGAACAGTCTTGGGCCCCGGACACTTATGGTGTTTTCCCTTAGTGTACCAATGGCGCCCCTACTTTTTATTGGGGGCATTTTGCATCGCCTGCCCAGTCTTTTACTTTCGTAGGGAGTGATTTCTGTGTGCAGATTTGGGACCATTCCTTCCAGGATTTTCCAAGTGTAGATTATGATATATCTCTCCCTCCTGCATTCCAACGAGTACAAGTCAAGTGCTTCCAAGCGTTCCCAGTAGTTAAGGTGCTTGACAGAACTTATACGTGCAGTAAAGGATCTCTGTACACTCTCTAGATCTGCGATTTCACCTGCTTTGAATGGAGGTGTTAATGTACAGCAGTATTCCAGCCTAGAGAGAACAAGTGATTTGAAAAGGATCATCATTGGCTTGGCATCTCTCGTTTTGAACGTTCTCATTATCCATCCTATCATTTTCTTTGCACGTGCGATCGTGGCACTGTTGTGATCCTTGAAAGTGACATCCTCAGACATTACTACTCCCAGGTCCCTTACATTATTTTTCCGCTCTATTGTATGGCCGGAGTCAGTAGTATACTCTGTTCTAGTTATTATCTCCTCCAGTTTTCCATAACGGAGTAGTTGGAATTTGTCCTCCTTTGTCCACCTTTCTATAACCAACCATCCCATTAAAGGAAGACGGTGATGCATATTTTCTACTGCGTGCAGGTAGTGCCAATAGCCTGGTTGATCAGGTTGTCATCCAGGACAGAGGCGATAACGCCCCTAACATCAACAAATATTACGAAGTGTAGATGAAACAATAGAAGAGTAGACAAAACTCTTAATAAACCAGGTCAGCACTAACACAGTTAATAATCCTGGGGATCATTGCCCCCGCGGCGCGGTCATATTATAAAGGAAATTTGATATTAACGAGAACTATTCAGAAACACAGAAAAGCTGAATGTAAGTAGGAGTTTGTAAAATTTTCGTGTCATCTTACAAGTTCGTGAGAGAAACTTGGTAAGATTCACAGGCGGACTTTCTTTGCTAGTAACTACGGATAGTTCACCACTGGACATTCACTATATAACCATTACGTTCCTCTGTGTTTTGTTAGCAGTACTTATTGCTGTAATATTAGTGGTCCAGTGCGGGAGGTTTGGTCTGGGACCAGGAACCACTTAAGAAAGAGGACTTTGCACCATCGTGATGATGATGATGATGATGATGATAATAATTAGGTAGGTTTTTGCTCAGTTGTTCAGGAACAAGAATAATAATGGAAGTCAGGATTGCCTGGCGTATTATAGACAGGAAGGCTAAGAAGCGAATTGTAGAACAATGTGGAGACAACGTTTCACTCTTGATAGAGCGAGATGTCATCCACGTAAAGCTTATTTCAACATTTCGCTTAGCATAGAGCGAGATGATGTTCCCATAAAAGCTTGTTTCAACGTTTCGCTCTAAATAGGGCGAGACGTTCCCATAAAAGCATGTTTTATAACGTGTGTACTCGCCTGTATGTGGTTGCAGGGGTCGATTTACAGCTCCTGGCTGTGTGTGTGTTTACATAAGATGGTGTTTGCCAGGCGGCTCTTGATATGTGGTTCACTGTATACACTCCTTTATGATAGACATTTGCTCATATATTAGAGTCCCCCAGAACGCCACCCACAAATTACCAGAAAACTGAGGCATTATAAGTTAGGAAGTATATTTAAGACTTCGTTTTGTGTGTGTGTGTGTGTGTGTGTGTGTGTGTGTGTGTGTGTGTGTGTGTGTGTGTGTGTGTGTGTGTGTGCGTGCACTCATGTAATTGTGGTTAAATGGATCGATTTATAGCTCCTGGCCCCGTCTCTTTACTGGCCGCTACTATGTCTACTTTCTCCCTGCTCCATGACTTTTAGCATACCTCATCTTAAAACTATGTATGAATCCTGTCTCCATTACATCACGTGTGTGTGTGTGCGCGCGTGTGTTCAAGTTCGTAGTTACCAATTCTTGTACTCGTGTGCGTGTTTTAGTCACTATTTGTCAAAGGTATACGTCAATAGATACCCCGGCGTGTTTTGTGCATGTGCTCACCGATTTGTGTTTGCCGAGGTTGATACTCGGCTCATTTTTCCGTCTCCTAGAGCACTGAGCTTTGGCCTCATGTGCTTTATCATATCTACTCTAGAAGCTGTATATTAAGTTTACCTCCACCACTGCCTCACCTTGAGACTAAAGAAGTACTTCCTGACATCCCTATGACCCACCTGTAACCCCCTTAATCTTGGTCCTCTTAATTCACACATTAAATAATATTCATTGAAGCTGTGATAACAACTTTATTGTTTTTCTTGAACTAAAATCGTCAGTATTTTTGTTCAGTCCAGTTTACTTGCACTTTTATATATCGTTCCAATTTTTATTTCA
Source organism: Cherax quadricarinatus (assembly GCF_038502225.1). Taxonomy (NCBI): domain Eukaryota; kingdom Metazoa; phylum Arthropoda; class Malacostraca; order Decapoda; family Parastacidae; genus Cherax; species Cherax quadricarinatus. The sequence goes on from NC_091334.1 coordinate 14,512,571, forward strand.
CTTTTTTTTTTCTTAGCTTAATTGCTAAAATAAATTGTCATCGTTGAATATCCTGCTTGTAGGTGTTAACTTGCATCTCTCCCCTCCCCTTCTACCCATCCTCTCCACTTCTTCCCCACATCTTTTTCCCCTCCTCCCCTTCTGCTCTCCCCCTTCTTAGCTGGAGCCATCTGCTGAAGAAATGACACTGGATTTAAAACTAGCATATATTGGGTCATCGTCCTCCCCCCCTCCCCACCACCCCCCACCCCCCACCCCCTCCCCCCCACCCCCCACCCCGAGTTTCGCTGTGTAAAGCTTTAACAAATAATAACTTGATGAAACCAATAAAAGGTGTTTATTCTGGCAGTATCTGATCTTCACTACGTTATTGTGACTGAACCTTGACTCTCCAGCTTTACCACAGCTGGACACTCAGGCTCCCGGATCAACCAGGCTGTGAGGAATATGTGGGACAGCGGACCACCAGCAGCACCAGCCTGGTTGACCAGGCTAGCAACAGATAAGCCTGGCCCATGGCCGGGCTCCGGGAGTAGAAAAACTCTCGAAACTCATCAAAGGTTTATTAGAGGTACGTCAAGCGGACACATGAAAGATGTATTAGTTTCACTGATAGCGCGCGCGCGCGCGCACACACACACACACACACACACACACACACACACACACACACACACACACACACACACACACACACACACACACACACACACACACACACACACACATTTTATATATATATATATATATATATATATATATATATATATATATATATATATATGGGGAAGCGCTAAATCTTTCAATGATGTGTGGGGTGATACGTTGCGTGTGTTGCTTACTCCCGGGTTCTTTGCCTGGGATTTGTGTGTGTGTGTGTGTGTGTGTGTGTGTATTTGCCATGAACAGAAGACATGGTTCACAGTGTGGAGCTGTGAAGGTGCTTGAGTTAATTAAGCATGGGATTGGTCCCTGGTAGTAGAGGGAGGGGTGTGTACGGGAGCCTGAAGGGGCGTGGCTTGGTTTTGTATTGACCAGTGTTAATGAAGGAGGCGTGTATGGCAGAGTGAAAGGGCGTCCTGATCGTTGCATTGTATGGAAGACTGAAGGGGCGTGTAAGGAAGACTGAAGGGGCGTGTAAGGAAGACTGAAGGGGCGTGTAAGGAAGACTGAAGGGGCGTGTATGGAAGTGAAGGGGCGTGTATGGAAGTGAAGGGGCGTGTATGGAAGTGAAGGGGCGTGTATGGAAGATTGAAAGGGCATGTATGGAAGACTGAAGGGGCGTGTATGGAAGTGAAGGGGCGTGTATGGAAGACTGAAGGGGCATGTATGGAAGACTGAAGTGGCGTGTATGGAAGACTGAAGGGGCGTGTATGGAAGACTGAAGGGGCGTGTATGGAAGACTGAAGGGGCATGTATGGAAGACTGAAGGGGCGTGTATGGAAGAGTGAAGGGGCGTGTATGGAAGAGTGAAGGGGCGTATTTGGAAGAGTGAAGGGGCATGTTTGGAAGAGTGAAGGGGCGTGTATGGAAGAGTGAAGGGGCGTGTATGGAAGAGTGAAGGGGCGTGTATGGTGGAGTGCGTGGGCGTGTCCTGATCCTTGTATAGACCAATAAGAAGGGTGGTAGTGGGAAGAGGAGTGGCCAGGCGTGGAGTGGCCAGGGTGTAGTTAAGGCAAGTATTGACCAATAAGGGAGGCGGAGAAGGTTATGCTTGGCTAAGTAGTCCTTACAAGGGGAGGAGCAGGTGTGTCGGGGAGGGGGAAGGGGGAAATGTAACAATTCTGGTCACACCTGCCATTTGCCTGACCATGGCGTAGAGATGTATCTCCTGGTCCTGACCAGACTGCGGCCCTCTGACCCTGGGGGAGGGGGAAGGGGAGCCCAATACAGATGTATCTCATGTTGGAGGAGGATACAACTGCAGTGGGGAGTGTTGTGGTTCATATATTGATTGTGGCTTGGTTTGGTGAGGGGGGAGGATACACCTACAGTGTGGTGTTGTAGTTCATGTATTGACTGTGGTGGGGGGAGGATACAACTACACTGGGGAGTGTTGTAGTTCATATATTGACTGTGTTGGGGGGAGGATACAACTACACTGGGGAGTGTTGTAGTTCATATATTGACTGTGTTGGGGGGAGGATACAACTACACTGGGGAGTGTTGTAGTTCATGTATTGACTGTGGTGGGAGGAGGGGGATGGTAATATATTAATACAGGTATCTGCCACACACTCCACAGTGACAAAACTCTGCTCCAATGTTTGGTTTACTATTGCTAGAGGCGTGCAGGAAGCTGGTAGCAACAGCCTGGTTGACCATGCACTCAGCAGTGAACCCCCTGCTTCAGACTACCATTACATATTAAAACTTACCAAACTCGTCTCGTGTGTAAGTCTGTGTATGTACGTAGTGTGTGTGTGTATGTGTGCACCTATTTGTGGTCACAAGGGTTGATTCACAGCTCCTTGTGCGTGTTGTATCTCTCAGTTGTTCAGATGATCATCGCCCCCGCGCCTAGGTCTCGCACTAGGCCTAAAATCAAGAAAAAGAATGTTAGATGGATCAGAAGAGTCAACAAAGCTTGTGAAGGTTATCCCGGCGATTATGTTTTTCTGGTAAATGTTACGTTGCAGTGTTTTGAATGGTAATAAAGATGCAACACAACCAGCATGATGCAACACAACCAGCATGAAGATGCAACATAACCAGCATGATGCAACACAACCAGCATGATGATGCAACATAACCAGCATGAAGATGCAACACAACCAGCATGAAGATGCAACATAACCAGCATGATGATGCAACACAACCAGCATGAAGATGCAACACAACCAGCATGAAGATGCAACACAACCAGCATGATGATGCAACACAACCAGCATGAAGATGCAACACAACCAGCATGAAGATGCAACACAACCAGCATGAAGATGCAACACAACCAGCATGAAGATGCAACACAACCAGCATGAAGATGCAACACAACCAGCATGAAGATACAACATAATCAGCATGATGCAACATAACCAACATGATGCAACACAACCAACATGATGCAACACAACCAGCATGATGATGCAACACAACCAGCAGGATGCAACATAACCAGCATGATGCAACACAACCAGCAGGATGCAACATAACCAACATGATGCAACACAACCAGCATGATGATGCAACACAACAAGCATGAAGATGCAACACAACCAGCATGAAGATGCAACATAATCAGCATGAAGATGCAACACAACCAGCATGAAGATGCAACACAACCAGCATGAAGATGCAACATAATCAGCATGATGATGCAACACAACCAGCATGAAGATGCAACACAACCAGCATGATGCAACACAACCAACATGATGCAACACAACCAGCATGATGCAACACAAGCATGAAGATGCAACACAACCAGCATGATGCAACACAACCAGCATGAAGACGCAACACCAGCATGATGCAACACAACCAGCATGATGGTGCAACACAACCAGCATGATGATGCAGCACAACCAGCATGATGCAACACAACCAGCATGATGATGCAGCACAACCAGCATGATGATGCAACACAACCAGCATGATGCAACACAACCAGCATGATGCAGCACAACCAGCATGAAGATGCAGCACAATCAGCATGAAGATGCAACACAACCAGCATGATGATGCAACACAACCAGCATGATGCAACACAACCAGCATGATGCAACACAGCATGATGCAACACAACCAGCATGATGCAACACAGCATGATGCAACACAGCATGATGCAACACAACCAGCATGATGATGCAACACAACCAGCATGATGCAACACAACCAGCATGATGCAACACAATCAGCATGATGATGCAACACAATCAGCATGATGCAACACATCCAGCATGATGATGCAACACATCCAGCATGATGCAACACAACCAGCATGATGCAACACAACCAGCATGACGATGCAACACAACCAGCATGAAGATGCAGCACAACCAACATGATGCAACACCAACATGATGCAACACAACCAAAATGATGATGCAACACAACCAGCATGATGATGCAACACAACCAACATGATGCAACACAACCAGCATGATGCAACACAATCAGCATGATGATGCAACACAATCAGCATGATGCAACACATCCAGCATGATGATGCAACACAACCAGCATGATGATGCAGCACAACCAGCATGATGCAACACAACCAGCATGATGTAACAACCAGCATGAGGATGCAACACAACCAGCATGAAGATGCAACACAACCAGCATGATGCAACACAACCAACATGATGCAACACAACCAGCATGATGATGCAACACAACCAGCATGATGCAACACAACCATCATGATGTAACAACCAGCATGAAGATGCAACACAACCAGCATGAAGATGCAACACAACCAGCATGATGCAACACAACCAACATGATGCAACACAACCAACATGATGCAACACCAACATGATGCAACACAACCAGCATGATGATGCAACACAACCAGCATGATGATGCAACACAACCAGCATGATGATGCAACACAACCAGCATGATGATGCAACACAACCAGCATGATAATGCAACACAACCAACATGATGCAACACAACCAACATGATGCAACACCAACATGATGCAACACAACCAGCATGATGCAACACAACCAGCATGAAGATGCAACACAACCAGCATGATGATGCAACACAACCAACATGATGCAACACAACCAACATGATGTAACAACCAGCATGACGATGCAACACAACCAGCATGATGCAACACAACCACCATGACGATGCAACACAACCAGCATGATGATGCAACACAACCAACATGATGCAACACCAACATGATGCAACACAACCAGCATGATGATGCAACACAACCACCATGACGATGCAACACAACCAGCATGATGCAACACAACCAGCATAATGATGCAACACAACCAACATGATGCAACACCAACATGATGCAACACAACCAGCATGATGCAACACAACCAGCATAATGATGCAACACAACCAACATGATGCAACACAACCAGCATGATGATGCAACACAACCAACATGATGCAACACCAACATGATGCAACACAACCAGCATGATGATGCAACACAACCAGCATGATGATGCAACACAACCAACATGATGCAACACAACCAACATAATGATGCAACACAACCAACATAATGATGCAACACTTGACCTGCTAAGATATTTCTCACATATAATAAACTATAGCAACACATTTTCAGTAATAGAGAAATAAAAAGCAAATTGCATGAAGAAGTTTTAATTTTGCCAGGTTGTTGCCAGAACAGTTCACTGAACATTTGAACGTTTCTCTCGTGATCATTGAACATTTGAAAATGTATTTCTTTATCCATCAACATTTGAACGTTTCTTTCATTATCAGCGAATATTTCTTTCAGTATCAGTGAACATTTCTTCCATTATCAGTGAACATTTATTGTCAGTGAACATTTATTGTCAGTGAACATTTATTGTCAGTGAACATTTATTGTCAGTGAACATTTATTATCAGTGAACATTTCTTCCATTATCAGTGAACATTTATTGTCAGTGAACATTTATTGTCAGTGAACATTTATTGTCAGTGAACATTTATTATCAGTGAACATTTATTGTCAGTGAACATTTATTGTCAGTGAACATTTATTGTCAGTGAACATTTATTGTCAGTGAACATTTATTATCAGTGAACATTTATTATCAGTGAACATTTATTGTCAGTGAACATTTATTGTCAGTGAACATTTATTGTCAGTGAACATTTATTGTCAGTGAACATTTATTGTCAGTGAACATTTATTATCAGTGAACATTTATTATCAGTGAACATTTATTGTCAGTGAACATTTATTGTCAGTGAACATTTATTGTCAGTGAACATTTATTGTCAGTGAACATTTATTGTCAGTGAACATTTATTATCAGTGAACATTTATTATCAGTGAACATTTATTATCAGTGAACATTTATTGTCAGTGAACATTTATTGTCAGTGAACATTTATTATCAGTGAACATTTATTATCAGTGAACATTTATTGTCAGTGAACATTTATTGTCAGTGAACATTTATTGTCAGTGAACATTTATTGTCAGTGAACATTTATTGTCAGTGAACATTTATTGTCAGTGAACATTTATTGTCAGTGAACATTTATTATCAGTGAACATTTATTATCAGTGAACATTTATTATCAGTGAACATTTATTGTCAGTGAACATTTATTGTCAGTGAACATTTATTGTCAGTGAACATTTATTGTCAGTGAACATTTATTGTCAGTGAACATTTATTATCAGTGAACATTTATTATCAGTGAACATTTATTATCAGTGAACATTTATTATCAGTGAACATTTATTATCACTGAACATTTATTATCACTGAACATTTATTATCAGTGAACATTTATCAGTGAACATTTATTATCAGTGAACATTTATTATCAGTGAACATTTATCAGTGAACATTTATTATCAGTGAACATTTATTATCAGTGAACATTTATTATCACTGAACATTTATCAGTGAACATTTATTATCACTGAACATTTATCAGTGAACATTTATTATCAGTGAACATTTATCAATGAACATTTATCAGTGAACATTTATCAGTGAACATTTATTATCACTGAACATTTATCAGTGAACATTTATTATCAGTGAACATTTGAGTATTATTTTAGATAAGGATGATAAAAGATATTTTAAATATAATTAAAATAAGGTTCTATTCTTTCATCATTTGTAATCAGGGAAAAACAAAGTAAACACCTGTGAGAAACATCAAAGTAAACACCTGTGACAAACATCCAAGTAAACACCTGTGACAAACATCAAACACCTGTGAGAAACATCAAAGTAAACACCTGTGAGAAACATCAAAGTAAACACCTGTGACAAACATCAAACACCTGTGAGAAACATCAAAATAAACACCTGTGAGAAACATCAAAATAAACACCTGTGAGAAACATCAAAGTAAACACCTGTGACAAACATCAAAGTAAACACCTGTGACAAACATCAAACACCTGTGAGAAACATCAAAGTAAACACCTGTGAGAAACATCAAAGTAAACACCTGTGACAAACATCAAACACCTGTGAGAAACATCAAAGTAAACACCTGTGAGAAACATCAAAGTAAACACCTGTGACAAACATCAAACACCTGTGACAAACATCAAAGTAAACACCTGAGACAAACATTAAACATCTGAGATAAACATCAAAGTAAACACCTGAGACAAACATTAAACATCTGAGATAAACATCAAAGTAAACACCTGAGACAAACATTAAACATCTGAGATAAACATCAAAGTAAACACCTGAGACAAACATTAAACACCTGAGACAAACATTAAACACCTGAGACAAACATTAAACACCTGAGACAAACATTAAACACCTGACACAAACATTGACGTCAGCGCTGGTAAAAAAAATCATGTTTGATTTTACTTAAAAAATAAAATCGACGGACTTGGCTAAAATAAAAATTATTATTATTTTGAAGTTGTCGTGAGGGAGCGCTAAACCCGTAAGGGTCATAAAGCCCCTGTGGGGAAATAGCAGGTTATCGTGTTTGATCCAAGGAAAGGGTAGCTCCGACTCCTTTGATCAAGAGCCCTTTAGCATGAAGGAACCTCCCCTGAAGGGGTTGGGGAGTTACAAGTGAAGGGGGGAGGATATGTTGAGGGGGTGAGAGTGGGAGAATATATTTGAGGGGGGAGGGGGGGTTCGATCCCCGGCATGGGTGGAAACGTTGGACATATTTCTTTATACCTGCTGCCCCTGTTAATCAAGCAGTAAGTAGATACCTGGGTGTTAGTAGACTGTTGTGGGTGGCATCCTGGGGGCGGGGGTTATATACCGGCTCCCGAGCATTTGGCCGATGGACATCTCATCGAATAGACATATGGCCGAACTGTCATTCATCACCATACCCTAACCCAACCTATCCTATCCTGTCCTAACTATCCTGTCCTATCCTAACTTGTCCTATCCTGTCGTAACCTATCCGGTCCTAACCTATCCTATCCTAACTATCCTATCCTGTCGTAACCTATCCTGTCCTATCCTGTCTTAACCCAGCCTATCCTATCCTGTCCTAACCTATCCTGTCCTAACCCAGCCTATCCTATCCTGTCCTAACTATCTTGTCCTATCCTAACTTATCCTATCCTGTCCTAACCTATTCTTTCCTAACTATCCTGTCCTATCCTAACCTATCCTAACCCAACCTATCCTATCGTAACCTATCCTCTCTTTACCCAACCTATCCTATCCTTCCTAACCTATCCTGTCCTAACCCAGCCTATCCTTTCCTGTCCTATCCTAACCTAACATAATTATCCGTTCGGTCTATTGTCCGTTCGGCCAAATGGCTGTCGGCGCAATGTCCGTTCGGCCAATTGTTCTTAGGTCAAATGTGTGTCGGCCAAGTGTCCGTGGGTGATGTGTGGGATCACAAGTACACCTTAACACTGGACTGCACTGACGTGAGACAGGATACCACCTCCCAGTAATGTTATCAAACACAGGTACACATTACCACAATTATCATTCATAGTTTAAAGACATTCACTATTTTGCATTTTGTGATATCTGTTTATTATGATCTTCTTGCATAATTTAACATGTTTAAATTACCTAGGATAACCTAAAAAAGCCAGACAAAGTGACCTATTTCCATTGGGGTCTATAAAATTGACCAGTGTAAAGAATAGGGAGAATATAGATAAGAGAGGGAGACTATATTTGAGGGAGATGGTGTTTTGAACACTGGAGGGTGGTCATTGTGCATTAAAAAGGGAGATTTTTCATATAGGAAATGCCAGTTTGGCCCGGACTTCAGGGTGAGGGGGCGAGGCAAGAGGGAGGAAAGGAGTGGGGGATACAGAGGAGGGGGGTAGGAGAGTGAAGGACAGAGAGAGAGAGAGTCGCCATCTACAGTGAATATTCACTGGGGTAACGTGGTGAACGTAAGTTGCAATAAGCATAGTCCATAAGGATGAAAACTCAACTTAAACGCCTGGTCAGTGAGGGTGTTGGTGCTAGCAGCAGGCAGTGCAGTAGCAGCACCACAGCCCGGCTCATCAGGAACTCTTAGCAGGAATCCCTCAGGTTCCTGTGTCATCTACAGGACACACATTTTTGTTAGTGGTTTGAGAAGGACCTGCCTGGTATGGGCCAGTAGGCTTGCTGCTGTGTTCCTCCTTTCTTATATTTTTATCATTCCTACTCTTAAATCTGTGTACTCATCTCTGAAGAAGACACAGGCTGCTACTCAAGCTTTTATTATGACACGTTTCCCTCTGTGAAGTACCTTATCAACTCAGGCGAGCGAAAGGTTGTTCCAGCTAAAAGTTGTTTTGCACTCAGTCTTGAGTTTGAGGGGTTTAATCCATAGCTCCTGGCCCCGGCTCTTTAATTGTGCTGATGCGCGCGCCCACTGACTACAACACTGGCATTACTATTCACTGAGGAAGGTTCGTAAAGTTTGATTTTATCGTGCGGAGGAGAGTACTTTGTCTTGATGTATGTACCCCGGTGTGCGTATGTACCCCGGTGTGCGTATGTAGCAGTGTGGAGGGCCAGTGTGCGTATGTAGCAGTGTGGAGGTCCAGTGTGCGTATGTAGCAGTGTGGAGGGCCAGTGTGCGTATGTAGCAGTGTGGAGGGCCAGTGTGCGTATGTAGCAGTGTGGAGGTCCAGTGTGCGTATGTAGCAGTGTGGAGGTCCAGTGTGCGTATGTAGCAGTGTGGAGGTCCAGTGTGCGTATGTAGCAGTGTGGAGGTCCAGTGTGCGTATGTAGCAGTGTGGAGGTCCAGTGTGCGTATGTAGCAGTGTGGAGGGCCAGTGTGCATATGTAGCAGTGTGGAGGGCCAGTGTGCGTATGTAGCAGTGTGGAGGGCCAGTGCGCGTATGTAGCAGTGTGGAGGGCCAGTGCGCGTATGTAGCAGTGTGGAGGGCCAGTGTGCGTATGTAGCAGTGTGGAGGTCCAGTGTGCGTATGTAGCAGTGTGGAGAGCCAGTGTGCGTATGTAGCAGTGTGGAGGGCCAGTGCGCGTATGTAGCAGTGTGGAGGGCCAGTGCGCGTATGTAGCAGTGTGGAGGTCCAGTGTGCGTATGTAGCAGTGTGGAGGTCCAGTGTGCGTATGTAGCAGTGTGGAGGGCCAGTGTGCGTATGTAGCAGTGTGGAGGTCCAGTGTGCGTATGTAGCAGTGTGGAGGTCCAGTGTGCGTATGTAGCAGTGTGGAGGGCCAGTGTGCGTATGTAGCAGTGTGGAGGGCCAGTGTGCGTATGTAGCAGTGTGGAGGGCCAGTGTGCGTATGTAGCAGTGTGGAGGGCCAGTGTGCGTATGTAGCAGTGTGGAGGGCCAGTGTGCGTATGTAGCAGTGTGGAGGTCCAGTGTGCGTATGTAGCAGTGTGGAGGTCCAGTGTGCGTATGTAGCAGTGTGGAGGGCCAGTGTGCGTATGTAGCAGTGTGGAGGGCCAGTGTGCGTATGTAGCAGTGTGGAGGGCCAGTGTGCGTATGTAGCAGTGTGGAGGGCCAGTGTGCGTATGTAGCAGTGTGGAGGGCCAGTGTGCGTATGTAGCAGTGTGGAGGGCCAGTGTGCGTATGTAGCAGTGTGGAGGGCCAGTGTGCGTATGTAGCAGTGTGGAGGGCCAGTGTGCGTATGTAGCAGTGTGGAGGGCCAGTGTGCGTATGTAGCAGTGTGGAGGGCCAGTGTGCGTATGTAGCAGTGTGGAGGTCCAGTATGCGTATGTAGCAGTGTGGAGGTCCAGTGTGCGTATGTAGCAGTGTGGAGGTCCAGTGTGCGTATGTAGCAGTGTGGAGGGCCAGTGTGCGTATGTAGCAGTGTGGAGGTCCAGTGTGCGTATGTAGCAGTGTGGAGGGCCAATGTGCATATGTAGCAGTGTGGAGGGCCAGTGTGCGTATGTAGCAGTGTGGAGGGCCAGTGCGCGTATGCAGCAGTGTGGAGGGCCAGTGCGCGTATGTAGCAATGTGGAGGGCCAGTGTGCGTATGTAGCAGTGTGGAGGTCCAGTGTGCGTATGTAGCAGTGTGGAGAGCCAGTGTGCGTATGTAGCAGTGTGGAGGGCCAGTGCGCGTATGTAGCAGTGTGGAGGGCCAGTGTGCGTATGTAGCAGTGTGGAGGTCCAGTGTGCGTATGTAGCAGTGTGGAGGGCCAGTGTGCGTATGTAGCAGTGTGGAGGTCCAGTGTGCGTATGTAGCAGTGTGGAGGTCTAGTGTGCGTATGTAGCAGTGTGGAGGGCCAGTGTGCGTATGTAGCAGTGTGGAGGGCCAGTGTGCGTATGTAGCAGTGTGGAGGGCCAGTGTGCGTATGTAGCAGTGTGGAGGGCCAGTGTGCGTATGTAGCAGTGTGGAGGGCCAGTGTGCGTATGAAGCAGTGTGGAGGTCCAGTGTGCGTATGTAGCAGTGTGGAGGTCCAGTGTGCGTATGTAGCAGTGTGGAGGGCCAGTGTGCGTATGTAGCAGTGTGGAGGGCCAGTGTGCGTATGTAGCAGTGTGGAGGGCCAGTGTGCGTATGTAGCAGTGTGGAGGGCCAGTGTGCGTATGTAGCAGTGTGGAGGGCCAGTGTGCGTATGTAGCAGTGTGGAGGGCCAGTGTGCGTATGTAGCAGTGTGGAGGGCCAGTGTGCGTATGTAGCAGTGTGGAGGTCCAGTGTGCGTATGTAGCAGTGTGGAGGGCCAGTGTGCGTATGTAGCAGTGTGGAGGTCCAGTGTGCGCATGTAGCAGTGTGGAGGGCCAGTGTGCGTATGTAGCAGTGTGGAGGTCCAGTGTGCGTATGTAGCAGTGTGGAGGTCCAGTGTGCGTATGTAGCAGTGTGGAGGGCCAGTGTGCGTATGTAGCAGTGTGGAGGTCCAGTGTGCGTATGTAGCAGTGTGGAGGGCCAGTGTGCGTATGTAGCAGTGTGGAGGTCCAGTGTGCGTATGTAGCAGTGTGGAGGTCCAGTGTGCGTATGTAGCAGTGTGGAGGGCAAGTGTGCGTATGTAGCAGTGTGGAGGTCCAGTGTGCGTATGTAGCAGTGTGGAGGTCCAGTGTGCGTATGTAGCAGTGTGGAGGGCCAGTGTGCGTATGTAGCAGTGTGGAGGGCCAGTGTGCGTATGTAGCAGTGTGGAGGTCCAGTGTGCGTATGTAGCAGTGTGGAGGGCCAGTGTGCGTATGTAGCAGTGTGGAGGGCCAGTGTGCGTATGTAGCAGTGTGGAGGGCCAGTGTGCGTATGTAGCAGTGTGGAGGGCCAATGTGCGTATGTAGCAGTGTGGAAGGCCAGCGTGCGTATGTAGCAGTGTGGAGGGCCAGTGTGCGTATGTAGCAGTGTGGAGGGCCAATGTGCGTATTTAGCAGTGTGGAAGGCCAGCGTGCGTATGTAGCAGTGTGGAGGGCCAATGTGCGTATTTAGCAGTGTGGAAGGCCAGCGTGCGTATGTAGCAATGTGTATAATAGTGGAGGGCCAGTGTGCGTGCGTATGTAAGTATGTAATGGAGGGCCTGTATACGGAGGTGTGTGTGTGTGTGTGTGTGTGTGTGTGTGTGCGTGCGTGCGTGCGTGCGTGTGTGTGTGTATGGTTGCTGGGGTTGATTCACAGCTCCTGGTTGTGCCTCTGAGCTGGTCGTTCCTAGGTCCACTCATCTTGTTCCAAGAGGTTTATCGTACCCCTTCTTGAACCTAAGTATGGATCCTGCCTCCACTACACCACTGTCCAGATTGTTCCACTTCCTGACAACTATATGACTGAAGAAATGTGTTTAATGGAGGATAGGGTTTGTGTTTTCAGTGTTTGTGCTGATGTGTGTGTTGTCACATGAGTGTCGAATGGAGGAAGTATTGTTAAATGTTCTGCACTCTGACACAGTTAATGATCTTTTTCGTACTGTTTCGTAAACATGTAAGATGGCAGGTAAATCTTACAGTCACATACTTCCACTTTATACCAATCTTTGCCTCCCTTTGTAGTTCTTAATACTTCATATTCGTGAAATACTTCCTTTAGAGTCAAGAAGGTCTAGTTTGAGAACGGGGCCGCGGGGGCGACGATCCCTAGAATTAATAGCAAATAAACATAAAGTGTTTCCGCTACTAACGTGTTCATGAATAAACTAACACTAACGTGACAGCATCAACCTGTTACGAGTCTTCCCGCCCCCAGCAGCCCGTCCTGGAGCCAGGCTCAGCCATGTTCCTTGCACCGAGCGGGGCTCTTGAAAACAGTAACTGGCACGTCACAGCTGCTGCAGCAACAGTGACCTGACTAGCTTCTGCTTTACTAGAAATGTCTGTATTCTTTGCCTAGCATTCATGGTGTTCATCATAGCAGGATGAAGAGGACATGTACTAGTGTGTCTTGACCAATAGAGTACCAGTGTGTCTTGACCACTAGAGTACCAGTGTGTCTTGACCACTAGAGTACTAGTGTCTTGACAACTAAAATACTAGTGAGTCTATAGTGCTAGTGTGTTGGGATGTGATCCAAGGAGAGGGAGGTGTGTTGGGATGTGATACAGGGAGAGGGAGGTGTGTTGGGATGTGATCCAGGGAGAGGGAGGTGTGTTGGGATGTGATCCAGGGAGAGGGAGGTGCGTTGGGATGTGATCCAGGGAGAGGGAGGTGTGTTGGGATATGATCCAGGGAGAGGGAGGTGTGTTGGGATGTGATCCAGGGAGAGGGAGGTGTGTTGGGATGTGATCCAGGGAGAGGGAGGTGCGTTGGGATGTGATCCAGGGAGAGGGAGGTGTGTTGGGATATGATCCAGGGAGAGGGAGGTGTGTTTGGATGTAATCTAGGGAGAGGGAGGTGTGTTTGGATGTGATCCAGGGAAAGGGAGGTGTGTTGGGATGTGATCCATGGAGAGGGAGGTGCGTTGGGATATGATGCAGGGAGAAGGAGGTGTGTTGGGATATGATCCAGGGAGAAGGTGGTGTGTTGGGATGTGATCCAGGGAGAGGGAGGTGTGTTGGGATATGATCCAGGGAGACGGAGGTGTGATAGATGGACAGAACACATCGACTCCAGGCTGAGGGACTGATTACCTCATACTACTCCTCTCCTTACGCCTTCCTCTTTGTATTGGACTGATGAAGCCATTGTGTGGCGAAACGTTTCCTGAATAAAGATTCCCATATGCTGCATAAGTGTCTCAATCTTCATCGAGAGGGAGGTGTGTTGGGATGTGATCCAGGGAGAGGGAGGTGTGTTTGGATGTAATCTAGGGAGAGGGAGGTGTGTTTGGATGTAATCTAGGGAGAGGGAGGTGTGTTGGGATGTGATCCATGGAAAGGGAGGTGTGTTTGGATGTAATCTAGGGAGAGGGAGGTGTGTTGGGATGTGATCCAGGGAGAGGGAGGTGTGTTTGGATGTAATCTAGGGAAAGGGAGGTGTGTTGGGATGTGATCCAGGGAGAGGGAGGTGCGTTGGGATGTGATCCAGGGAGAGGGAGGTGCGTTGGGATATGATCCAGAGAGAGGGAGGTGTGTTGGGATATGATCCAGGGAGAGGGAGGTGTGTTGGGTTGTGATCCAGGGAGAGGGAGGTGTGTTAGGATGTGATCCAGGGAGAGGGAGGTGTGTTTGGATGTGATCCAGGGAGAGGGAGGTGTTTGGATGTGATCCAGGGAGAGGGAGGTGTGTTAGGATGTGATCCAGGGAGAGGGAAGTGTGTTGGGATATGATCCAGGGAGAGGGAGATGTGTTGGGATATGATCCATGGAGAGGGAGGTGTGTTGGGATGTGATCCAGGGAGAGGGAGGTGTGTTGGGATGTGATCCAGGGAGAGGGAGGTGTTTGGATGTGATACAGGGAGAGGGAGGTGTTTGGATGTGATCCAGGGAGAGGAAGGTGTCTTTGGATGTGATCCAGGGAGAGGGAGGTATGTTGGGATATGATCCAGGGAGAGGGAGGTGTGTTGGGATGTGATCCAGGGAGAGGGAGGTGTGTTGGGATGTGATCCAGGGAGAGGAAGGTGTGTTGGGATATGGTCCAGGGAGAGGTAGGTGTGTTGGGATGTGATCCATGGAGAGGGAGGTGTGTTGGGATGTGACCCAGGGAGAGGGAGGTGTGTTTGGATATGATCCAGGGAGAGGGAGGTATGTTGGGATATGATCCAGGGAGAGGGAGGTGTATTGGGATGTGATCCAGGGAGAGGGAGGTGTGTTGGGATGTGACCCAGGGAGAGGGAGGTGTGTTGGGATGTGATCCAGGGAGAGGAAGGTGTGTTGGGATATGATCCAGGGAAAGGTAGGTGTGTTGGGATGTGATCCAGGGAGAGGGAGGTGTGTTGGGATGTGACCCAGGGAGAGGGAGGTGTGTTGGGATGTGATCCAGGGAGAGGGAGGTGTGTTGGGATGTGATCCAGGGAGAGGGAGGTGTGTTGGGACGTGATCCATGGAGAGGGAGGTGTTTGGATGTGATCCAGGGAGAGGAAGGTGTGTTTGGATGTGATCCAGGGAGAGGGAGGTATGTTGGGATATGATCCAGGGAAAGGTAGGTGTGTTGGGATGTGATCCAGGGAGAGGGAGGTGTGTTGGGATGTGACCCAGGGAGAGGGAGGTGTGTTGGGATGTGATCCAGGGAGAGGGAGGTGTGTTGGGATGTGATCCAGGGAGAGGGAGGTGTGTTGGGACGTGATCCAGGGAGAGGGAGGTGTTTGGATGTGATAGAGGGAGAGGAAGGTGTGTTTGGATGTGATCCAGGGAGAGGGAGGTATGTTGGGATGTGACCCAGGGAGAGGGAGGTGTGTTGGGATGTGACCCAGGGAGAGGGAGGTGTGTTGGGATGTGATCCAGGGAGAGGGAGGTGTGTTGGGATGTGATCCAGGGAGAGGGAGGTGTGTTGGGACGTGATCCAGGGAGAGGGAGGTGTTTGGATGTGATAGAGGGAGAGGAAGGTGTGTTTGGATGTGATCCAGGGAGAGGGAGGTATGTTGGGATATGATCCAGGGAGCGGGAGGTGTGTTGGGATGTGATCCAGGGAGAGGTAGGTGTGTTGGGATGTGACCCAGGGAGAGGGAGGTGTGTTTGGATATGATCCAGGGAGAGGGAGGTATGTTGGGATATGATCCAGGGAGAGGGAGGTGTGTTGGGATGTGATCCAGGGAGAGGGAGGTGTGTTGGGATGTGATCCAGGGAGAGGGAGGTGCGTTGGGATGTGATCCAGGGAGAGGGAGGTGTGTTGGGATATGATCCAGGGAGAGGGAGGTGTGTTGGGATATGATCCAGGGAGAGGGAGGTGTGTTGGGATGTGATCCAGGGAGAGGGAGGTGTGTTGGGATATGATCCAGGGAGAGGGAGGTGTGTTGGGATGTGATCCAGGGAGAGGGAGGTGCGTTGGGATGTGATCCAGGGAGAGGGAGGTGTGTTGGGATATGATCCAGGGAGAGGGAGGTGTGTTTGAATGTAATCTAGGGAGAGGGAGGTGTGTTTGGATGTAATCTAGGGAGAGGGAGGTGTGTTTGGATGTGATCCAGGGAAAGGGAGGTGTGTTGGGATGTGATCCAGAGAGAGGGAGGTGTGTTGGGATGTGATCCAGGGAGAGGGAGGTGTGTTGGGATATGATCCAGGGAGAGGGAGGTGTGTTGGGATATGATCCAGGGGGAGGGAGGTGTGTTGGGATTGATCCAGGGAGAGGGAGGTGTGTTGGGATGTGATCCAGGGAGAGGGAGGTGTGTTAGGATGTGATGCAGGGAGAGGGAGGTGTATTTGGATGTGATCCAAGGAGAGGGAGGTGTGTTGGGATGTGATTCAGGGAGAGGGAGGTGTGTTGGGATATGATCCAGGGAGAGGGAAGTGTGTTGTGATATGATCCAGGGAGAGGGAGGTGTGTTGGGATGTGATCCAGGGAGAGGGAGGTGTGTTGGGATGTGATCCAGGGAGAGGGAGGTGTTTGGATATGATACAGGGAGAGGGAGGTGTTTGGATGTGATCCAGGGAGAGGAAGGTGTCTTTGGATGTGATCCAGGGAGAGGGAGGTATGTTGGGATATGATCCAGGGAGAGGGAGGTGTGTTGGGATGTGATCCAGGGAGAGGGAGGTGTGTTGGGATGTGATCCAGGGAGAGGAAGGTGTGTTCGGATATGGTCCAGGGAGAGGTAGGTGTGTTGGGATGTGATCCATGGAGAGGGAGGTGTGTTGGGATGTGACCCAGGGAGAGGGAGGTGTGTTTGGATATGATCCAGGGAGAGGGAGGTATGTTGGGATATGATCCAGGGAGAGGGAGGTGTATTGGGATGTGATCCAGGGAGAGGGAGGTGTGTTGGGATGTGACCCAGGGAGAGGGAGGTGTGTTGGGATGTGATCCAGGGAGAGGAAGGTGTGTTGGGATATGATCCAGGGAAAGGTAGGTGTGTTGGGATGTGATCCAGGGAGAGGGAGGTGTGTTGGGATGTGACCCAGGGAGAGGGAGGTGTGTTGGGATGTGATCCAGGGAGAGGGAGGTGTGTTGGGATGTGATCCAGGGAGAGGGAGGTGTGTTGGGACGTGATCCATGGAGAGGGAGGTGTTTGGATGTGATCCAGGGAGAGGAAGGTGTGTTTGGATGTGATCCAGGGAGAGGGAGGTATGTTGGGATATGATCCAGGGAAAGGTAGGTGTGTTGGGATGTGATCCAGGGAGAGGGAGGTGTGTTGGGATGTGACCCAGGGAGAGGGAGGTGTGTTGGGATGTGATCCAGGGAGAGGGAGGTGTGTTGGGATGTGATCCAGGGAGAGGGAGGTGTGTTGGGACGTGATCCAGGGAGAGGGAGGTGTTTGGATGTGATAGAGGGAGAGGAAGGTGTGTTTGGATGTGATCCAGGGAGAGGGAGGTATGTTGGGATGTGACCCAGGGAGAGGGAGGTGTGTTGGGATGTGACCCAGGGAGAGGGAGGTGTGTTGGGATGTGATCCAGGGAGAGGGAGGTGTGTTGGGATGTGATCCAGGGAGAGGGAGGTGTGTTGGGACGTGATCCAGGGAGAGGGAGGTGTTTGGATGTGACCCAGGGAGAGGGAGGTGTGTTGGGATGTGACCCAGGGAGAGGGAGGTGTGTTGGGATGTGATCCAGGGAGAGGGAGGTGTGTTGGGATGTGATCCAGGGAGAGGGAGGTGTGTTGGGATGTGATCCAGGGAGAGGGAGGTGTGTTGGGAGGTGATCCAGGGAGAGGGAGGTGTGTTGGGATGTGACCCAGGGAGAGCGAGGTGTGTTTGGATATGATCCAGGGAGAGGGAGGTGTGTTGGGATGTGATCCAGGGAGAGGGAGGTGTGTTTGGATGTGATCCAGGGAGAGGGAGGTATGTTGGGATATGATCCAGGGAGAGGGAGGTGTGTTGGGATGTGATCCAGGGAGAGGGAGGTGTGTTGGGATGTGACCCAGGGAGAGCGAGGTGTGTTTTGATATTATCCAGGGAGAGGGAGGTGTGTTGGGATGTGATCCAGGGAGAGGGAGGTGTGTTGGGATATGATCCAGGGAGAGGGAGGTGTGTTGGGATGTGATCCAGGTAGAGGAAGGTGTGTTTGGATGTGACCCAGGGAGAGGGAGGTGTGTTGGGATATGATCCAGGGAGAGGGAGGTGTGTTGGGATGTGATCCAGGGAGAGGAAGGTGTGTTTGGATGTGACCCAGGGAGAGGGAGGTGTGTTGGGATGTGATCCAGGGAGAGGGAGGTGTGTTGGGATATGATCCAGGGAGAGATAGGTGTGTTGGGATATGATCCAGGGAGAGGGAGGTGTGTTGGGATATGATCCAGGGAGAGGGAGGTGTGTTGGGATATGATCCAGGGAGAGGTAGGTGTGTTGGGATATGATCCAGGGAGAGGGAGGTGTGTTGGGATGTGATCCAGGGAGAGGGAGGTGTGTTGGGATATGATCCAGGGAGAGGTAGGTGTGTTGGGATATGATCCAGGGAGAGGGAGGTATGTTGGTATATGACCCAGGGAGAAGGAGGTGTGTTGGGATATGATCCAGGGAGAGGGAGGTGTGTTGGGATATGATCCAGGGAGAGGGAGGTGTGTTGGGATATGATCCAGGGAGAGGGAGGTGTGTTGGGATATGATCCAGGGAGACGAGGTGGCGCCGCTGTTACAATTGTAACTGTTTATCCATTAGTCTTCATATTACTTCGTTTATACTAACGTTTATTTTGTTTATTTTCAGGTACGTGTGTGTGTGTGTCCGTCCTTGTAGGCCAGGTACGTCTGTCTTCTTCCCTTCTCTTCCTTATTAGTTTCCTCCTGTTTTTCCTGTTCCTCCTTCGTTGACTTCGTCAGCACTTAGTGAGGTAAAAAGCAAGTGCAAGTAGGTTAGAGTGTAGTATAGTGCAGAGTAGGTAACTAGGGTGTAGTATAGTGCAGAGTAGGTAACTAAGGTATAGTAGGGGTTGCTGAGGATGTAGGAGTGTCTGGAGATGTACGTGTAGGAGTGGCTGAGGATGTAGGAGTATAGGGGTGGCTGGGTATGTAGGAGTATAGGGGTGCCTGGGGATGTAGGAATGTAGGGGTGGCTTAGGATGCAGGAGTGTAGGGGTGGCTTAGGATGCAGGAGTGTAGGGGTACCTTAGGATGCAGGAGTGTAGGGGTGGTTGATAATGTAGGAGGGAGTGTAGGGGTGACTGAGGATGTAGGAGTGTAGGGATGGATGAGGATGTAGGAGGGAGTGTAGGGGTGGCTGAGGATATAGGGGTGGCTGAGGATGTAGGAGGGAGTGTAGGGGTGGCTGAGGATGTAGGAAGGAGTGTAGGGGTGGCTGAGGATGTAGGAGGGAGTGTAGGGGTGGCTGAGGACGTAGGAAGGAGTGTAGGGGTGGCTGAGGATGTAGGAAGGAGTGTAGGGGTGGCTGAGGATGTAGGAGGGAGTGTAGGGGTGGCTGAGGATGTAGGAGGGAGTGTAGGAGTGGCTGAGGATGTAGGAGGGAGTGTAGGGGTGGCTGAGGATGTAGGAAGAAGTGTAGGGGTGGCTGAGGATGTAGGAAGGAGTGTAGGGGTGGCTGAGGATGTAGGAGGGAGTGTAGGGGTGGCTGAGGATGTAGGAGGGAGTGTAGGGGTGGCTGAGGATGTAGGAAAGGGAGCCCTATAAGTGATGGTGTAAGGGTGGTTGTAGAGGTGTAAAGAGCGGCTCTTCGCCTATTAGAGCACTACAGTGGACAACCTAAATATTTACCACACCCCATTGATTCCTCGGACAAATTGATTCGACACTCTGGACCACCGGGTGTATAGGATGCGGGAGGTGGTGGTGTGGGCGTGATTAGTGGGGTGTTGTAGTGTGGTTGGGATGTTGGGCGCATATTACGTAGAGACGATTTCGGGGATCAGTGTCCCTGTGGCCCGGTCACAGACCAGGCCTACTAGTTAGTGGTTTGATCACCCAGGCTGTTGACGCTAGTCCCACGCAGTCCACTGTATGTACCACACCCGGCTGATCACGTCGACTCGAGGCTGAGGGACTGATTACGTCAAACTACTCCTGATTTTCATTCTTTGTATTGGACTGAGGAAGCCACTGGTTGGCGAAACATTTCTAGTGAAGATGCCCAACTGTCTAACTCATCATCTTCCCCCCCCCCCCCACTTCCCATTCCCCAGCAGCCGTAAGGGCGCCCTTGCCTCGGTATAACGACATAGACTGATTGTTTTAGGAACAAGTTGACTTGTGTGAGCGAGTAACAATACACAGCCTGTCATAGGTAGTTTAGAAAACCGATAACTTGAAGAATGAGACATTTATACAACATTGGGGAGCCTTCATTGAGGAAACTTTTCGCCATTGTGTAACGAAACGTTTCCTCAGTAAAGATTCCCAAATGTTGCATAAGTGTCTCATTCTTCAATACACAACCTGCACACGAGATTTGAACCATTTATAAGTCACAGTGTGTAACTTGTAAATGGTCCAGATCGGACCGAAACGTCGTCATAACCCTATGTGCGGATTATTTGTGTATTGTTCCAGTCAGGGTATTGTGTCTGTTCTTCAGCATGGAACAGTGTCCACAAGTACACCTGACCTCCTGAGCGGCTTCCGTCTTATCTTCCACTCACCCACGATGATGGCTGGCATATTTCTTGCTTGTCTCGATTGGGGATCATGTTTGCGTTCTTATTTGTTGGTTTTGAGGAGAACCTACCAAGTATGGACCAGTAGGCTTGCTGCAGTGTTCCTCCATTCTTATGTTCATAAGAGGGACATTAAAAAGGGGATAAGAAAAGCTAAAAGGGACTATGAAATTAAAGTTGCTAGGGATTCTAAAACTAACCCAAAAAGTTTTTTTCCAGGTCTATAGAACAAAAGTTAGAGATAAGATAGGTCCCCTTAAAAATAACTATGGGCATCTTACTGACAAAGATAATGAAATGTGCTCGATTTTTAATAATTATTTTCTCTCAGTTTTTACACAGGAAGACACTAACAATATTCCAGTAATTAATTTTTATAGTGGGCTAGAAGAAGATAAATTATGTAACATCACAGTCACTAGTGAAATGGTTGTGAAGCAGATAGACAGACTGAAGCAAAATAAGTCGCCGGGTCCTGATGAGGTTTTTTCAAGGGTTCTTAAGGAATGCAAAATGGAACTCTGTGAACCATTAACTAATATTTTTAATTTATCTCTTCAAACAGGTGTAGTGTCTGATATGTGGAAGATGGCTAATGTAATTCCTATTTTTAAAACAGGGAACAAGTCGTTACCGTCAAATTACCGCCCAATAAGCCTGACCTCAATTGTAGGCAAATTACTAGAGTCAATTATAGCTGAGATTATAAGAAGCCATCTCGATAAGCATAGCTTGATTAATGATACTCAGCATGGATTCACAAGAGGCCGGTGTTGTCTAACTAATTTATTAACTTGCTTCAGTAAAGCTTTTGAGGCTGTTGACCACGATAAAGAATTTGATATTATTTACTTAGATTTTAGTAAGGCTTTTGATAGAGTTCCGCACCATAGACTGTTAAAGAAAGTGGCAGCTCATGGCATTGGGGGAAAAGTGCTCTCGTGGATCGAGTCATGGCTCACTGACAGGAAGCAGAGAGTGTCCATAAATGGGGTTAAATCCGAGTGGGGATCTGTAACAAGTGGCGTTCCACAGGGATCAGTCCTGGGCCCGTTGTTGTTTATAATATATAGCAATGATCTTGATGAGGGAATTACTAGTGATATGAGCAAATTCGCCGATGACACAAAGATAGGTAGGATAATTGATTCAAACGTAGATGTTATGGAACTTCAGGAGGATTTAAACAAACTCGATTCTTGGTCAGAAAAGTGGCAGATGCAGTTCAATGTAGATAAATGCAAGGTTCTGAAGCTTGGGAGTGCCCATAACGGGCTGGAGTTTTGAGACTCTATGGCCGCGGGTTCAATCCCGGCCGGGGGTATGGTTTCATAACCCTAGTACTTATAAGTTAAATGATGTAGAACTTAGCCATACAGATTGCGAAAAGGACTTGGGGGTTATGGTGAGCAGCAACCTTAAACCAAGACAGCAATGCCTAAGCGTACGTAATAAGGCAAATAGATTACTGGGATTTATATCAAGAAGTGTAAGCAACAGAAGTCCAGAGGTCATACTGCAGCTTTATACATCATTAGTAAGGCCTCACCTAGATTATGCAGCTCAGTTCTGGTCTCCATATTACAGAATGGACATAAATTCGTTAGAAAACATTCAGCGTAGGATGACTAAATTAATACATAGCATTAGAAATCTTCCTTATGAAGAAAGATTGAAGACTCTTAAGTTACATTCACTTGTTAGACGAAGAATGAGGGGAGACCTGATCGAAGTGTATAAGTGGAAGATAGGTATTAATAAAGGGGATATTAATAAGGTCTTGAGGATGTCTCTCCAAGAGAGAACCCGCAGTAATGGATTTAAATTAGATAAGTTTAGATTCAGAAAGGACATGGGAAAGTATTGGTTTGGAAATAGGGTAGTAGATGAGTGGAACAGTCTACCTAGTTGGGTTATTGAGGCTGGGACTTTGGGTAGTTTCAAATTTAGGTTGGATAAGTACATGAGTGGAAGGGGTTGGATTTGAGTGGGACTTTCACATCAGAGCTTATTTCTTGGGTGGCATTGAAAATTGGGTTGGGCAAATGTTTTGTTAGTGGGATGAATTGTAAAGGACCTGCCTAGTATGGGCCAACAGGCCTCCTGCAGTGTTCCTCCTTTCTTATGTTCTTATGAATCTGAATTGTTATTTTGGAAACATACGTAAATAGTGTATAAAGAATTGAAAAGGCCCATAGTGTATTGGACTCATATCAGTGGGTTGAAGATTACTTGAAGACTAAGAATTTGAGGTTCCTTGTGTCGGTCAAGGGCTTTTTTGGATTAGTTGGAGATTTTTCAGTTGGATTGAAGATTTCTTTAATGGATTATAAAGATGTTTCTTAAATTGAAAACTCTCTTATATTGAATAGTTCTTTCTTGGATTGGAAGCTTCGTGAATGGATTAGAAAATTTAATTGCTAGACTGGGTGCGTGTTGGGAACAGAAGGTTAGAGGTACTGGAGGACACACTGTCGCCTCAACACATGCATTATCACTTTAAGATTACCATTGTCTGAGTTGACAGGGGAGACCTTGAAGGTGATGTAAGAGTCAGTCCTTTTTCCAAACCTGCACATATTGGAGTGAAAGATATGAGAGGAAATGTAAAATAAACCCATTGAAAAGCAGGGGCGCAGCGGGCACAATAAGAGAACTCTGTATCAACGTCCGTGGTCCCAGACTATTCAACATCTTGCCAGAAGGTATCAGAAACACTGCTGGTACAAATGATCAGGTCTTCAAGAGGAAACTGGACAAGTATCTTCACCAGGTGCCAAATCAATCGGCCTATGATGGATATATATGGGTCATCGGACCACCAACAGCAACAGCCTGGTTGACCAGGCAAGCACCAGACGAACCTGGCCCAAGGCCGAGCTCTGGAAGTAGAAAAAAACTCAGTATTCATCAAATGTTATTACAAGTCAAAGATAAAGGACAACCAGCCAACTTATTCCTCAATCAGGCGTGGTCCCAGACCAGGCCTGATTAAGGAACCTGCATAAATCTGTAATATTCCCGGAGTAAACTAGCATTATCACCATCAGTAACTGTTACACTCACATCCACCTTCATCTACCACCACGAACAACAAGTATAAATAACAATCATCAGTACCTGCAACAACCACAGCCTCTATCAACACTAACAATCACATTACCTACCACTACCACCATCCCAGAAAAGGAAGGACAAGTGTGTGTGATCTTCACAAAGTAACTGTGAAGATGGGTGGTGACGCAGCTTGGTGTGTGGGAGTGTGGTCACTGTGTTGTTATATTATCCCCCCTCCTCCCTCACACACACACACATGAGTTTTTGTGTGTATGTTAGGTAAATAAACACAGATGTGACTTTTTTGTGGCAACGTTTTGCCTGGAAAGCGAAACGTTGCCACAATAAAATTTCACGTCTGTGTCCATTTAACATTTTTGTCGGATATTCTACCAGTATTAACGTGTGTGTGTGTGTGTGTGTGTGTGTGTGTGTGTGTGTGTGTGTGTGTGTGTGTGTGTGTGTGTGTGTGTGTGTCTGTGTCTGTCTGTCTCTGTCTGTCTTTGTCTCTGTCTGTATGGTGACTTTTTAAGGTGGGTTTTGTTTGTTATGAGAGGGAGGTAGAAAAAGGTGACTAAGGGTGTGGTCGAGAGGGTGCTTGCAGGGAGAGATAGATAGATAGAGAGAGAGAGAGAGAGAGAGAGAGAGGAGGGATGGAAAAAAAGGGGAGATAATGGTGAGGGGAGATGATGTGGTAAAGGTTTGGTGGCTGCATTGGTATAGCTAGTTACCTGTAGGTTACTTGAAGAACATTATCAGGTCATTCACAAGTCAACAAAACTGGTAACCTGACAGGTTCCATGGCTGACAGGACCCATGGCTGACAGGGCCCATGGCAGACAGGACCCATGGCTGACGAGACCCATGCTTGACAGGACTTATGGCTTACAGGACCCATGGCTGACAGGACCCGTGGCTGACGAGACCCATGGCTGACAGGACCCGTGGCTGACGAGACCCATGCTTGACAGGACTTATGGCTTACAGGACCCATGGCTGACAGGACCCGTGGCTGACGAGACCCATGGCTGACAGGACCCGTGGCTGACGAGACCCATGGCTGACAGGACCCATGGCAGACAGGACCCATGGCAGACAGGACCCATGGCTGACGAGACCCATAGCAGCCAGGACCCATGGCTGACGAGACCCATAGCAGCCAGGACCCATGGCTGACAGGGCCCATGGCTGACGAGACCCATGGCTGACGAGACCCATGGCTGACAGGACCCATGGCTGACAGGACCCATGGCTGACAGGACCCATGGCTGACGAGACCCATGGCTGACAGGACCCATGGCTGACAGGACCCATGGCTGACGAGACCCATGGCTGACGGGACCCATGGCTGACAGGACCCATGGCTGACAGGACCCATGGCAGACAGGACCCATGGCTGACAGGACCCATGGCTGACAGGACCCATGGCTGACAGGACCCATGGCAGACAGGACCCATGGCAGACAGGACCCATGGCAGACAGGACCCATGGCTGACAGGACCCATGGCTGACAGGACCCATGGCTGACAGGACCCATGGCAGACAGGACCCATGGCAGACAGGACCCATGGCAGACAGGACCCATGGCTGACAGGACCCATGGCAGACAGGACCCATGGCTGACAGGACCCATGGCTGACATGACCCATGGCAGACAGGACCCATGGCTTACAGGACCCATGGCAGACAGGACCCATGGCTGACAGGACCCATGGCTGACAGGACCCATGGCAGACAGGACCCATGGCTGACAGGACCCATGGCAGACAGGACCCATGGCTGACAGGACCCATGGCAGACAGGACCCATGGCTGACAGGACCCATGGCTGACGAGACCCATAGCAGCCAGGACCCATGGCTGACAGGACCCATGGCTGACAGGACCCATGGCTGACAGGACCCATGGCTGACAGGACCCATGGCAGACAGGACCCATGGCTGACAGGACCCATGGCAGACAGGACCCATGGCTGACAGGACCCATGGCTGACAGGACCCATGGCAGACAGGACCCATGGCTGACAGGACCCATGGCTGACGACCCATGGCTGACAGGACCCATGGCAGACAGGACCCATGGCTGACAGGACCCATGGCTGACAGGACCCATGGCAGACAGGACCCATGGCTGACAGGACCCATGGCTGACAGGACCCATGGCTGACAGTACCCATGGCAGACAGGACCCATGGCTGACAGGACCCATGGCTGACAGTACCCATGGCTGACAGGACCCATGGCAGACAGTACCCATGGCTGACAGGACCCATGGCAGACAGTACCCATGGCTGACAGGACCCATGGCAGACAGTACCCATGGCTGACAGGACCCATGGCAGACAGTACCCATGGCTGACAGGACCCATGGCAGACAGTACCCATGGCTGACAGGACCCATGGCTGACAGTACCCATGGCTGACAGGACCCATGGCAGACAGGGTGCATGACTCAGGGTTGACACCATCCTTTCATGTCTTCAGCAAGATTACTGAGCTAGAAAATAAATGAGAAAATCGCGAAAGCAAATGACACTTTGCCTACGTGAGTGTTGGTGAGGTGTGAGTGTTGGTGAGGTGTGTGTTGGTGAGGTGTGAGTGTTGGTGAGGTGTGTGTTGGTGAGGTGCCAGTGTTGGTAAAGTGAGTGTTGGTGAGGTGTGAGTGTTAGCAAGGTGTGTGTAGTAGTGTTAGTAAGGTGTAATTGTGTAGTAGTGAGTGTTAGTAAGGTGTAAGTGTGTAGTAGTGAGTGTTAGTAAGGTGTAATTGTGTAGTAGTGAGTGTTAGTAAGGTGTAAGTGTGTAGTAGTGAGTGTTAGTAAGGTGTAAGTGTGTAGTAGTGAGTGTTAGTAAGGTGTAAGTGTGTAGTAGTGAGTGTTAGTAAGGTGTAAGTGTGTAGTAGTGAGTGTTAGTAAGGTGTAAGTGTGTAGTAGTGAGTGTTAGTAAGGTGTAAGTGTGTAGTAGTGAGTGTTAGTAAGGTGTAAGTGTGTAGTAGTGAGTGTTAGTAAGGTGTAAGTGTGTAGTAGTGAGTGTTAGTAAGGTGTAAGTGTGTAGTAGTGAGTGTTAGTAAGGTGGAACGGTAAACCAGCGGAAGGTCTCGGTCAGATGACCAGGTCAGGATATACTTGTCCTGTTTCCTGACAAACCTTACCTAACCTAACCTATCGTAGCTTAACCTGTGTATTCTTTTCCACGTGTCAGTTGGCTGCCTCTTCCACCTATCCCCATCTTTATAGGAGTCGAGTTGTATCTCCTGGGCCCCTTAATAGCTGAGATGCTTAACTGTAATTTCGTTGTATTTGTTTTTTCTACGTCACTTTTTACTACACTGGTGCTAGCCTGACCTCTGTGATGTTTATGTTGGTCTGCGTACTGCTGCCACTAACAGGCTTAATGATCAGGCCATAAACCAGGAGAGTGTTGGTCTGGGACCAGGCTGCCGGGACACTGTAGGTAGGTCAGCGAGGGTAGAACAAGCCTCGAAACCGGTCACAAGTGTGCCATCCCTCCCCCTTTTTCCCCAGTTGTTGAAAGCACTGGTTCTGTATTGGGTCATGGCAGCAGTGACCACTGGTCCTATAGCGGATCACGGCAGCAGTGACCACTGGTCCTGTAGCGGATCACGGCAGCAGTGACCACTGGTCCTGTAGCGGATCACGGCAGCAGTGACCACTGGTCCTGTAGCGGATCACGGCAGCAGTGACCACTGGTCCTGTAACGGATCACGGCAGCAGTGACCACTGGTCCTGTAGCGGATCACGGCAGCAGTGACCACTGGTCCTGTAGCGGATCACGGCAGCAGTGACCACTGGTCCTGTAGCGGATCACGGCAGCAGTGACCACTGGTCCTGTAGCGGATCACGGCAGCAGTGACCACTGGTCCTGTAGCGGATCACGGCAGCAGTGACCACTGGTCCTGTAGCGGATCACGGCAGCAGTGACTGGTACTGTAGCAGTGCTGGACTCAAGAGGGAAGGAGTCTTGGGGATATATAAGGAGAGACGGGACGCAGCCCCGCCCTAGTCACGCCCTGGGTCACCCATATTTACACACACACACACACACACACACACACACACACACACACACACACACACACACCATGTGAATCTTCTACATTAGTATTGTATGTTCTACACTAGTGATGTGTGTTCTACACTAGTGATGTGTGTTCTACACTAGTGATGTGTGTTCTACACTAGTGATGTGTGTTCTACACTAGTGATGTGTGTTCTACACTAGTGATGTGTGTTCTACACTAGTAATGTGTGTTCTACACTAGTGATGTGTGTTCTACACTAGTAATGTGTGTTCTACACTAGTGATGTGTGTTCTACACTATTGATGTGTGTTCTACACTAGTGATGTGTGTTCTACACTAGTAATGTGTGTTCTACACTAGTGATGTGTGTTCTACACTAGTGATGTGTGTTCTACACTAGTGATGTGTGTTCTACACTAGTGATGTGTGTTCTACACTAGTGATGTGTGTTCTACACTAGTGATGTGTGTTCTACACTAGTGATGTGTGTTCTACACTAGTGATGTGTGTTCTACACTAGTAATGTGTGTTCTACACTAGTGATGTGTGTTCTACACTAGTGATGTGTGTTCTACACTAGTGATGTGTGTTCTACACTAGTGATGTGTGTTCTACACTAGTGATGTGTGTTCTACACTAGTGATGTGTGTTCTACACTAGTGATGTGTGTTCTACGCTAGTGTTTTGTGTTTTACACTAATGTTGAGTGTTCTACACTAGTGTTGTGTATTTTACACTTGTGTGTTCTACGCTAGTGTTTTCTACGATATTATTCTGTGTTCTTAAATGGTCTTGCCACACGTTGTGGACACAGTATTAAATTACTCTTTATTGGGGTTCTTGAAGACCATTTTGAAATTCGTACTGAGTGATGTGCTCCTCCAGCGATATGTTCGGTGTGATGTTCACCCTCCTACCATTATCTTGTATTTTATTGAGTATTGTAGGATTTCCTCCCCTCTTTCACCAAACTCTTTTTACTTTTCTTAGTTTTCTAAAAAAAAAAAAAAAAAAAAAGAACTCCATTGCCTGTGATTTAGCTGTGACCTGTTTGGGGAGTTTTCCTAACTTCCACGGCCCGGCCTCCCTGTTGATTGCCTGGTCGACCAGGCTGTTGTTGTTGGCTACCCGCTGGCTGTTTTTGCTATGTTACTGAAGCAGCTGTTCGTTCCCTCTTTGTTGCAGTACGTCCTACAGATGTAGTTCTGGAGTAGTACGTCTTGTGTAGTTCTGGAGTAGTACGTCTTGTGTAGTCCTGGAGTAGTACGTCTTGTGTAGTTCTGGAGTAGTACGTCTTGTGTAGTTCTGGAGTAGTACGTCTTGTGTAGTCCTGGAGTAGTACGTCTTGTGTAGTTCTGGAGTAGTACGTCTTGTGTAGTTCTGGAGTAGTACGTCTTGTGTAGTCCTGGAGTAGTACGTCTTGTGTAGTTCTGGAGTAGTACGTCTTGTGTAGTTCTGGAGTAGTACGTCTTGTGTAGTCCTGGAGTAGTACGTCTTGTGTAGTTCTGGAGTAGTACGTCTTGTGTAGTTCTGGAGTAGTACGTCTTGTGTAGTTCTGGAGTAGTACGTCTTGTGTAGTCCTGGAGTAGTACGTCTTGTGTAGTTCTGGAGTAGTACGTCTTGTGTAGTCCTGGAGTAGTACGTCTTGTGTAGTTCTGGAGTAGTACGTCTTGTGTAGTCCTGGAGTAGTACGTCCTGTGTGGTCCTGGAGTAGTACGTCTTGTGTAGTCCTGGAGTAGTACGTCTTGTGTAGTTCTGGAGTAGTACGTCTTGTGTAGTCCTGGAGTAGTACGTCTTGTGTAGTCTTGGAGCAGTACGTCCTGTGTGGTCCTGCAGTAGTACGTGCTGTGTAGTCCTGCAGTAGTAAGTGCCATGTAGTCCTGAAGTATGCGATCTTTGATAACTCCACATATTTTTGACATCGTGTGAAGGTGACTGTATAAATACCAAATTTTAGTGGCTCTAATACTGATCCTTGGGGTACACCACTTGTTACCCTTGCCCATCCTGAAGCTTCATGTTGTAGTCATTTTGCAACAGATAAGTCAACTGTACACATAAATCCAGATGTACTCCTGTTAACCCTTTTAGGGCCTAGTCCCTAGGCCTTTTGTGTATCCATATGCTCTTGCGCTACCCTCCACAAGATAGATATGGGGGTGTACAATAAACTGGCCACGGGAAAATATAAAATCATTGTATTCTCCTTTTTAAGTACCCTTCTGTGTGTGTGTGTGTGTGTGTGTGTGTGTGTGTGTGTGTGTGTGTGTGCGTGCGCGTGCGTGTGCGTGTACTCACCTATTTGTGGTTGCAGGGGTCACAACTCTTGGCCTCGCCTCTTCACTGGTCGCTACTGGGTCCATTCCCTATTCGAATAGCTCTATCGTACCTCTTTTTAAAGCTGTGTGTGTGTGTGTACACTCAAGAACCTACAATAAAACATTTAGAAAAATATGCTATTAATAATGTTAGTAATATTAGTAATAGCAGTAATAATGAAGAGTAATGTTTGCTTCAACATTTTCACAGATACTGGAGTACTAATTCTCAGTGTTTATATATACACGTATTATCTTAATGGTTTGGTCTGCTGTTTGCTTATTTGTTGATAAACCTGACTCAGTCTTGCTTTGATAACATGAGCGGTGCTTGTGGCAGATGGTAAGCTTGATACTGTGGGCGATGTGTGGGGCTGCTCTTAATGTGTGGGGGAAGCTCTTGGTGTGTGTGGGGCTGCTCTTGGTGTGTGGAGTTGCTGTTGGTGTGTGGGGCTGCTCTTGGTGTGTGGGGCTGCTCTTGGTGTGTGGAGTTGCTGTTGGTGTGTGGGGCTGCTCTTGGTGTGTGGGGCTGCTCTTGGTGTGTGGAGTTGCTGTTGGTGTGTGGGGCTGCTCTTGGTGTGTGGGGCTGCTCTTGGTGTGTGGAGTTGCTGTTGGTGTGTGGGGCTGCCCTTGGTGTGTGGGGCTGCTCTTGGTGTGTGGGGCTGCTCTTGGTGTGTGGAGTTGCTGTTGGTGTGTGGGGCTGCTCTTGGTGTGTGGGGCTGCTCTTGGTGTGTGGAGTTGCTGTTGGTGTGTGGGGCTGCTCTTGGTGTGTGGGGCTGCTCTTGGTGTGTGGAGTTGCTGTTGGTGTGTGGGGCTGCCCTTGGTGTGTGGGGCTGCTCTTGGTGTGTGGGGCTGCTCTTGGTGTGTGGAGTTGCTGTTGGTGTGTGGGGCTGCTCTTGGTGTGTGGGGCTGCTCTTGGTGTGTGGAGTTGCTGTTGGTGTGTGGGGCTGCTCTTGGTGTGTGGGGCTGCTCTTGGTGTGTGGGGCTGCTCTTGGTGTGTGGAGTTGCTGTTGGTGTGTGGGGCTGCTCTTGGTGTGTGGGGCTGCTCTTGGTGTGTGGGGCTGCTCTTGGTGTGTGGAGTTGCTGTTGGTGTGTGGGGCTGCTCTTGGTGTGTGGGGCTGCTCTTGGTGTGTGGGGCTACTCTTGGTGTGGGCGGTGTGTGGAGTTGCTCTTGGTGTGGGCGGTGTGTGGGGCTGCTCTTGGTGTGGGCGGTGTGTGGGGCTGCTCTTGGGTGGTGTGTGGAGTTGCTGTTGGCGTGTGGGGCTGCTCTTGGTATGTGGGGCTGCTCTTGGTGTGTGGGGCTGCTCTTGGTGTGTGGGGCTGCTCTTGGTGTGTGGAGTTGCTGTTGGTGTGTGGGGCTGCTTTGGTGTGTGGGCTGCTCTTGGTGTGTGGAGTTGCTGTTGGTGTGTGGGGCTGCTCTTGGTGTGTGGGGCTGCTCTTGGTGTGGGCGGTGTGTGGAGTTGCTCTTGGTGTGGGCGGTGTGTGGAGTTGCTCTTGGTGTGGGCGGTGTGTGGGGCTGCTCTTGGTGTGGGCGGTGTGTGGGGCTGCTCTTGGTGTGGGTGGTGTGTGGAGTTGCTCTTGGTGTGGGCAGTGAGTGGGGCTGCTCTTCCAATGGGCACCACTTTGTGTGTAGGGTGGGCGTGGGGATGGGTGTGAACGGATGTGATGGTGGGCGTGGGAATGTGTATGGCCGTAGGCATGGGTATGGGAGAGAGGAGTGTGGGGAAGGGCGTGGGGACGGATAGGGCGTGGGGATTGGAGGAGTGGGGAAGGACACAGGGAGGGGTTGTGGGGCAGGGGATCGGGATTGGTTGTGGGGAACTGCATGGGAAGGGGGAGGGGTGTTTGGAAGGGCATGGGGATGGTAAAAGTAAGGGGAGGGGTTGTGGGAAAGGGCGTGGGGATGGGGGAGGGGGTAAGGTTAAGGAGTGTTGTGAAGGGTTGGCAGGGGCATTACACGCTCGATTAGTCTCTCCGCTT
Source organism: Cherax quadricarinatus (assembly GCF_038502225.1). Classification (NCBI taxonomy): domain Eukaryota; kingdom Metazoa; phylum Arthropoda; class Malacostraca; order Decapoda; family Parastacidae; genus Cherax; species Cherax quadricarinatus. The sequence goes on from NC_091334.1 coordinate 14,545,062, forward strand.
ATATTCCACGCTTGTTATGCTACCTTCCCCACCACGACCCCCCTCCCCTCCAAGCTTGTTGATGCTGCCTCCCCCAACACGACCCCCTCCCCTCCACGCTTGTTGATGCTGCCTCCCCCACCACGACCCCCGTCCCCTCCACGCTTATTGATGCTGCCTCCCTCACCATAACCCTCCTCCCCTCCACGTTTGTTGATGCTGCCTCCCCCACCATAGCCGCCCTCCCCTCCACGTTTGTTGATGCTGCCTCCCCCACCATAACCCTCCTCCCCTCCACGTTTGTTGATGCTGCCTCCCCCAACTCCACCCCCTCCCCTCCACTCTTGTTGATGCTGCCTCCCCCACTACGACCCCCTCCCCTCCACGCTTGTTGATGCTGCCTCCCCCACCACGACCCCCCTCCCCTCCACGCTTATTGATGCTGTCTCCCCCACCACGACCCCCCTCCCTCCCTCCCTCCCCTCCCCTCCTCCTGGGAGTAGTAATGTCTGAGGATCTCACTTTCAAGGATCACAACAGTGCCACGATCGCACGTGCAAAGAAAATGATAGGATGGATAATGAGAACTTTCAAAACGAGAGATGCCAAGCCCATGATGATCCTTTTCAAATCACTTGTTCTCTCTAGGCTGGAATACTGCTGTACATTAACATCTCCATACAAAGCAGGTGAAATCGCAGATCTAGAGAGTGTACAGAGATCCTTTACTGCACGTATAAGTTCTGTCAAGCACCTTAACTACTGGGAACGCTTGAAAGCACTTGACTTGTACTCGTTGGAACCCAGGAGGGAGAGATATATCATAATCTACACTTGGAAAATCTTGGAAGGAATGGTCCCAAATCTGCACACAGAAATCACTCCCTACGAAAGTAAAAGACTGGGCAGGCGATGCAAAATGCCGCCAATAAAAAGTAGGGGCGCCATTGGTACACTAAGAGAAAACACCATAAGTGTCCGGGGCCCAAAACTGTTCAACAGCCTCCCATCAAGCATTAGGGGAATTGCCAATAAACCCCTGGCTGCCTTCAAGAGAGAGCTGGACAGATACCTAAAGTCAGTGCCGGATCAGCCGGGCTGTGGCTCGTACGTCGGACTGCGTGCGGCCAGCAGTAACAGCCTAGTTGATCAGGCCCTGATCCATCGGGAGGCCTGGTCGTGGACCGGGCCGCGGGGGCGTTGATCCCCGGAATAACCTCCAGGTAACCTCCAGCCTCTCCCACCACGTCTCCCCCCCCCTCTCTCCCTCCCAGGGTTGTTGATGTAGCTTCCTCCCCCCTCCATGGACCAGAACTCTTCTACAGGCTGAGGGACTGACCACCTCAAAACTACAGCTGCTGCCTCCTCTGTATTCGACTGAAACGTTACGGAATGAAGTTACCTAGGTGTTGCACATGTGTCTGATCAACGTACTTAAGTGAGAGTGTTAAGGGGCGCATCAGTTCTCACGTCTTCAAATGTTATTGTTCCACTATAATCTACCTTGTCCACAATTATTATCATATTTGCTTTGTCAGCTCTCGTAAGGTGAAGTCCGGGATCTTTACTTAATTCATGGCTTAACTTAGCAAATCTTTGTGGACAATTGTGTTGTAGAAGTCTGAGCAAAGCTCGCATCTCTGACTTAAGAAATCGTAATGACACGCTAGCTGGAGATTCGTCTGTAAAAACTTGCATTTGTGGTCACAGAGGTGCCTGTGCTAACCTTCCTATGGTGTAGAAATATACCTAGTTGGATGAATCTTATTGTGGCTAGCTGGTCCAGTGGCTAACGCGACGGGCTGGAGTTTTGAGACTCTATGACCGCGGGTTCAATCCCGGCCGGGGGTATGGTTCACATCTCTGTAACACAATTGTCATCAAAGATTTGTTAAGTTACACAATGAATTAAGGAAAGATCCTGGACTTCACCTTACGAAACAGACAAAGTAAATGTGATAGTAATTGTGGAGAAGGTAGATTATAGGAGAAAAAAAAAGATATTAAGAAAGAGGAACACCCAGGCGCCGCTTAAACATACACTAACACAGACGACCACAATAAGAGAACATTGTCTCAACATTTGTGATTCAACATCATTCAAGCTGCTACCACCGCCCGTCAAAAGTGTTGGAACAAGTGTGGAAATTTTCTAGAGGAAACTGGATCACTACCTCTGCTAAGTGTCGGATCGACCAGGCTGCCATAGATAAATGGACCAGCGGATCGTCAGCAGCAACAGTCTGGTTGACCAGGCAAACACCAGCGGGCCGGACTTAGGGGCGGGAGGAATAAAACATGATCCATCACAGGTACAATTAGGCCGGAGGTCTAAGCGAAAGTCAGGAGTGGTGACCCTTCCTGTTAGAGGTTAAATCAATAATGTGGATGTGTCGGTGACAGATCTACAACTTGATACAGTACACTGTCTGGGAGATTGATTGATTAATTGACGTTAAGCGGTAAACTCACGTGGATCATTCAGCTCAAGACGTGGTGGAGGCTTGATCCTCCGTCTGCTGAGCCCCAGACATGACCGCAAGAGTGTGCGCACTGGACATGACCACAGGAGAGAGTACACTCTGGATACTGTATAGACAACCAAAACTCGGAAACCGTCCACAGATGACTGTTGAAGTGTGTGTGTGTGTGTGTGTGTGTGTGCGTGTGTACTCACCTAATTGTGGTTGCAGGGTCGAGACTCAGCTCCTGGCCCCGCCTCTTCACCGATCACTCTAGGTCCTCTCTCTGCTTCCTGAGCTTTGTCATACCTCTACCTGGAGTCTACCTGGAGGGCATTCCGGGGATCAACGTCCCCGCTGCCCGGTCCACGACCAGGCCTCCCGGTGGATCAGGGCCTGATCAACGAGGCTGTTACTGCTGGCCGCACGTAATCCAACGTACGAACCACAGCTCGGCTGATCCGGCACCGTCTTTAGGTATCTGTCCAGCTCCCTCTTGAAGACAACCAGGGGTCTACCCGTAATGCCCCTTATTGCTGGTGGGAGGCTGTTGAACAGTCTTGGGCCCCGGACACTTATTGCGTTTTCTCTTAGTGTACCAGTGACGCCCCTACTTTTCACTGGGGGTATGTTGCATCGCCTGCCAAGTCTTTTGCTTTCGTATGGAGTGATTGCTGTGTGCATATTAGGGACCAGTCCCTCCAGAATCTTCCAGGTGTAGATTATGATATCTCTCTCTCGCCTGCGCTCTAGTGAGTACAAGTCAAGTGCTTCCAGGCGCTCCCAGTAGTTAAGGTGTTTGATGGAACTTATACGTGCAGTAAAGGTTCTCTGTACATTCTCTAGCTCTGCAATTTCACCTGCCTTGAATGGGGATGTTAATGTACAGCAGTATTCCAGCCTAGAAAGAATAAGTGATTTAAAAAGGACCATCATTGGCTTAGCATCTCTTGTCTTGAATGTTCTCACTATCCATCCTATCAGTTTCCTAGCAGATGTGATAGTGGCATTGTGTTCCTTGAAGGTGAGATCCTCTGACATTACCACTCCCAGGTCTCTCACATTGCTTTTCCTCTCTATTGTGTGATTGGAGTTTGTAGTATACTCAGTCCTAGTTATTATTTCCTCCAGTTTTTCATAACGGAGTAGTTGGAATTTGTCTTCATTGAACATCATATTGTTCTCTGTTGCCCATTGGAAAACTTGGTTTATATCTTCTTGGAGGTTAACAGTGTCCTCACTGGATGACACTCTCATGCAGATCCTAGTATCGTCTGCAAAAGATGATACAGCGCTGTGGTTTACATCTCTGTCTATGTCTGATATGAGAATAAGGAACAGGATAGGTGCGAGTACTGTGCCTTGTGGGACAGAGCTCTTCACTGTGGCAGCATCTGATTTAACTCTGTTTACCACTACTCTTTGTGTGCGATTGGTTAGAAAGTTGAAGATCCATCTGCCTACTTTGCCGGTTATCCCTTTAGCACGCATTTTGTGTGCTATTACACCATGGTCGCACTTGTCAAAGGCTTTTGCAAAGTCTGTGTATACTACATCCGCATTCTGTTTGTTTTCCAGTGCATCTAGGACCATATCATAGTGGTCAAGCAGTTGCGAAAGGCAGGAGCGACCTGCTCTGAAACCATGTTGCCCTGGGTTGTGCAATTTTTGGGAGTTCAGGTGGTTTGCTATCCTGCTTCTTAGAACTCTTTCAAAGATTTTTATGATGTGGGACGTTAAAGCTATTGGTCTATAGTTCTTAGATACTGCTTTGCTGCCACCTTTATGGAGTGGGACTATATCTGTTGTTTTTAGTGACTGTGGAATCTCGCCTGTGTGTAAGCTCCTTCTCCATAGCATACTTAGGGCCCGTGAGAGGGGTTTCTTGCAGTTTTTAATGAACACCGAGTTCCACGAGTCTGGGCCTGGGGCTGAGTGCATGGGCATGTCGTCGATGGCTTTCTCAAAGTCTAGTGGAGTTAGAGTTATGTCATAAATCTGGCCTACATTGGCAGGGTTTTGAGGCTCATTCATGAAAAAATTGTTTGGATCATCTATCTTTAAACTGGTTAGTGGCTCACTGAACACTGAGTCATACTGCAATTTCAGTATCTCGCTCATTTCTTTGTTGTCGTCAGTGTAGGATCCATCTTGTCTGAGCAGGGGCCCTATACTAGAAGTGGTTTTTGACGTGTTTTTGGCATATGAAAAGAAATATTTCGAATTTCTTTCAATTTCATTAATCGCTTTTAGCTCCTCTTGTCTCTCCTGGATCCTGTATGAGTCCTTTAACTTCAGCTCATTATTTTCCACTTCCCTGGTTAGCACTACCTTCCGTGTATCAGATAATCTGGCATTCTTGAGGAGCTCAATGATTCTTCGTCTTCTCCTGTAGAGGGAGTGCCTCTCTCTCTCCAGTTTACTTCTTCTTTTCTTTTGTCTTATAGGAATATACCTTGAACATACTTCAGCTACCAGGAGGGTGATCTTTTCGAGGCATTGGTTAGGGTCCATGTAATTTAAGATATCTTCCCAGCATGTTTCATTTAGGGCATAGTTTACCTGATCCCAGATGATGTTCTTGTTGTTGAAGTTGAATTTGCAAAGGTACCCTCATAACTGAATGCATTGTGCCGATCAGGACTCCTGTGCATGCAAGTCTGGACTTCGATTAGATTGTGATCAGAATTTGTTCTTGATATTGTTATATTCCTTACCAGGTCCTCATTATTTGTGAAAATAAGGTCCAGTGTGTTCTCCAGTCTTGTTGGCTCCACGATTTGCTGAATTAGGGTGTGTTTGTTGCAGAAATTCAGCAGCTCCTGCGTGTGTGACCTTTCATCTGAGCTACCTCCAGGGATTATTTCTGCTACGACATTATTTGCTATATTCTTCCATTTTGTGTGTCTTAGATTGAAGTCACCAAGCAGCAAGATGTTTGGGGATGGGGCTGGAAAGTTGTCCAGACAGGAGTCGATTTTTGACAGTTGTTCTTTGAACTGTTGGGAAGTTGCATCTGGTGGCTTATATACAAGCACAATGACTAAGTTTTGGTTCTCGATTTTTATTGTCAGAACTTCAACTACATTTGTGGTGTTCAGTATCTCTGTGCAAATGAGCGACTCTTTGACGTACAGGCCAACCCCCCCTTGTTGCCTGTTCTTTCTGTCGCATCTGAAAAGGTTGTATCCAGGTATCCATATTTCAATGTCAAAGTAATCTTTTGTGTGGGTCTATGTGAAGGCTGCAAACATTGCATTTGACTCCCCTAGAAGTCCACTAATGAAAGGTATTTTGTTGTTGGTGGATGGCTTAAGGTCCTGTATATTAGCAAATATAAATGAGGTCGTGTTGCATGTTTGTTGGGGGGATTTTTTGTTGTTGGCATCAGTAGCTGTGAACCCAGAGGCGCCACTGGCTGTGCCTCCGGTCTTAAAGCTGTGTATGGTTCCTGCCTCCACTACATCATTTGCTAGGCTATTCCACTTCCTGACGACTCTGAGTCGTGTGTGTGTGTGTGTGTGTGTGTGTGTGTGTGTGTGTGTGTGTGTGTGTGTGTGAGGCTATGTTTATGGTATATACAGGTCCCACCATTGAGAAATTATATGTAATCTAATGGTTGAAATAATAATCATGTTTTTTCAAAAGGGTGGACCGGTAAGCCAGCGTAAGGCCTCGGTCAAATGACCGAAAGCTCCAGCTGTGGGTCATCATATAACTGAGACCCGCGTCAGGAAACACTTGTCCTGCTTCCTGACAAACCTTACCTAACCTGACCTGTCCCACCAGTGTGTCTTCCCTCGTCAGTCTGGAAGACACGACTGAATCAGCAACTCTGAGAGAGGCGGAGGTGATGGTGGGAGGCTGTCTGGCAGGTAGCCAAACACACTAAGCACCGCCCCACGCTTGTTTGCAAATAATTAAACTCAGGTGGGAGCGATCAGGCGGAAACTTGCCTCAGGCCGAGGCCTGATCACGGACCGGGCCGCGGAGCGTTGATCCCTGAAACACACACTAGGTATACTCCAAACCTCACCTCTGTACGCCACACTTGTTGACTCGGATATAGATATTTAATGCAGTATTCTAAGTGAATAACCATAACACAGAAGAATTACATAAACGAAATACTCTCGTCATTGTCCTGATTTAACACACACTGGCATAGCCCCATCGTCTATCATAACACACACCTAATGTTAAGCTTCAGTGATGTGATAGCACCCTTGCTTCAAGTGTAGGCCTAGGTGTGAGGCAAGGTGAACGTCAGCAGCCTTCAGGTGTAGGCCTGGAATAGGCTGGACCTGAACAACCTTCAGGTGTAGACCTGGAACAGGCTGGAACTGAACAACCTTCAAGTGTAGGCCTGGAATAGGCTGGACCTGAGCAACCTTCAGGTGTAGACCTGGAACAGGCTGGACCTGAACAACCTTCAGGTGTAGGCCTGGAACAGGCTGGACCTGAACAACCTTCAGGTGTAGGCCTGGAACAGGCTGAACCTGAACAACCTTCAGGTGTAGGCCTGGAACAGGCTGGACCTGAACAACCTTCAGGTGTAGGCCTGGAACAGGCTGGACCTGAACAACCTTCAGGTGTAGGCCTGGAACAGGCTGGACCTGAACAACCTTCAGGTGTAGGCCTGGAACAGGCTGGACCTAAACAACCTTCAGGTGTAGGCCTGGAACAGGCTGGACCTGAACAACCTTCAGGTGTAGGCCTGGAACAGGCTGGACCTGAACAACCTTCAGGTGTAGGCCTGGAACAGGCTGGACCTGAACAACCTTCAGGTGTAGGCCTGGAACAGGCTGGACCTGAACAACCTTCAAGTGTAGGCCTGGAACAGGCTGGACCTAAACAACCTTCAGGTGTAGGCCTGGAACAGGCTGGACCTGAACAACCTTCAAGTGTAGGCCTGGAACAGGCTGGACCTGAACAACCTTCAGGTGTAGGCCTGGAACAGGCTGGACCTGAACAACCTTCAAATGTAGGCCTGAGCCAGGTTGACCCTGAGCAGCCTGGTAGTGAGTGGTGTATACAGGCTACTAACTACTAAGAGACTGTTGCTCCTGCTGTGGCCGTCTCTCATTTCTCTTATCTGCACACTTATTAATCTTGTTCCAGTGACTCCCTCCATCCTTCCTCCACCTCTTCCTTCACCTTCTTATCCTCTTGCTTCTCCACCCTCTGCTGCTTCTCTCCTCCATTTCCTTCTCTTCCTTGATATCTCTCTTTTTCGTCGATCTTCTCCATTCTTTCTCCTCCTCCTTCATCTTCTCATTCGTCTTCTCTCCTCCCCGTATCTCCTTCCTTCTCCTTCCTCTCCTCCTCTTCCTCATCTGAATCTTCTATCTTCGCCGCCATTAATAAACTCCTCAATCCTCGTATGGATATCAGTTGATATTGACCACTATGTAGACCTGCGGACCTCTGGCAGCAACAGTCTGGTTGACTAGGCCGGGATCAGGGAGTAAGATCACTCTGGAAGCCTGTGTTGGGTAAGTCACTGTCTCGTCCCGAAGCTCACTGAAGTGATACACAACATTGGTACCAAAGATGAGTGACCATACGGGTCACCTTCCAGCTGTGTTCTGCTCCCTTTTTCTTCTAGTTTTACTCTTATTCTTCTTTCTCCATCTGTTACTCCTGCGATTGTGTGTGTGTGTGTGTGTGTGTGTGCTCATGTATGTAGTGTACGTTTGTATGCAAGTATAGAATCGCTTATAGCATAGTTTTTTTTAGTTCCAGCGTTGTGGAATTGATCATATTTGCTTCTTAATTTTTGCAGTGTTGTGCTACTCTGTTTGTTTGCAGGGGGTCGAGCCATTGCTCCTGGCCTTGTCTTTTAACACTTACCGACCGGTTTCAATGTGTGTGTTTGGCTTGGCAGCGTGGAGGAAGGTGGTGGTGATGTGATAAAGCTATTAACAAAGGAGTACCTGCCTGGAACCTCCCGGACTCACCTTTCGCAAATTGGTCTGCAGCGACCGTCCCCGGAGCCCCATTTGCATCCGCTCCCTGTGTCCTCCTGCTTTAATTGGTGGAGAGATAGGGGTCTGTACCTGTCTACCCCTGGCCTCCATGTGGTACACCACTGCCTGGGTCCTAGTACGTACCTTGCCTCTTCTCTCCTTCACCTCGCCCCTCGCGCAATATTTAGTACACCCTCAAACCCTCAAAGGGCCACCTGTTACCCTCTTAAAGTCTGAATCCTTGTTAGGCTCGCCCGTCATGCCCTAGGGTGAATTTATTTTAATAAATCATCCATCTTAGCCTTTGCTAGGCCGTGGTAAGATGGTCATTCCATAGTAAGGGTGACTCCAGCTCTGTTAGAAGGAAGCCTTTAAAAGCTGCCGTCCATGGTGAACCCAAGGCAGAATACTTGGATTATTATTATTATAATCAAGGGGGGAAACGGTAAACTCGTAGGATTATACAGTTCCTGTGGGGGGGGGGATGGAAGGTATTCAGGCTCAATTCAGGGAACTGGAGCAAAAATCCAGTTCCCCAGATCAAGATCCCCTCACCAGTGTCAAGGAACCTTCCCTGAGGGAAGGATGCTTGGAGATATTCTGATGGTCCTGCTGATTCTCGCACCTCAGACTGACACATCATCATCGTATATACAGAGCATGGTATGTGATGGACTATGGTAGGGAGACACACCTAACTTGGGTTCTCGCTGCCTAAATTATAAAATAGTCAAGCAGCATATTGCTGATGACTCCAATTTGTTTTATGCTTAAAAAACTCCTCGATAAGACCTGTTTATACTTTGTTCATAGGACCCCTGTCCCTTCCTCTCCCACACTGTCCCTGGGACGTCTGTCCCTTCCTCTCCCACACTGTCCCTGGGACGTCTGTCCCTTCCTCTCCCACACTGTCCCTGGGACGTCTGTCCCTTCCTCACCCACACTGTCCCTGGGACGTCTATCCCTTCCTCTCCCACACTATCCCTGGGACGTCTGTCCCTTCCTCTCCCACACTGTCCCTGGGACGTCTGTCCCTTCCTCTCCCACACTGTCCCTGGGACGTCTGTCCCTTCTGTCCCTTCCTCTCCCACACTGTCTCTGGGACGTCTGTCCCTTCCTCTCCCACACTGTCCCTGGGACCACTGCCCCCTTCCTCACACTGTCCCTGAGACCACTGCCCCCTCTCTCACACTGTCCCTGAGACCACTACCCCTCCCTCACACTGTCCCTGAGACCACTGTCCGTGAGAACACTGCCCCCTCCCTCACACTGTCCCTGAGACCACTGCCCCCTCCCTCACACTGTCCCTGAGACCACTGCCCCCTCCCTCACACTGTCCCTGAGACCACTGCCCCTCCTTCACATTGTCCCTGGGACCACTGCCCCCTCCCTTACTGTCCCTGAGACCACTGCCCCTCCCTCAGTCCCTGAGACCTCTGCCCCCTCCCTCACACTGTCCCTGAGACCACTGCCCCCTCCCTCACACTGTCCCTGAGACCACTGCCCCTCCCTCACACTGTCCCTTGGACCACTGCCCCCCTCACACTGTCCCTTGGACCACTGCCCCTCCCTCACACTGTCCCTTGGACCACTGCCCCTCCCTCACACTCCCTTGGACCATTGCCCCTCCCTCACACTCCCTTGGACCACTGCCCCTCCCTCACACTGTCCCTGAGACCACTGCTCCCTCCCTCACACTGTCCCTGAGACCTCTGCCCCCTCCCTCACACTGTCCCTGGAGGCACTATATTAACAAGAGATCTGTGAGGCGGAACTGAAAAGTGCAGTTTGCAGGGTTGAGAGTGAACCGTCCTTGAGTCACTCCACCCTTCCCTCCCTCCCTCCACCCACTCTTCCCTCCCTCCCTCCACCCATCCCTCCCTCCCTCCCTCCCTCCCTCCCTCCCTCCACCCATCCCTCCCTCCATCCATCCCTCCATCTTTTCTTCTCTCCTTCCACCCTTTCCTCCCTTCTTCCCGCCACCCTATTTGTTGCTCCCTGGCCGACACACGTCGTTTGTTAGAGGGCTACCCTCCCTCTCCCTCCCTCCCTCCCTCTACCATTTTGTCGGTGGCGGCCACCACGTTTTATTAACCTCTTGTTGTGTAATTCTCATTCCCCTCCGACACTGTACCATTCCTGACGTCTACTGAAGCCTGACCAGCATCCTGCCATTTCTCCTACCTCCCTCCCTTCATTACTCTCCCTCCCTTCATTACTCTCCCTCCCTTCATTACTCTCCCTCCCTCTTTTAGTCTTCTTCATTACTCCATTATTCTACCCCACACTCCCTTCCCACCCGTCCTTTCTATACTCTCTCCTTCCTTCCATCTTCTAACTACCCTCTCCTTTCTTCCATCTTCTAACTGCCCTCTCCTTCCTTCCATCTTCTAACTGCCCTCTCCTTCCTTCCATCTTCTAACTGCCCTCTGCATCCTTCCATCTTTTAACTGCCCTCTCCTTCCTTCCATCTTCTAACTGCCCTCTCCTTCCTTCCATCTTCTAACTGCCCTCTCCGTCCTTCCATCTTCTAACTGCCCTCTCCGTCCTTCCATTTTTTAACTGCCCTCTCCGTCCTTCCATTTTTTAACTGCCCTCTCCTTCCTTCCATCTTTTAACTGCCCTCTCCGTCCTTCCATCTTTTAACTGCCCTCTCCGTCCTTCCATCTTTTAACTGCCCTCTCCTTCCTTCCATCTTTTAACTGCCCTCTCCTTCCATCTTTCAACTGCCCTCTCCTTCTCATATACCCTGAATATCACCTACTAGTAAATATATGTGTGCGCGTGTGTGTGTGTTAGCTCAGTGTTGTGGGTCGATACCAGAGACAAATGTGTAAGATAACTTCACTACCTGCTAGAATGTTGTGTCTGTGTAAGACAACCTTTACTACCTGCTAGAATGTTCTGTCTGTGTAAGACAACCTTCACTACCTGCTAGAATGTTGTGTCTGTGTAAGACAACCTTCACTACCTGCTAGAATGTTGTGTCTGTGTAAGACAACCTTCACTACCTGCTAGAATGTTGTGTCTGTGTAAGACAACCTTCACTACCTGCTAGAATGTTGTGTCTGTGTAAGACAACCTTTACTGCCTGCTAGAATGTTGTGTCTGTGTAAGACAGCCTTCACTACCTGCTAGAATGTTGTGCCTGTGTAAGACAACCTTCGCTACCTGCTAGAATGTTTTCTGTGTAAGACAACCTTCACTACCTGCTAGAATGTTGTGTCTGTGTAAGACAACCTTCACTACCTGCTAGAATGTTGTGTCTGTGTAAGACAACCTTCACTACCTGCTAGAATGTTGTGTCTGTGTAAGACAACCTTCACTACCTGCTAGAATGTTGTGCCTGTGTAAGACAACCTTCACTACCTGCTAGAATGTTGTGTCTGTGTAAGACAACCTTCATTACCTGCTAGAATGTTGTGTCTGTGTAAGACAACCTTCACTACCTGCTAGAATGTTGTGTCTGTGTAAGACAACCTTCACTACCTGCTAGAATGTTGTGCCTGTGTAAGACAACCTTCACTACCTGCTAGAATGTTGTGCCTGTGTAAGACAACCTTCACTACCTGCTAGAATGTTGTGTCTGTGTAAGACAACCTTCACTACCTGCTAGAATGTTGTGTCTGTGTAAGACAACCTTCACTAACTGCTAGAATGTTGTGTCTGTGTAAGACAACCTTCACTACCTGCTAGAATGTTGTGCCTGTGTAAGACAACCTTCACTACCTGCTAGAATGTTGTGCCTGTGTAAGACAACCTTCACTACCTTCTAGAATGTTGTCTGCAAAAATAGGTTTGCCTGACCCTTATAATGTTAAGGGTATGCATGTACGTTATAAGGGTATACATGTTGAAGATTGAGACACTTATGCAGCATATGGGAATCTTTATTCAGGAAACGTTTCGCCACACAGTGGCTTCATCAGTCCAATACAAAGAGGAAGGCGTAAGGAGAGGAGAATGAGGTAATCAGTCCCTCAACCTGGAGTCGATGTGTTCAGTCCATCAATCTTGTAGAATTCTACAAGATTGATGGACTGAACACATCGACTCCAGGTTGAGGGACTGATTACCTCATTCTCCTCCTCTCCTTACGCCTTCCTCTTTGTATTGGACTGATGAAGCCACTGTGTGGCGAAACGTTTCCTGAATAAAGATTCCCATATGCTGCTTAAGTGTCTCAATCTTCAACATGTCGGTTTTTCAAACCATTCATCACAAGGGTATACATGTACGTTATAAGGGTATGCATGTACGTTATAAGGGTATACGTGTACGTTATAAGGGTATACGTGTACGTTATAAGGGTATGCATGTACGTTATAAGGGTATACGTGTACGTTATAAGGGTATACGTGTACGTTATAAGGGTATGCATGTACGTTATAAGGGTATACGTGTACGTTATAAGGGTATGCATGTACGTTATAAGGGTATACGTGTACGTTATAAGGGTATACATGTACGTTATAAGGGTATACATGTACGTTATAAGGGTATACGTGTACGTTATAAGGGTATACATGTACGTTATAAGGGTATACATGTATGTTATAAGGGTATAATTCTGGCTCCAGCTGCTTCCTACTTTCTGTTTCTCTCATTTATTCTTAAAACGTAGTCATTATTCTATACTCCATCACTTCTCCTTCTCCTAACTCCTCTATTCCCTCACTTCTCCATCCCCAAACTCCTACATTCCCTCCCTCTTCTATCCCCCAACTCATACATTCCCCCACTCCTCCATCACACCACTCCCACCCACCACTCCCTCCCACCAGTCCTCCCATCCACACTCCTCCATCCCACCACTCTCTCCACACTCCTCCATCCCACCACTCCCTCCATCACTCTCCCTCCCACCAGTCCTCCCCTCCACACTCCTCCCCGTCAATATCATCAAATCCAGTTAAATAATTAATGACGTCTATAATATTTCGTTTTTCCCTCTATTGCTCTCTGCTCTGCCAGAGCTCAGTACAGCTTTCTTACTGTAGCTACACCAGCAGTGCTGTGTTACTGTAGCTACACCAGCAGTGCTGTGTTACTGTAGCTACACCAGCAGTACTGTGTTACTGTAGCTACACCAGCAGTACTGTGTTACTGTAGCTACACCAGCAGTACTGTTGCTGTAGCTACACCAGCAGTACTGTGTTACTGTAGCTACACCAGCAGTACTGTTGCTGTAGCTACACCAGCAGTACTGTGTTACTGTAGCTACACCAGCAGTGCTGTGTTACTGTAGCTACACCAGCAGTACTGTGTTACTGTAGCTACACCAGCAGTACTGTGTTACTGTAGCTACACCAGCAGTACTGTGTTACTGTAGCTACACCAGCAGTACTGTTACTGTAGCTACACCAGCAGTACTGTGTTACTGTAGCTACACCAGCAGTACTGTTACTGTAGCTACACCAGCAGTACTATGTTACTGTAGCTACACCAGCAGTACTGTGTTACTGTAGCTACACCAGCAGTACTGTTACTGTAGCTACACCAGCAGTACTGTGTTACTGTAGCTACACCAGCAGTGCTGTGTTACTGTAGCTACACCAGCAGTACTATGTTACTGTAGCTACACCAGCAGTACTATGTTACTGAAGCTACACCAGCAGTACTGTTACTGTAGCTACACCAGCAGTACTGTGTTACTGTAGCTACACCAGCAGTACTGTGTTACTGTAGCTACACCAGCAGTACTGTGTTACTGTAGCTACACCAGCAGTGCTGTGTTACTGTAGCTACACCAGCAGTACTATGTTACTGTAGCTACACCAGCAGTACTATGTTACTGTAGCTACACCAGCAGTACTGTTACTGTAGCTACACCAGCAGTACTGTGTTACTGTAGCTACACCAGCAGTACTGTTACTGTAGCTACACCAGCAGTACTGTGTTACTGTAGCTACACCAGCAGTGCTGTGTTACTGTAGCTACACCAGCAGTGCTGTGTTACTTTAGCTACACCAGCAGTACTGTGTTACTGTAGCTACACCAGCAGTACTGTTACTGTGGCTACACAAGCAGTACTGTGTTACTGTAGCTACACCAGCAGTACTGTGTTACTGTAGCTACACCAGCAGTACTGTGTTACTGTAGCTACACCAGCAGTACTGTGTTACTGTAGCTACACCAGCAGTGCTGTGTTACTGTAGCTACACCAGCAGTGCTGTGTTACTGTAGCTACACCAGCAGTACTATGTTACTGTAGCTACAACAGCAGTACTGTGTTACTGTAGCTACACCAGCAGTACTGTGTTACTGTAGCTACACCAGCAGTGTTGTGTTACTGTAGCTACACCAGCAGTACTGTGTTACTGTAGCTACACCAGCAGTACTGTGTTACTATAGCTACACCAGCAGTACTGTGTTACTGTAGCTACACCAGCAGTACTGTGTTACTGTAGCTACACCAGCAGTGCTGTGTTACTGTAGCTACACGAGCAGTACTGTGTTACTGTAGCTACACCAGCAGTACTGTTACTGTAGCTACACCAGCAGTACTGTTACTGTAGCTACACCAGCAGTACTGTGTTACTGTAGCTACACCAGCAGTAGTTACTGTAGCTACACCAGCAGTACTGTTGCTGTAGCTACACCAGCAGTACTGTTACTGTAGCTACACCAGCAGTACTGTTACTGTAGCTACACCAGCAGTGCTGTGTTACTGTAGCTACACCAGCAGTGCTGTGTTACTTTAGCTACACCAGCAGTACTGTGTTACTGTAGCTACACCAGCAGTACTGTGTTACTGTAGCTACACCAGCAGTGCTGTGTTACTGTAGCTACACCAGGAGTACTGTGTTACTGTAGCTACACCAGCAGTACTGTGTTACTGTAGCTACACCAGCAGTACTGTTGCTGTAGCTACACCAGCAGTACTGTGTTACTGTAGCTACACCAGCAGTACTGTTACTGTGGCTACACAAGCAGTACTGTGTTACTGTAGCTACACCAGCAGTACTGTGTTACTGTAGCTACACCAGCAGTACTGTGTTACTGTAGCTACACCAGCAGTGCTGATGTAGCTACAGCAGCAGTACTGTGTTACTGTAGCTACACCAGCAGTACTGTGTTACTGTAGCTACACCAGCAGTACTGTGTTACTGTAGCTACACCAGCAGTACTGTGTCACTGTAACTACACCAGCAGTACTGTGTTATGTAGCTACAGCAGCAGTACTGTGTTACTGTAGCTACACCAGCAGTACTGTGTCACTGTAGCTACACCAGCAGTACTGTGTCACTGTAGCTACACCAGCAGTGCTGTGTCACTGTAGCTACACCAGCAGTGCTGTGTCACTGTACGTACATCAGCAGTGCTGTGTTACTGTACGTACACCAGCAGTACTGTAGCTACACCAGCAGTTACTGTAGCTACACCAGAAGTACTGTGTTACTGTAGCTACACCAGCAGTGCTGTAGTACTGTAGCTACACCAGCAGTACTGTGTTATTGTAACTACACCAGCAGTACTATGTTACTGTAGCTACACCAGCAGTACTGTTACTGTAGCTACACCAGCAGTACTGTGTTACTGTAGCTACACCAGCAGTGCTGTGTTACTGTAGCTACACCAGCAGTGCTGTGTTACTGTAGCTACACCAGCAGTGCTGTGTTACTGTAGCTACACCAGCAGTGCTGTGTTACTCTAGCTACACCAGCAGTGCTGTGTTACTCTAGCTACACCAGCAGTGCTGTGTTACTCTAGCTACACCAGCAGTACTGTTACTGTAGCTACACCAGCAGTGCTGTGTTACTGTAGCTACACCAGCAGTGCTGTGTTACTGTAGCTACACCAGCAGTACTGTGTTACTGTGCAACAAAGACCATGTTTACATGAATCTTGCATATGCAACAGAGTCAATGTTTACACGGCCCTTGCATGTGCAACAAGGTCCATGTTTACACGGACCTTGCATGTGCAACAAGGTCCATGTTTACACGGACCTTGCATGTGCAACAAGGTCCATGTTTACACGGACCTTGCATGTGCAACAAGGTCCATGTTTACATGGACCTGGCATTTGCAACAAGGTCCATGTTTACCTGGACCTTGTGCACATGTCTTTTTATCAACAATAAATTAATTGTAACAAACCCTGTGAGGTGAACTCAGTGAGGCGACACCTAACTTGTACGCTCAAAGTTGTACTCGGGTGATTGTACTTCAGTAGTTGTGCTCGGGTGGTTGTACTCTCGTAATTGCATCGGGGTGGTTGTACCTGAGGGTCTGGTCCCGGACCTCTTCACTGCAATAACAACACACTGTAGTGAGAGAGATGGGAGAAAATGTAATATAAACCAAGTAAAAAAAATAACAGGTGCGCCTTGGGCACAGTAAGAGAACATTGTATCAACACATGTGATCCCAGACTGTTTAACATCTTGCCAGAAGATATCACAGACTTAGGGAGGAAAGTGGACAATTTTCCCGGACAAGTGTCATATCAGCCTGGCTGTGATGGGTGTGTGGGCCAGCGAACCACCAGCAACAACAGCCTAGTTGACCAGATTTTCGTAGTTATACTACCTAATGTTCATCTCTTTGTGGAGTAGTTGTGATTGACGGTAGCGGTGAAGATATGGTTGTTTATTGTTGTTCACACCATGTATGTTGTATTGTTGTTCACATCATGTATGTTGTATTGTTGTTCATACCATGTATGTTGTATTGTTGTTAGGTAAGACACATATGCAACAGTTAGACAACTTTATTCCGAAACGTTTCGCCTACACAGTAGGCTTCTTCAGTCGAATACAGAAAGTAGGCAGGAACAGTAGAGATGTGAAGACGATGTAATCAGTCCATCACCCTTAAAGTCGTAGAATTTGAGGTTGTCAGTCCCTCGGCCTGGAGAACTTCTCCAGGCCGAGGGACTGACAACCTCAAATTCTACGACTTTAAGGGTGATGGACTGATTACATCGTCTTCACATCTCTACTGTTCCTGCCTACTTTCTGTATTCGACTGAAGAAGCCTACTGTGTAGGCGAAACGTTTCGGAATAAAGTTGTCTAACTGTTGCATATGTGTCTTACCTAACAACCTGTCGGTATTGTATACCATTTTGATGTTCATGTTGTATTGTTGTTCACACCATGTATGTTGTATTGTTGTTCACATCATGTATGTTGTATTGTTGTTCATACCATGTATGTTGTATTGTTGTTCACACCATGTATGTTGTATTGTTGTTCATACCATGTATGTTGTATTGTTGTTCACACCATGTATGTTGTATTGTTGTTCACACCATGTATGTTGTATTGTTGTTCACATCATGTATGTTGTATTGTTGTTCATACCATGTATGTTGTATTGTTGTTCACATCATGTATGTTGTATTGTTGTTCACATCATGTATGTTGTATTGTTGTTCACACCATGTATGTTGTATTGTTGTTCATACCATGTATGTTGTATTGTTGTTCACATCATGTATGTTGTATTGTTGTTCATACCATGTATGTTGTATTGTTGTTCACATCATGTATGTTGTATTGTTGTTCATACCATGTATGTTGTATTGTTGTTCACATCATGTATGTTGTATTGTTGTTCACATCATGTATGTTGTATTGTTGTTCATACCATGTATGTTGTATTGTTGTTCACATCATGTATGTTGTATTGTTGTTCATACCATGTATGTTGTATTGTTGTTCACATCATGTATGTTGTATTGTTGTTCACATCATGTATGTTGTATTGTTGTTCATACCATGTATGTTGTATTGTTGTTCACATCATGTATGTTGTATTGTTGTTCATACCATGTATGTTGTATTGTTGTTCACATCATGTATGTTGTATTGTTGTTCACATCATGTATGTTGTATTGTTGTTCACACCATGTATGTTGTATTGTTGTTCATACCATGTATGTTGTATTGTTGTTCACATCATGTATGTTGTATTGTTGTTCATACCATGTATGTTGTATTGTTGTTCACATCATGTATGTTGTATTGTTGTTCATACCATGTATGTTGTATTGTTGTTCACATCATGTATGTTGTATTGTTGTTCATACCATGTATGTTGTATTGTTCTTCATACCATGTATGTTGTATTGTTGTTCACATCATGTATGTTGTATTGTTGTTCATACCATGTATGTTGTATTATTCTTCATACCATGTATGTTGTATTGTTGTTCACATCATGTATGTTGTATTGTTGTTCATACCATGTATGTTGTATTATTCTTCATACCATGTATGTTGTATTGTTGTTCACATCATGTATGTTGTATTGTTGTTCATACCATGTATGTTGTATTGTTCTTCATACCATGTATGTTGTATTGTTGTTCACATCATGTATGTTGTATTGTTGTTCATACCATGTATGTTGTATTGTTCTTCATACCATGTATGTTGTATTGTTGTTCACATCATGTATGTTGTATTGTTCTTCATACCATGTATGTTGTATTGTTGTTCACATCATGTATGTTGTATTGTTCTTCATACCATGTATGTTGTATTGTTGTTCACATCATGTATGTTGTATTGTTGTTCATACCATGTATGTTGTATTGTTGTTCATACCATGTATGTTGTATTGTTGTTCACATCATGTATGTTGTATTGTTGTTCATACCATGTATGTTGTATTGTTGTTCACATCATGTATGTTGTATTGTTGTTCACATCATGTATGTTGTATTGTTGTTCATACCATGTATGTTGTATTGTTGTTCACATCATGTATGTTGTATTGTTGTTCATACCATGTATGTTGTATTGTTGTTCACATCATGTATGTTGTATTGTTGTTCACATCATGTATGTTGTATTGTTGTTCACACCATGTATGTTGTATTGTTGTTCATACCATGTATGTTGTATTGTTGTTCACATCATGTATGTTGTATTGTTGTTCATACCATGTATGTTGTATTGTTGTTCACATCATGTATGTTGTATTGTTGTTCATACCATGTATGTTGTATTGTTGTTCACATCATGTATGTTGTATTGTTGTTCATACCATGTATGTTGTATTGTTCTTCATACCATGTATGTTGTATTGTTGTTCACATCATGTATGTTGTATTGTTGTTCATACCATGTATGTTGTATTATTCTTCATACCATGTATGTTGTATTGTTGTTCACATCATGTATGTTGTATTGTTGTTCATACCATGTATGTTGTATTATTCTTCATACCATGTATGTTGTATTGTTGTTCACATCATGTATGTTGTATTGTTGTTCATACCATGTATGTTGTATTGTTCTTCATACCATGTATGTTGTATTGTTGTTCACATCATGTATGTTGTATTGTTGTTCATACCATGTATGTTGTATTGTTCTTCATACCATGTATGTTGTATTGTTGTTCACATCATGTATGTTGTATTGTTCTTCATACCATGTATGTTGTATTGTTGTTCACATCATGTATGTTGTATTGTTCTTCATACCATGTATGTTGTATTGTTGTTCACATCATGTATGTTGTATTGTTCTTCATACCATGTATGTTGTATTGTTGTTCACATCATGTATGTTGTATTGTTCTTCATACCATGTATGTTGTGTTATTGTTCACACCATGTATGTTGTATTATTGTTCACACCATGTATGTTGTATTATTGTTCACACCATGTATGTTGTATTATTGTTCACACCATGTATGTTGTATTGTTGTTCACACCATGTATGTTGTATTATTGTTCACACCATGTATGTTGTATTATTGTTCACACCATGTATGTTGTATTATTGTTCACACCATGTATGTTGTATTATTGTTCACACCATGTATGTTGTATTATTGTTCACACCATGTATGTTGTATTATTGTTCACACCATGTATGGTTTATTGGGTTTAATGCAGTTCGATTCCACGACGGTTTTTTAAGGGCGTATGTAACCTCCTCACTAGCCCAAGATACTTAAATACCTCCAACAAAGCTTAAAATAAAATTATTATATATATATATATATATATATATATATATATATATATATATATATATATATATATATATATATATATATATATATATATATATATATATATATATATATGTCCTAGGGACAGTGTGTGTGTGTGTGTGATGCCGAATAGGTAAAACTTGTGATTTTGGCTTAAATAGCAGCGCTCTTCTTGCCGGATGAGGAAAGCTAAAATTTGTGTATGCAATAATTTCCCAAAAATGATTCTGAACCTAAGAAAAAAAATATTTTATTTTGTTTGCTTATTAAAGTATTGTAAACTTATCTAAAATATATTTAGTTGGATTAGACTAAATTAAATTACGCTTATTATAATAAGGTTAGGTAAGTTTTCTTAGGTGCTTTTGGTACAAAATTATTAATGTTTACATTAACATAAATGAAAAATATATCTTTAAACGTAGAAAATGCAGAAACATTTTTCACTCCAGCGAATACCAGCTAACTGACATTAGTACAAATCCCATAGAATTCGAGAAAGAAATGTCTTAACATGCCCACCCACTCACTCAGCACCTGGACCAGATTCATGGAATGTCCTATTTATAAAGAAGTGCAAAGTGCCACTAACACGAACCCTCAGTATTCTTTGGAGATAGAGCTTAGATCTAGGTGAAATACCGGAGGCCTTGAAGAGTGCAGACATAGCTCCTTTGCATTAGGGAGGTAGTAGGGCACTAGCTAAAAATTACAGACCAGTAGCCCGAACTTCTCACATCACAAAAATCTTTGAAAGACTGATGAGACGGCAGATTACAAATTTCATGGACCAGCACAACCAACATAGCGTGAACCAGCATGGTTTTAGAGCAGGACGATCATGTCTGTCACAGCTGCTGAACCATTATGACAGAATTACGAAGGCACTGGAAGACGACCAAAACGCAGATGTTATTTACACAGATTTTGCAAAGGCGTTTGACAAATGCGATCATGGAGTGACAGCGCACAAAATGAAGGCCATGGGCATTACGGGGAAGGTAGGCAGATGGATTTTCTGTTTCCTAACACACACAACAGAAAACGTAGTAGTGAACTGGGCAATATCCAGCATCAGCGAGGTCAAAAGCTCAGTGCCCCAAGGCACTGTCCTGGCACCTCTGCTGTTTCTCATCCTCATAACAGACATAGACAAAAACACCCGGCACACTTTTGTATCATCATTTGCAGATGACACTAAAATAAGCATGAAAGTCAGTACTGTAGAGGACACTGAAAAAGTACAGGAAGACACAAGCAGGGGTTTCCATTGGGCAGTGGAGAACAACATGACGTTCAGTGGTGATAAGTTCCAGCTGTTTAGGTATGGAAAGAATGAAGAACTTAAAAGGAACACGATATACAAAGCTCAAGAGGATCACCAAATAGAACGTAAGGAACACGTAAAAGGCCTGAGAATAATTATGTCAGCTGACCTTTCTTTTAAAGACCATAACAAGACAAAGATCACGAGAGCCAGAAAGATGACGGGGTGGGTATTGAGAACTTTCAAAACAAGTGAAATAATGCCGATGGTGACACTCTTCAAATCACTAGTGCTCCCTCACTTAGAATATTACTCAGTGCTGACGGTCCCGTTCAAAGCAGGAGAAATATCGGAGCTGGAACAAATACAGAGATCGTTTACAGCTCACATTGAGCCAGTAAATCACCTAAATTACTGGGAAAGTCTTGAACATGTACTCATTGGAGCGGAGGAGAGAGAGAATGATGATATGTACCTGGAAAGTAATCGAGGGCTTGGTCCCAAATCTGCACACTGCCATAACAACATACTGGAGTGAAAGATATGCGAGGAGGTGTAAAATAAACCCAGTGAGGAGCAGGGGTGCGGTGGGGACAATAAGGGAACACTGTATCAACATCCGGGGTCCCAGACTTTTCAACATCTTACCAGAAGATATCAGAAGCACGACTGGAAAAAGTATAGAAACCTACAAGAGGAAACTGGACAAGTATTTTTACCAGGTGCCAGATCAACCAGGCTGTGATGGATATGTAGGGCAGTGGGCCTCCAGCAGCAACAGCCTGGTTGACCAGGCAAGCACCAGACGAGTATGGCCCATAGCCAGGTTCCGAGAGTAGCTAAACTCTCGAAACTCTTCAAAGGTATAAGAGAAAATTTTAGAAAGGACATAATTTTAAATGAGTTCTTGCTAATTGACCAGCTTTACCTATTCGGTACGACATATTATATATATATATATATATATATATATATATATATATATATATATATATATATATATATATATATATATATATATATATATATATATATATATATATATATATATATATATATATATATATATATATATATATATATATATATATATATGAGTGGGAGGGAGGAAGCGAGCCAGCGCCCATGGAAGAGCAAAGAGAATTATTTTGATTGCAGGTCGGGCGACAGTTTTAATGTGCGGTGTAATAAGAATGTACGGTGCGTGCATCTGTATGTGGGATGAAGCGGAGCACCGAGGCAAGCAGCCTGCTGATGGTATCTGCTGCACCAGCTTCACAATCAATGACGGGACGCACGTCTGTACTGACTTTTAATACACACATACATACACACTGCTTCTTTGCTGGAGATGCTGCGCTTACTGCTGCTGCTGCTGTTGCAGGTGGTAATGGCTGTGCAGGTGTAGTAGTAGGTGTAGTGGTTAAGGGGGTTTACCGGGAGTGTGAGTATACAAGGTGAGTCTCACTTGAGTAAGAGTCACAAATCATGAACATTATCCCAGACTCTCCGTCCTCCGTCGCAAGGATGGCTGCAGACCTGATGAATGACGCTCTCTACTGCTTCTAAAAGAGCCTCAGAAGGGAGGGTTAGTAGGAGGGTGGGGTGGGGGTGCTGGGCGGGGAGGAGAGAAGTTCTGGGAGGCCGTAAGGGATGGATAGTTGCAGGGATGTGCTTGCAGGATGGTGGAAGAGGCAGTGTACATAACCAGGCGTCTCTAGTGAAAAATTTCTCATCCAGGATATAGTTATATTTGTCACCCAGGATATAGTTATATTTGTCACCCAGGATATAGTTATATTTGTTATCCAGGATATAGTTATATTTGTCATCCAGAATATAGTTATATTTGTCACCCAGGATATAGTTATATTTGTTATCCAGGATATAGTTATATTTGTCATCCAGAATATAGTTATATTTGTCACCCAGGATATAGTTATATTTGTTATCCAGGATATAGTTATATTTGTCATCCAGAATATAGTTATATTTGTCACCCAGGATATAGTTATATTTGTCACCCAGGATATAGTTATATTTGTCATCCAGAATATAGTTATATTTGTCATCCAGGATATATTTATATTTGTTATCCAGGATATAGTTATATTTGTCATCCAGAATATAGTTATATTTGTCATCCAGAATATAGTTATATTTGTCATCCAGGATATATTTATATTTGTTATCCAGGATATAGTTATATTTGTCATCCAGAATATAGTTATATTTGTCATCCAGAATATAGTTATATTTGTCATCCAGGATAAAGTTATATTTGTCATCCAGGATATAGTTATATTTGTTATCCAGGATATAGTTATATTTGTCATCCAGAATATAGTTATATTTGTCATCCAGGATAAAGTTATATTTGTCACCCAGGATATAGTTATATTTGTCATCCAGGATATAGTTATATTTGTCATCCAGGATATAGTTATATTTGTCATCCAGGATAAAGTTATATTTGTCATCCAGGATATAGTTATATTTGTCATCCAGAATATAGTTATATTTGTCATCCAGAATATAGTTATATTTGTCATCCAGGATATAGTTATATTTGTCATCCAGAATATAGTTATATTTGTCATCCAGGATAAAGTTATATTTGTCATCCAGGATATAGTTATAACTATATCCTGGATGACAAATATAACTATATCCTGGATGACAAATATAACTATATTCTGGATGACAAATATATTTGTCCTCCGCTCTTAGATCAGGCCTCATAACACAATGTAAATATTAGTTAAATACTTTAGAGTCAAGAAAACATAGGAACGTAAAGATAAGTTGTGAAGGCTTACTCAGCCCTGTAACAACTTCAGACAGTATTACCAAGGCTGGCTCCTCCTCAGGAAGATTAATGTATAGAAAAAGAATAAAAACTGACAAACATAAACACTTTATTATTTAGAAAATATAAAATATAAAACACTTAAATATGAAGTATTAATCCTACATTAAAGAAAATGAAAAATGAAAAATATAAATGATAACTGAATTCAACGCTAATATAAATAATATTAAACTTGGGTGTCTGATGTTGTTGACACTGCGTGTTGTTGAAATCGTAGCCGTTGCTGATGATGTGGGGGGGTCGCAGGTGTTGATGACAACCCACCGGCTCGTTCTTCACAGATTTTCTAGCTTTCAATAATCCTTCCAGATGACAGGAAAGCAGGTTTTCTCCACTGCAATGATGAGGGGTTATATCCTGCTACTTGCATACACAAACAGGTAAGTGGATCAAAATTTGGGACATCTCATAACATTAGTCCGTCTCCTTCAATTCTACTCGTTGATTGGCAGGTGACCCTCTCTGTCATCCAAGCTGGAAAGATAGACAGGTTACCCACTGCTTAAGAAATCACTCTCCATGATAAGTACAATACCTAAAAGATGTGGTGATTATTACAACAGTCAACTTAGAGCAAGACTGAAAGGACTAAGTTTATTATTGGTCAAAAGTGAAGCTTTCAACCAATAAATCCACTAGAATACAAGGCAGGCATGTACTTACAGTAGTGCTGGGAGCTGGGAGTCTAGTGATTACTGTTTGGACCGGAGCCCCACCCGTCACCTTTCGGGGGGGGGGAGAAGGAGGGGAAGGGATAGCGGGAGCTAGACTGACCCTACCTTAACAAGCAGCCGGCAATCAATCTATCACTTTCGGGGTGGGGGGGAAAAAAAGGGGGGAATAGCGGGAGCTAGACTTGCCTTACCTTAACAAGTAGCCGGCAAGCAAACTATCACTTTCGGGGAGGGGGAAAAAGGGGGGGATAGTGGGAGCTGGACTTACCCTACCTTAACAAGTAGCCGGCAATGAAACTATTGTTACTGTATTGCTACTCCTATCTGTTGAACTTTTCCCTCACACTCCCCAATACCAAGACTTATAGTCAAGGAGTATAAGAAGAATAGGCGAGGAAAAAGTTCTAACTTGTGGAAGTTGCGTAAGGCAACCAATCTTCTACAGACTGTCACGACTTAACCAGTCAGAGAAATAATTGGATGAACCATTGATATACACAATATGGAACTTAAAAGCCTGGAGTGCCAATGTCCACCTCAAGAGGCGACTGTTGGTTCCCTTTAAAGTTTCTAGGTATATCAAAGGTTTGTGGTCCATTTCTAAAATGAATTCTTTTCCCAGCAAATAAAATTTAAGTTTGGAGATACCCCACACAAGGGCTAAACATTCCTTTTCTATTGTGGAGTATCTCGTTTTTGCGGGAAGGAGTTTCCGGCTTAGGAAGCATACAGGGAAGGGAGTACCATCATAGTATTGTAGTAACACCACACCTAAGCCAGTATTGGAGGCATCAGTTCTTAAGCAAAATGTTTTATTAATATCTGGAATCTTGAGTATAGGGTCTTTCAAAAAGATACTTTTAATCTCATTAAACTTTTCCCGAGCTACGTCGGAAAGTTCAAGAGGTTCCTTCACAGACTTTTTAAGGAAGTCGGATAAGATGCCTGTAAGATCAGTAAGGTTCGGGATAAACCGTGCATAAAAATTTACAGAACCAAGAAAGCTACGCATGAGCTTCTTGGTTTTGGGGAATTTAAATTCTAATAAAGCTTTGATCTTACTGGGGAGAGGCTGCAGAGAGTTATTAGAAAGTATCAGTCCAAGATATCTAATCTTGTTATACCCAAGGAAGCATTTCTTCGGCTTGGCAGTGAGGCCATGTGAGCGTAACCTACGTAAAACTGATGTTAATGTTTGGATATGCTCGCCCCACGTGGATGTCATTACGTAAATGTTATCAAAATAAACTGAAACATTTGGCATATTACCCAAGACCTTTCTCATCAGTCTCACGTAGGTAGCACAGGCAGTTACCAAACCGAAGGGCATAGTTCTATATTGCATCAGTCCTTGGTGTGTAGGAAAAGCGGTGTACTGCTTAGAAGAAGGATCTAACATTACTTTATGATATGCCTGCGCAATATCAATCTCTGAAAAGAAGGAAGCGTCATAAAATTTGTGTAGATCGCTATCTATTAAGGGCATAGGCTCAGCATCCCACCGAGTTATAGCATTAAGGCCTCTGAAGTCAATAGCAAGTCTATATGAATTATCCTCCTTCTTAACCATGACTACTGGTGAGCTATATGCAGATACTGAAGGTTCAATGATCTTTAGTTTTAATAATTTGTCTACCTCTCTGTCAAATGCATCCCTAAGGTGAACTGGAACTGGGTATAATTTCCGTTTGATAGGATTGTCCGTCACTAAATCAATCTTATGGACTACCGTGGAGGTAACACCTGGAATATCAGTAAAGACGTCTGAAAAGTTACTCACACATTGAAGTAGTTCATGTCTCTTATGGTCATCCAAAGATTCATTAATATTAATGTTGGTTGCGCCCGAGTGGTCAAGAGTCGCCAAGTCATGTAGTTCTTCATCATAGTCTAAGAGGTGTCAATTATGCACACCTTACATTCTTCAGTTGTATCAAGTTCGTGTGGAAAAACTAAGTCAAAATTATTAAGGCAGTTAACCGAATTTCTTCGGTAATATTTCTTAAGGATGTTGATATGATAAAGCTTAGGTTTCCCCTTGACTTCTATGAGGTAGTCAACTTTCCCACAAATTTTTAATACCTTATATGGACCTTTCCATGCTACTAATAATTTATTTGACTTGATAGGCAAAAGTACAAGAACTTCATCCCCTACTTTAAAACTTCTCTGACTTCTGGAATCAAAATAGGTTTTGTACTGGTCCATTGACAAGCTTAGGTTTCTCGAAACTATGTCAGAGGTCTCCTCAAGTTTGGATCTAAGGTCAAGGAGAAACTGGTAAGAAGACTGAACCTCAGCACTCTGGCCTGTGTACCATAGAGAAGTTCAAAAGGTGAAAATGGCCTGTCTACCATAGAGAAGTTCAAAAGGTGAAAACCCCAAAGAGTCACTGGGAACTTCCCTCATGGCAAACAAAGCACAGGGTAGGTAACGATGCCACTCCTTAGGTTTAAGGGAGCAAAGTTTCCTTAAAATGGACTTGAGAATCGAATGCTGGTGCTCAATCCTCCCATTACAGCTGGGATGATAGGGTGTGGTGAAGAGAGGCTTCACTCCCAGAAGTTGGTATAGATGTTGCATTAAGTCAGATGTGAATTGTGTCCCACGGTCAGACAAAATTTCTCTAGGGATGCCCACTCTGGAGAAGATGGACAAAAGGGCTTCAGCCACCTCTGTAGTGGTTATGGTCTTTAAGGGTATGGCTTCAGGGAAACTCGAAGCATAATCAACTAATGTTAATATATATCTACGTCCCCCAGATGACAGTGGAGATAAAGGACCAACGATGTCAATAGCTACTCTTTCAAAAGGTACCGTAAAGACTGGCATTTTGACCATAGGTACTCGTCTGGTACCTCGGGAGGATGACAGTGATATCTGAGGACATTTTTGGCCAAAAATAGGTTTCCCTAATTTTATTTAAGGTTTTACGATGCGAGAAATGTCCGGCCACTGGCAGGTCATGAGCCATTTTAAGAACAGTCTCTCTGCATTGACTTGGAACAACTAAGATGGAATAGTCTATCTCATCTGAATTTGATTTGAATACTGACTTGTACAAGATACCTTTTATATATTCAGATTTATATGAAAAGTTTTTCCTTTGGATAACTTGATTTTGTTTAGCGGCATTATGGCAGTTCTGAAGAGAAGGGCAATTACGTTGTAAATTGACAAAGGAGTCCTTCAATATATCTAAAGGCTTAAAGTCAGGGAAAATCAAAGGATGGATAGTAGGAGAAGCCTGGGCTTTGGTCTGAGCCCTAGTCAAGACATTTATGGTATCGGAGGTGATACCTTCACTTTCATCTAACAAGTGAACCGGTGATCCTACTACCTCGCTTTCGAGAGTAGCATCACTGGTTTTTAATCCCACATGAATCTCACAAGACATTGTCTCATCTGAACTTTCGAGGGGCTTCTCCGACTCTACAGGAAGAGGATCTGAAACACTTATGTCCATCTTTGGTGATGAAAGGTTAACCTCAGAAGGAAGAATGGCACCTTTTACATTACCTATTAGTACGGAGCAAGAAGTGATGGGAGCTAGTACGGCTTCAGACCAACCTGTGAACCATTTAGACCTAATGTAACAACGGATGGTAGGAAAAGTGTCTGTACAGCCCAAGTAGTCTGAAAGTATAGCAGAGGAATGAGTTTCTTTAAGACTAGGGAACAGCTTATCAGAAATGACTATACATGTGCATCCAGTGTCTCGTAAAATGGTAGATACATTAAGTCCATTAACTGTTCCTGAACAGAAGGGTGCTTGGTCATTACAGTCTTTAAAACATCTTTCAACTTTTTGGACCTTCTTTGAAGGACAATCTGGACGTTCATGTCCCTTAACACCACACAAATGACAAACAGGAATAAAAGAAGTCATTTTACTTTCCACTAGAGGCTTTGATTTCTTAAGGTCTGATGAACCCTTGCCCTTAGGGTTCGATCCCTTTAGGTCTTTATAGGAATTGTGAGCCTCAGCATACAGGTCAGCAGCCTCGGACATTTATGTCCCTTAACACCACACAAATGACAAACAGGAATAAAAGAAGTCATTTTACTTTCCACTAGAGGCTTTGATTTCTTAAGGTCTGATGAACCCTTGCCCTTAGGGTTCGATCCTTTTAGGTCTTTATAGGAATTGTGAGCCTCAGCATACAGGTCAGCAGCCTCGGCAACTTCCTCAGCTTTAATCAGGTTACGTTCTCTAATGAATGTTCGTATCTGGTGAGGAAGAGCTGTCAGGAACTGGTCAGCAACCATGAAGTCTCTAAGAGATTCATAACTGTGATCAATTCCTGAACTCTCTATCCAAAAGTCGAACAAACGAAAGAGTGTCACCTGTAACTGTTGAAAGTTCTGGCCAGGCTGTAAGGTGGCATACCTGAAATCTTTCCTGTAAGAATTTGTGGTTTTTTGATATGCTTTAAGGATTGCCTTCTTCAGTAGGTTATTACATATGATATCTTGCGACAAAGTTGCATAGATATTCAAAGCGGTACCAGAAAATAACATTCCTAACCTAGTAGCCCAGGTGTCAGTAGGCCATTCATAGAGGGTAGCGGTATTTTCAAACCTGATAATGTATGAAGTTATGTCTTCCCCCTCTGTGAAGGGAGGTAAATTAGGTGTTGGAATATGTGCACTAGCTGCATGATGTTCAATTACTCCTTCCTCTAATTGTTGTGTAAGAGTTATCTTTTATTCTCTAATTCAAGGCGAGCTTTTTCGAGCTCGCGATCCTTTTCTCTCTCTATTAACTCAAGTTCTCTAGCTTTTTCCTCACGTTCTCAAGCTTTTTCCTCACGTTCTCTAGCTTTTTCCTCAACTTCTCTATCCTTTGCTCTTTCCTCAAGTTCTCTTATTTTAGCCTGTTCCTCACGTATTTTAGCCTGTTCCTCACGTTCTCTAGCTCTTTCTTCACGATCAAGTCTATCACGCTCGTTTTTGTCTTCTCTTTCTCTTTCTAACCGTCTTGGATTTCTCTCTCAATTCTCTCTCCTTTTTTCTCTTCTCTTTCCCTTTCTGTCTCTCTTCTCTCTCAATTCTCTCTCTTTCAAGTCTTTCCTGGATCTTAGCACTAATGAAAGATTCTAAATTTTTCCCTGTTATTCCTAACTTACTTCCAGCGTTCATCCAAAACTGGTATTCCTCCATACTTGCAAGAATAACTTAAACTATCAGGGGAAATGAAACAGGTATTAAAGAAAACAGAGGGTTCAATTCCTGCTCCGCTCAAACTGTAAATAAACCAGAGGGCTCGATCCCTACTTCAATTAAACAATATGTATTAATTAAAACGAAGGGTTCTATGCCGGCTCCGAGCAAACAGTAAGTAGAATGGGGTCACTTGACCATCCAATCTTCTCACCAACAAATCAAGAGTGTCCTATGACAGTTCCCTTGATATAATAAAGAGCTCAATGAAACAAATTGTCACTGGAAAATCTCGGGTCCCTAGAGTCTAATCTTCCAAAGTGTTTCAAGCTCACACAAAAATAGATGGCAGAATTAACTAGTATTCCTGCCTTGATTTGACTTACAATAAATTGAGACTATAACAATCACCAAATCTTTTAAATACCTGTACTGTAGTCCTACCATAGAGAATTACTCATAGCTGGTGGTAACCGTCTGTGGTACGCGGCGTTGAAGTTCCAATGGTAGATTCGAGATGGAATTGAATCTTGATTCAGTAAAGTTGATCCTGGCAAGGTCGCCACTTGTGAAGGCTTACTCAGCCCTGTAACAACTTCAGACAGTATTACCAAGGCTGGCTCCTCCTCAGGAAAATTAATGTATAGAAAAAGAATAAAAACTGACAAACATAAACACTTTATTATTTAGAAAATATAAAATATAAAACACTTAAATATGAAGTATTAATCCTACATTAAAGAAAATGAAAAATGAAAAATATAAATGATAACTGAATTCAACGCTAATATAAATGTATATAAAACGTGGGTGTCTGGTGTTGGTGACACTGTGTGTTGTTGAAATTGTCCCCATTGCTGATGATGGGGGGGAGTCGCAGGTGTTGATGACAACCCACCGGCTTGTTCTTCACAGATTTTCTAGCTTTCAATAATCCTTCCAGATGACAGGAAAGCAGTTTTTCTCCCCTGCAATGATGAGGGGTTATATCCTGCTACTTGCATACACAAACAGGTAAGTGGATCAAAATTTGGGACATATCATAACGTTAGTCTGACTCCTTCAATTCTACTCGTTGATTGGCAGGTGACCCTGTCTGTCATCCAAGCTGGAAAGATAGACAGGTTACCCACTGCTTAAGAAATCACTCTCCATGATAAGTACAATACCTAAAAGATGTGGTGATTATTACAACAGTCAACTTAGAGCAAGACTGAAATGACTAAGTTTATTATTGGTCAAAAGTGAAGCTTTCAACTAATAAATCCACTAGAATACAAGGCAGGCATGTACTTACAGTAGTGCTGGGAGCTGGGAGTCTAGTGATTACTGTTTGGACAGGAGCCCCACACGTCACCTTTCGGGGGGGGGGGGGGGGGGAGAAGGAGGGGAAGGGATAGCGGGAGCTACACTGACCCTACCTTAACAAGCAGCCGGCAATCAAACTATCACTTTCTGGGTGGGGGGAAAAAAAGGTGGGAATAGTGGGAGCTAGACTTGCCTTATCTTAACAAGTAGCCGGCAAGCAAACTATCACTTTCGGGGAGGGGGAAAAAGGGGGGGATAGCGGGAGCTGGACTTACCCTACCTTAACAAGTAGCCGGCAATGAAACTATTGTTACTGTATCGCTACTCCTATCTATTGAACTTTTCCCTCACATAAGTATATGGTGATTGTAGGTAGAATTTTGAAGATTTACCCAGCATCTCTCTCATTTTCATGCAAGCCTAATGATTAATCCAGGGCTTTTTTAATACCCTTATTTTATATATAAAGTAAATTACTAACATAATCCGAATTGTCTTCAAGAGTAAGTTCCTGCAACATCTTCCTGGTTTACCGAGCTGCGATGCCAGTGTTGGACTGTGAGGTGCACGCATCAACAGAGATAACCATCACATAAACTCAGTCAGGCGCCAAAATTACTGGGAGTGCTTGAAGTCCTTTGAGCAGTATCGTAGTCGAGAGAGATCATAATCTACACCTGGAAGATACTGGAGAGATTGGTTCCAAACCTGCACACTGCAGTAACTACATATGAACACAAGAGGCTTGGCAGACGGTGTTATATACCTTCAATGAAAAGCAGTTAAGCAATGAGAGAAAACGCAAGAAGTGATAAGGGATCACGACTCTTAAACACCATGCATAAAGAGTATTACCAACAGACCTATAACTGTGTTCAAGAGGGAACTCGACAGGTCAGCCGGGTTGTGGTGCATTTAAACTCCAGAAGCCACTCGTGGTGAAACGTTTCCTTCAGTACGTGTCCTGAACTGTACATAAGTGTTCTTTCTAATAAACCATTTCCTGGGTTTCTATACGTCATTGGTGCCTGCGGTGACGCTGTTCAAATCAGTTGTGATCTCGGTTACAGCATTGTTCAGTGTTGACGCTCCCTTCAGGACAGGAGAGAGATCAGAGCTGGAAAAAATAGAGATCATTTGTGGCCCACATAGAGCAAATAAAGCATTTAAATTGCTGGGAACGTCGCTGAGTCCTATATATGTACTCGAGAGATACATGAAAATATATATATTGAATATACTTGAGGGCCTTATCCCAAATCTGCACACTGCCATAACGTACTGAAAAGTGGGGGCGCCGTGGGCACAATAAGAGAACATTGTGTAAGCATTCGTGGCCCCAGACTATTCAACATCTTACCAAAAGATGTTTGAAAAACTGCTGGAATAAGTGTAGAATTCTTCAAGAGGAAACTGGACAGGTACCTCTACCAAGTGCCAGGTCATCCAGATTGTGATGGATGTGTGGGCTAACAGGTCGGCAGCAACAACAACCTATGCAACAGTTAGGTATCTTTATTATGAAACGTTTCGCCTACACAGTAGGCTTCTTCAGTCAAGTACAGAAAAGTTGATAGAAGCAGAAGATACTTGAAGACGATGTAATCAGTCCATCACCCTTAAAGTTTTGAGGTGGTCAGTCCCTCAGTCTGGAGAAGAGCATTGTTCCATAGTATGAAACAATATGGAGATGAAGTGACAGAATGGAGCTTTTTAGCGCCAAGAGGTGAGACGTAGGCCACTAGGAGAGGTAAGAACTCAGATGTTGAAAGGTCAGGTCCCTCTCAAATCCAGCCGCTCTCACTAGTGGAAGTTGTCGAAGTTGATTGCAGGTCTGTACCAAGATACCCTTGTGTTGCAGTGTCTGACAAATTGAACATTAAAATGGTATAAAATACCGACAGGTTGTTAGGTAAGACACATATGCAACAGTTAGGTATCTTTATTATGAAACGTTTCGCCTACACAGTAGGCTTCTTCAGTCAAGTACAGAAAAGTTGATAGAAGCAGAAGATACTTGAAGACGATGTAATCAGTCCATCACCCTTAAAGTTTTGAGGTGGTCAGTCCCTCAGTCTGGAGAAGAGCATTGTTCCGTTGTCTGAAACAATATGAAGTTGAAGTGACAGAATGGGGCCTTTATATAGTGCCAGGAGGTGAGACGTAGGTTGCTTTGGGAGGGCAGGTCACTTCAACTTCATATTGTTTCAGACAACGGAACAATGCTCTTCTCCAGACTGAGGGACTGACCATCTCAAAACTTTAAGGGTGATGGACTGATTACATCGTCTTCAAGTATCTTCTGCTTCTATCAACCTTTCTGTACTCGACTGAAGAAGCCTACTGTGTAGGCGAAACGTTTCGAAATAAAGATACCTAACTGTTGCATATGTGTCTTACCTAACAATCTGTCGGTATTTCATACCATTTTAATGTTCATTCTGTCAGACACTGCAACACAAGGGTATCTTGGTACAGACCATCTACTTCGACAACCTCTACTAGTGAGAACGGCTGGGTTTGAGAAGGACCTGCCCTCCCAAATCAACCTACGTCTCACCTCCTGGCACTATATAAGGCCCGATTCTGTCACTTCAACTTCATATTGTTTCAGACAACGGAACAATGCTCTTCTCCAGACTGAGGGACTGACCACCTCAAAACTTTAAGGGTGATGGACTGATTACATCGTCTTCAAGTATCTTCTGCTTCTATCAACTTTTCTGTACTCGACTGAAGAAGCCTACTGTGTAGGCGAAACGTTTCATCAAAATAAAGATACCTAACTGTTGCATATGTGTCTTACCTAACAATCTGTCGGTATTTTATACCATTTTAATGTTCATTCTGTCAGACACTGCAACACAAGGGTATCTTGGTACAGACCATCTACTTCGACAACCTCTACTAGTGAGAACGGCTGGGTTTGAGAAGGACCTGCCCTCCCAAATCAACCTACGTCTCACCTCCTGGCACTATATAAGGCCCGATTCTGTCACTTCAACTTCATATTGTTTCAGACAACGGAACAATGCTCTTCTCCAGACTGAGGGACTGACCACCTCAAAACTTTAAGGGTGATGGACTGATTACATCGTCTTCAAGTATCTTCTGCTTCTATCAACTTTTCTGTACTCGACTGAAGAAGCCTACTGTGTAGGCGAAACGTTTCATCAAAATAAAGATACCTAACTGTTGCATATGTGTCTTACCTAACAATCTGTCGGTATTTTATACCATTTTAATGTTCATTCTGTCAGACACTGCAACACAAGGGTATCTTGGTACAGACCATCTACTTCGACAACCTCTACTAGTGAGAACGGCTGGGTTTGAGAAGGACCTGCCCTCCCAAATCAACCTACGTCTCACCTCCTGGCACTATATAAGGCCCGATTCTGTCACTTCAACTTCATATTGTTTCAGACAACGGAACAATGCTCTTCTCCAGACTGAGGGACTGACCACCTCAAAACTTTAAGGGTGATGGACTGATTACATCGTCTTCAAGTATCTTCTGCTTCTATCAACTTTTCTGTACTCGACTGAAGAAGCCTACTGTGTAGGCGAAACGTTTCATCAAAATAAAGATACCTAACTGTTGCATATGTGTCTTACCTAACAATCTGTCGGTATTTTATACCATTTTAATGTTCATTCTGTCAGACACTGCAACACAAGGGTATCTTGGTACAGACCATCTACTTCGACAACCTCTACTAGTGAGAACGGCTGGGTTTGAGAAGGACCTGCCCTCCCAAATCAACCTACGTCTCACCTCCTGGCACTATATAAGGCCCGATTCTGTCACTTCAACTTCATATTGTTTCAGACAACGGAACAATGCTCTTCTCCAGACTGAGGGACTGACCACCTCAAAACTTTAAGGGTGATGGACTGATTACATCGTCTTCAAGTATCTTCTGCTTCTATCAACTTTTCTGTACTCGACTGAAGAAGCCTACTGTGTAGGCGAAACGTTTCATCAAAATAAAGATACCTAACTGTTGCATATGTGTCTTACCTAACAATCTGTCGGTATTTTATACCATTTTAATGTTCATTCTGTCAGACACTGCAACACAAGGGTATCTTGGTACAGACCATCTACTTCGACAACCTCTACTAGTGAGAACGGCTGGGTTTGAGAAGGACCTGCCCTCCCAAATCAACCTACGTCTCACCTCCTGGCACTATATAAGGCCCGATTCTGTCACTTCAACTTCATATTGTTTCAGACAACGGAACAATGCTCTTCTCCAGACTGAGGGACTGACCACCTCAAAACTTTAAGGGTGATGGACTGATTACATCGTCTTCAAGTATCTTCTGCTTCTATCAACTTTTCTGTACTCGACTGAAGAAGCCTACTGTGTAGGCGAAACGTTTCATCAAAATAAAGATACCTAACTGTTGCATATGTGTCTTACCTAACATACCTAACTGTTGCATATGTGTCTTACCTAACAAAGGTAAAGATATAAGAACATAAGAATGGAGGAACACTGCAGAAGGCCTACTGGCCCACACAAGGCAGGTCCTTATCAAAACCACCACTACCCAAAGTTACCCAAGAATTTACTCTTACCCGCGACACCAATCAAACCCAGCCCCTCCCACTTATATATCACTCTAGTCGGTTGTTTTTTAGTGGTCGTTCCTTAGCTCCTGGCTCCGTCATTATAATCTGCAAGAGGCTAGTTTTAACGATTTCTAACTTTCTGGTCCCTATCATACCTATTTTTGAAACTTTGTATGATGTACTTGTTCCACTTCCTCACTCACCTAAGAATGAAAAAGTACTTCCTAATGTCTGCTAGCTCCTCTGCATGTGTGGGTCCGTACCTCTCCAGTATTCATGGGGCACCACACGTATTCATAGGTACATATATTCATATATTCATACGGGGATGCCTGCCTACATACATATACGACATACGTATATAAACATAGGTTTACGTCAGGTTAGGTAGTTTTACACATACCAGAAATGTCATGAAGCGTTCAGTATTACCAAGACATGTACAACCCAGGTGAGATCTTGTCCTCTGTGTGAGAGTAGTATATCAGAGTAGTGAGATTATTGAGGTTGTGTACATCAGAGTAGTAAGGGTGTTGTGTACATCAGAGTATGTAGATGAATGGTTCAGAAAACCGACATGTTGATATATTAGACACATGTGCAACTCTTGGGTACCTTTATTGAGGAAACGTTTCGCCACACAGTGGCTTCATCAGTCCATACGTAGTTGTGTACGAATGGTATATAATACCGACAAGATGAGAGTAAGACACATGTGCAACATCCATTCATCTACAAACATCTGGGTATCTTTATTGTAGACGTTTCGCCATCCAGTGGCTTTATCAATACAAATTCTAGGACAAATTCACCTGACGTTACTATATAAGCGCCAGGATTCTTTCTTCTGCTTCAGAATCTCCACGACTATGGTGCTGTTCGCACCTACTCCTAGGTTGAGGGACTGATTACCTCATCTTCTGTACATAGTTCTACTGTCTTCAAGTTATGTCCTAGAATTTGTATTGATAAAGCCACTGGATGGCGAAACGTCTACAATAAAGATACCCAGATGTTGCACATGTGTCTTACTCTCATCTTGTCGGTATTATATACCATTCGTACACAACTTGTCAGACACTGCAACATCATGGAATCTTAATTCTGAGGACGTGTACATAACCTTCACGACTACGACAACTACTACTACAACTAACCCATCTCTTTGGGAAGGACCTACTTCCACTGGGGAATCCCGCCTACCAGTGAATTTGCCCTCGTCTGCTTCACCTGACGTTACTATATAAGCGCCAGGATTCTTTCTTCTGCTTCAGAATCTCCACGACTATGGTGCTGTTCGCACCTACTCCTAGGTTGAGGGACTGATTACCTCATCTTCTGTACATAGTTCTACTGTCTTCAAGTTATGTCCTAGAATTTGTATTGATAAAGCCACTGGATGGCGAAACGTCTACAATAAAGATACCCAGATGTTGCACATGTGTCTTACTCTCAGTCCATACGTAGGAGAAACTTGAATAACAGGAGGAGAACGAGGTAATCAGTCCCTCAACCTTGAGTCGATATGTTCAGTCCATCAATCTTGAATAGAATACGGCATATGAGCAGAGAAGCAGCTTATAAACCGTATGGCAGGAGAGGTGCAGCAGTCATAGGTGGTGTCACATTTGTTCAATGTGGAAGTAGGTCGTGCCCAACAATTAGGCAAGCGAATAATTCCTAAGTATTAAGATCCCAAGAAGTTGCAGTGTCTGACAGGTTTGTAGATGAATGGTTCAGAAAACCGACATGTGTCTAATATATCAACATGTCGGTTTTCTGAACCATTCATCTACAAACCTGTCAGACACTGCAACTTCTTGGGATCTTAATACTTAGGAATTATTCGCTTGCCTAATTGTTGGGCACGACCTACTTCCACATTGAACAAATGTGACACCACCTATGACTGCTGCACCTCTCCTGCCATACGGTTTATAAGCTGCTTCTCTGCTCATATGCCGTATTCTATTCAAGATTGATGGACTGAACATATCGACTCAAGGTTGAGGGACTGATTACCTCGTTCTCCTCCTGTTATTCAAGTTTCTCCTACGTATGGACTGATGAAGCCACTGTGTGGCGAAACGTTTCCTCTGGAGTAGCTCTGGACGGTGGTGTGTCCGTGAGTAGCTCTGGACGGTGGTGCCTTCATGCGCTGTTGATTGTTCTTTTTTTTTTTCCCTGTGTCCCAGTCATGGGATGATCAACAGTATATGCACTTCTATATCAATAACACTGCACCTTCTGGAGTGACACGTTCAAACGATGTTTCAGCTTCTCCGGACCATTATTGTAAGTCAACATAATTGAGCTTAACAATGATGCAAGACCATCTGAAATGTTGGGACAAGTTCCTTTACCGAGCCTGGCCCAAGGCCTCCCATCATGCATAAGGGGAATTACCAATAGACCCCTGGCTGCCTTCAAGAAGAAATTGCACAGATACTTTAAAGTCGGTGCCGGATCAGCCGGGCTGTGGTTCGTACGTTGGACTACGTGCGGCCAGTAGTAACAGCCTGGTTGATCAGGCCCTGATCCACCGGGAGGCCTGATCGTGGACCGGGCCACGGGGAGTAGAAAAAAAACTCGGAACACATCAAAGGTATATCAAAGGTTAAAGTGGGCTGTGTGTTATTTGTGAATTGTTGCAGCCACGGCTGTCAACAGATAGGCCTGGTCTGGGACCGGGCCCCGGGGGAGAGGAGTGATCTACGGAATCGACTATTTGTCACCTGTCCATTTTTTTTTTCTGTAGGAGGGTGGGGGTGGGGTTGCCGTCGTTGTATCCTGAAGGATGCATCCGTCAACGCACCAGAGGCCCAGTCCCAGACCAGGCCGCATGGACGATCAAGGTCTCATCAACCAGGCTGTTACTGCTGGCCGCAAACACTCCAACATATGAACCACAGCTCGGCAGTGATTTGAGAAATTGGTTTAGAGTCCTCTTGAATACCGCGAGGTGTTTGTTGATAATTCCCCGTATGTGATGAATGGTTTGAAAAACCGACAAGTTGAAGATTGAGACACTTATGCAGCATATGGGAATCTTTATTCAGGAAAC
The DNA here is from genome assembly GCF_038502225.1 of Cherax quadricarinatus. NCBI lineage: Eukaryota > Metazoa > Arthropoda > Malacostraca > Decapoda > Parastacidae > Cherax > Cherax quadricarinatus. The sequence continues at coordinate 14,584,363 of NC_091334.1, forward strand.
GTTTCGCCACACAGTGGCTTCATCAGTCCAATACAAAGAGGATGGACAATACAAGATTGATGGACTGAACACATCGACTCCAGGCTGAGGGACTGATTACCTCATTCTCCTCCTCTCCTTACGCCTTCCTCTTTGTATTGGACTGATGAAGCCACTGTGTGGCGAAACGTTTCCTGAATAAAGATTCGCATATGCTGCATAAGTGTCTCAATCTTCAATTCCCCGTATGTATGATGGGAAGCTGTTGAATAGTCTGCCACTTTAGTCTGCTACTCTCTGGCTTCTTTAGAAAGTTGAATATCCATCTGCCCACTTTTCCAGTTAATCCGTTTGTGCAGGCATTATGTGCTCCAAGACACCTTCATCACACTTGTCGAACACTATTACAAAATCAGTATAAACTATGTCGGTATTTAGCTACTCTTGTAGGGAATCCAGGACCACTTCGTAATTACACAACAACCCGCACATAGAAGCTTATGACGACGTTTCGGACCGATTTAGACTATTTACAAGTGTAAAGTAAAAGGACACAAGTGCAACTAATGTGACATTTTATTGTGGCAACGTTTTGCTCTCCAGGAGCTTTGTCAAGCCAATTGGGTTTGACAAAGCTCCTGGAGAGCGAAACGTTGCCACAAAATGTCACATTAGTTGCAATTGTATCCTTTTACTTTACAATATTGTCGGCAATTCTACCAACATTATTACTATTTACAAGTGACTTATATATGGTCCAGGTCGAACCGAAACGTCGTCATAAGCTTCCCTCTGTCTGCGGGTTGTTTGTATATTGTTCCAGTCACGGTATTGTGCCTTGTTGTTCTTGATACCGTGACAGGCAGAAGTTACCTGCTGTAAACCTATGCTGACCTGGATTATGTAATTGTTGTGATACTGTATGCCGCCAACAGTTACTTTGGAAGTACAATACAAATTTACAAGGAATGTTATATTTTTGAAGGGTTCCTAGGGTTTTGCACCTCCCACAGCCCGGCCCTGGGTCAGGCTTGTCTGCTGGAGGCTCGAGTCACCGTCCAATAAGTGACGTACTACCTAGTTCTATTAGTCTGATACGTGCAAGGTTTCGCTATTATGTAGAGCTTGGTGAAGCTCTGATGAAGCTCTACTTGATATTAAAAACATACTCCTACCCACGTGGTCATCTACCTCATTCTACTTCTGTAGCAGACTGAGGCTGATGACATCCTGACGTCCCTGTGGTTTATCTTGCATTTGTTCCTCCATGTTCCTGAACCCTCGCTTACTATAATTGGTCAAAGTTCGATCTCTCTTATAATTTCATACGTCTTGATCATGTCTCCTTAAATTCCTCTCTCTCTCGTTCGGGATCTTTGAAGTTTGTCAATTCTGAGAAGAGTGGAGCCCCATTGTAGGCGTTTGTGTGTGTCAAGAATATTTGTAGGACAGTAGATACGTCTGAGGGTAGCATGTTGGACTGGTAGATACGTCTGAGGGTAGCATGTTGGACTGGTAGATACGTCTGAGGGTAGCATGTTGGACTGGTAGATACGTCTGAGGGTAGCATGTTGGACTGGTAGATACGTCTGAGGGTAGCATGTTGGACTGGTAGATAGAGGACGGGGGATCGAGCCGCCACCACTCCTTGTACTGAATGACCAATATGGGTCGAGCGCATCACAACGTGGAACCACACAAGTGGACAACCTCGCCTCTCTCTCTCGCTCTCTTTTTTTTTTTTTTTTTTTTTTTTTTTTTTTTTTTTTTTTTTTACACAGGGTTTGACAAGGTTAAGGATCCCTAGCTTTATTGACAGCTATTTACAGGTTAAGGATTCCTAACTTTATTGGCAAGCTAAGAGCTGTTACCTACATCAGCTCATTTGAAAGCATTTTTGTTATGAGACATACAAGTAGGGAACAGGATGAAGTTGGAGCCATCTGTGGGCCAGCATTTTCATTTGATCAACTGACGTTATCTCGTTGACATCATTATGCTGTACGAATGTGTTCCATACTCGAGTCATCCTGGGTATGTATGATCTCAGATGGAGTGATGTTCTGGAGAAGGGTACAGCCAGAGTGAAGTTGCTGCTTTCTGCCCGTCTTGTGGCATAAAAGCTTGTTTCACGCTGTCCTCGAAGTGGATCCAAGTGTGGTATTTTGACAATATTGGCCTTGTACATAACAGTAAGGCCACCCACATCCCTCCTATGTTGAAGGCTCTGCTGAAATGACAGATCTCTCTCTCTCTCTCGCAGCTTTCATTCACGAAAAAAATTCATTCGTGTTCCTTCACCTTTCACACCTCCCTCACTGTATATTCATGGGGAAGCGCTAAACACGTAGTGGGCCATACAGCTCTCATAGCGTGAAGTCTATGTGCATTGGTACCTGTGAAAGGCTCTTGATCCTAGGAACTGGAGCTGTTGTTCTCCCTTGAGCAGAATAACTCCAGCTCGGGCGTGCCACTGCGATGCGTCGGGTGTGCCACAGAGGTGCTTGGGGCGTGCCATAGAGGTGCGTGAGGTTTGCACAGAGGTGCGTGGGGTTTGTCACAGATTGCAAGGGGATACCCCAGAGGTGCGGAGGACGCAACAGAGATCTGGGCGGCGTGCCACAGACATGCGTGGGCGTGCCACAGAGGTCCGTGGGGTGTGCACAGGGGTCCGTGGGGATGTGCCACAGAGATGCAAGGGGGTGCCATAAAGGTTCGTGAGAGTGCCACAAAGGCGCAGGGGGTGTGCCACAGAGGTACAGGAGGTTACCTGGAGGTTATTCCGGGGATCAACGCCCCCGCGGCCCGGTCCATGACCAGGTGTGCATAGAGGTGAGTGGGGTGTGCCACAGAGATGCAAGGGGGTGCCACAGAGGTGCGGATGGTGCTACAGAGGTGCAGGGGCGTGCCACAGAAGTGCGTGGGCGTGCCACAGAGGTGTAGGGGCTTGACACAGAGGTATGGGGAGGAGTGCCACAGAGGTGCGTGGGTGTGCCACAGAAGTGCGGGGGCGTGCCACAGAGATGCGTGGATGTGCCACAGAGGTGTAGGGGGCGTGCCACAGAGATGCGTAGGTGTGCCACAGAGGTGCGGGGGGTGCCACAGAGGTGCTCCCTGGCCTGGCGAGGGGCGGCCAGCGGTGTTGTCAAGTTGAGGGCGAGGGCGGGCAAGCAAGAGCAATTTGGCAACACTGTCACTTGCACGCCGCCAAGTTAGGAAGGACGCGTCTCAAACCTTTGTTTCTTGGCTTCTGTTTCCTCTTTAAGATCTCTTTCTCCCTCTGGTGTGTTTTGTTGATGAGATGCGGAGGTGGGGGAGGAGGATGTGGAGGGTAGGGGGATGTTAGAGAGGGAGGGGAAGGGGACGTAAGGGGAAGGGTAATGGGGGGTGTGAGACACCCACCTAGAATTCGCACGCCGGTGAGGGTAAAAGGAGGAGACGGGTGGGTGTCATGGGGGCGCCACCAGCCGCGCCCTCCACGCCACCTCCGCCCTTATCCCCGCCCTACACAGGGGCTGTTATGTGGGCGGCGGTGGGCAGGCCGGCTAGTTGTTTAAATGGGACCTCGTTTATATCGCGGTGATGAGCAGGCGGCGGCCGACAGGTAGACGCAGGGAACGCCACGCTCCGCGCACCTTAGGAATGTTTCCTGTCACCAGCGCGCGTGTTCGCTGATAACGCTGTGTGTTAGCGCGCGCCCCTGCACGCACCCGCGAAATGCTAAATGCTACCGCCGATAATGCGTCGGGAAATTTTTTGGTAGCGAGAGAGTAGTAGCGTCGGGGCCGGCCAGTGGTGAGCGCTGGTATACACGTTGCTAGCGATGGTTCAGTGATAACCACTAGTGACGTTAATGTGTGGACGACACTACTGCGCATTCGCTCAAAATACTCAACACCTACATATACTGTCTACAACACTCCATAAATACAGTCTACAACGCTTCATAAATACAGTCAACACCACTTCATAAATACTGTTTATAATACAGGTGGTTCCATGCTAGAGGGACATACCAACAAACACACACACACACACACACACACACACACACACACACACACATACAAGAGGGTGTTCCTAGACTGTGACAGAACAAGAACAGAACGACATCTGCTGAGGGAGAGGACACAGAAACGAAAGGGGCTAGGAAGAGAGACAAGGGCAAATTCAGCAGAGGACGAGAGCAGGGCAGAGCAACAAGGGCAAGCATACACAGAACCACCCCAGAACCCTACAGCCAAAACGCTCTCCCAACACAACCCACAATCCACACTTACAGCCCCCACTCCACTCTATGCGGTAGAATCCCACAGCACACTACCAGGTCCCTCCCCCCACAGACTCCCCAGAACATAGTGTTGGAGAGGAAACTGAAGGTATGGTACACCAACGCTGGTGGAATAATAAGTGAGAAGAGTGGCATGAAAGAGTGAAAGAGGCATTACCGGACATTATAGCTCTCACAGAAACCAAGCTCACGGGAGTGATAACAGATGCCATCTTTCCAACATGATCCTGAGGAAAGACAGAGGGAACAGAGGAGGTGGAGGAGTGGCACTGCTCATCAAGAGGAGACAGAGGAGAAGCAAGAGATTACATGATAGGAACACTTCAGTTTGGAGGCCCCAAGGTGGTAATTGCAGTGATGTATAAACCACAGAACAGCAGGAAGCCAATGCAAGAGTATGATGAGAGTAATAAAGCGATAGTTGACACACTGGCTGAAGTGGCCAGAAGGGCTCATGCGAGCAGAGCAAAGCTGCTGATTGTGGGTGACTTCAGTCACAAGGAAATCGACTGGGAGAACCTGGAGCCACATGGGGGCCCAAAAATGGAGGGCTAAGATGATGGAGATGGTACTGGAAAACCTAAGGGACACTACCAGAAAGAGAGGAGAAGAGAGGATGAATCAACAAGACTAGACCTGGTATTCACCTTGAGTAGTGCAGATATTGAGGACATCACATATGAAAGACCCCTCGGGGCCAGTGGCCATATGGTTTTGAACTTCGAATACATAGTAGAGTTGCAAGTGGAGAGGGAAGCAGGAAGGGCAGGACGAATGAAACACTACAAGAGAGGGGACTACAGAGGCGTGAAGAATTTCCTGCATGAGGTTCAGTGGGACAGAGAACTGGCAGGGAAGTCAGTAAACGAGATGATGGATTATGTGACAATACGCAAGGAAGCTGAGGAGAAGTTTGTACCCAAGAATAACAGAAATAACGAGAAAACCAGGATGAGCCCTTGGTTCACCCAAAGGTGTAGAGAGGCCCAAACCAAGTGTGCTAGAGAATGGATGAAGTATAGAAGACAAAGAACCCAGGAGAATAAGGAGAGCAGTCATAGAGCCAGAGACGAATATGCACATGTAAGAAAGGAGGCCCAACGACAATACGAAAATGACAACAGCGAAAGCCTGACCCTAAGCTGTTGTATAAAACATCAGGAGGAAAACAACAGTCAAGGACGAAGTAATCAGGCTGGGGAAGGAGGGGAGATTACAAGAAACGATAGTGAAGTATGTGAGGAGCTCAACATGAGATCAAAGAAGTGTCCACAGAGGAGACAGAAGGGACTCCAGAAAGACAGAGAGGTGGGGTACACCAAGTTTTGGACACAATTCATACAACCGAGGAAGAAGTGAAGAGGCTGCTAAGTGAGGTAGATACCTCCGAGGTGATGGGGCCAGATAACATCTCTCCATGGGTCCTGAGAGGGAGCAGAGATGCTACGTGTACCACTAACAACAATCTTCATCTAATCTATCGAAACAGGGCGACTACCTGAGGTAAGGAAGACAGCAGACAGTCCCAATTTTTAAAAAAGGAAACAGACACGAAACATTAAACTACAGACCAGTGTCACTGACGTGTATAGTATGCAAAGTCTTGGAGAAGATTATCAGAAGAGTGGTGGAGTACCTAGAAAGGAATGATCTTATCATTGACAACCAACACTGTTTCAGGGACGGAAAATCTTGTGTCACAAACCTACTGGAATTCTATGACAGGGTGACAGCAGTAAGACAAGAGAGAGAGAGGGGTGGATTGATTGCGTTTTCTTGGACTTTAACAAAGCTTTTGACACAGTTCACACAAGAGATTAGTGCAAAAGCTGGAGGACCAGGCAGGAATAACAGGGAAGGCACTAAAATGCATCAGGGATTACCTGTCAGGAAGACAACAGCGAGTCGTGGTACGTGGCGAGGTGTCAGAGTGGGCGCCTGTGACGAGCGGGGTTCCACAGGGGCCAGTCCTAGGACCGGTGCTGTTTCTGGTATTTGTGAACGACATGACGGAATGAATAGACTCAGAAGTGCCCCTGTTTGCAGATGATGTGAAGTTGATGAGAAGAATTCAGTCGGACGAGGACCAGGCAAAACTAAAAAGGGATCTGGACAGGCTGCAGGCCGGGTGCAGCAACTGCCTTCGGGAGTTCAACCCCACCAAATGCAAAGTCATGAAGATTGAGGAAGGGCAAAGAAGACCGCAGACGGAGTACAGTCTAGGGGGTGCCAAATACTACAAACCTCACTCAAGGAAAAGGATCTTGGGGTGAGTATAACACCAGGCACATCTGAGGCACACATCAACTAAATAACTGCTGCAGCATACGGGCGCCTAACAAACCTAAGACTAGCATTCCGATATCTCAATAAGGAATCGTTCAGGACCCTGTACACCGTGTACGTTAGGCCTATATTGGAGTATGCAGCACCAGTTTGGAACCCACACCTAGCCAAGCACGTAAGGAAATTGGAGCAAGTGCAAGGTTTGCAACAAGACTAGTCCCGGAGCTAAGGGGCATGTCCTACGAGGAGAGGTTAAGGGAAAGTGACCTGACGACACTGAAGGATAGGAGAGTTAGGGGGAATATGATAACGACATATAAAATACTGAGAGGAATCGAGGAATCGACAAGGTGGACAGAGACAGGATGTTCCAGAGATGGGACACAGCAACAAGGGGTCACAGTTGGAAGTTGAAGACTCGGATGAGTCACAGGGATGTTAGAAAGTATTTCTTCAGTCACAGAGTTGTCAGGAAGTAGAACAGTTTGGGAACTGATGTATTGGAGGCAGGATCCATACATAGCTTTAAGAAGAGGTATGATAAAGCTCATGGAGCAGGAAGAGTGACCTAGTAGCGACCAATGAAGAGGCGGGGCCAGGAGCTGTGAATCGACCCCTGCAACTACAACTAGGTGAGTACACACACACACACACACACACACACACACACACACACACAGTGAGTCAACCTTAGGGTTGAAGACAAGGTTGACAGTGATTGACCACTTTTATCAGTAGAGTGTTATAGCTCAGAATACTCACAAAGTCTCATAATAACTCCGTTACTAAAATTGTGTATAGTTTATATGACTTGTCTTTAATAAATTAACGTGTTTTATATGCTTATTAATTTGCGTTAGCAGTGGTTGGGTTATAACTCCTGACCCCGCCTCTCTAATCTACCTGTTTCACTGGTTTCAGGACCCAGTCTTATCTAGTCTTGAAGCTGTGTATAGTGGTTGCCTGCACCACCTCATTTACCTTTGAAATATCCTTGATGGATTTCGATACTTTTTCCTACTCCATGAGCCCGGCCCTGAGTCAGGCTCGTCTGGTGTTTGCCTGATTAACCAGGCCGTTACTGCTGGCGGCCGACTGACCTACATAACTATCACAGACTGATTGCTCATTCACTTGGTGGAGATACTTGCGCAGTTTCCCCATAAAGACTTTTACATTTGTACGAGCATTGTTTCTGATATCTGGTAAGATGTTGAATATATAGGGGCCACGGATGTTGATACAGTGTTGTCTTATTGTGCCCACGGTGCCCCCTCTTTCTTACTGGGTTTATTGTGTATTTTCTCCCATATCTTTCACTCCAGTATGTGTAGGTTTGAAACAAGGCCCCCGAGTATCGTCCACACACACATTATCATGTATCTTTCTCTCCTCCTCTCCAGCGAGGACATATTTAGGACTCTGAGGCGTTCCCAGTATTTTAAATATTTTTATTGATTATGCGGACCGTAAATGATCTCTGTATCTCTTCCAACTCTGACATGTTCCGAACGGGGCCGTCAACACTGAACAGTATTCCAAACGACAGAGCACAAGTTATTTGAATGGTGTCACCACTGGCACTATTTCCCATGTTTAAAGTTATCATTACCCATCCCATCATTTTCCGGTCTTTCTGTTCACCACGCTGACTGAAGTAAAACTGTCATAATGTTGGTGTGGGTCAGCTCCGTGTTTAGCTCTCTGTGTCCCTGGCTCCCTCAACTCTTTTATTTTACTATTGTTGAGCCTCATTGTATGCGATCTAGTAGTGCCATATGTAGCTACTGTGTTCAGTGGACAAAGCGTAGGACTGGTAGTTCCACTCCTCCAGTTCCAATACCGTCTATTCTTTCTGGAAACAAAAGTTCCAGGAATCACTGCTCTGCGTCGCCACCTCTGGCTAGGCCGGTGATAATCTGATACAAAAAATTTGCAGTTAACCTCCACTTCTTTGGATCAAACCCAGTTACCTCCCATTCCCCAAGCTCTGTATTACTTTTTATATATTTACCACGTTCCTGTTATTATTATTATTATTATTATTATTATTATTATTATTATTATCGTCGTCAAGACAGAGTATTGTCTTTTCCATGCTTATATCTGGTAAATGAGGGATATCTAAGTATATATCAGGTGACTGGGTGTATGAGAGTATATATCTGGTGATCGAGGGCATATACTCTGATAATATACAGATAGTTTGGACGTACAGTAGAAGATGAATGAGGGAGGGAGCGAGTTTCCCTTCATTATATATTTTACTTTCCTCTTATCTTCGCTTCTCTTCCTCTCCTTATTTTATTTCATTTCATTTTAATTTGTCCCTTCACTTTTTTCCTTCATTTCCTGTCCTTCCTGACGTTCGCTTTCCTTTGCTCTGTTTTTTTTTCCCTGTATTCACTTCTCACTTCCCTTCCTGTCCTTACGTTCTCTTTATTAATCCGCTTTATCCCTTATCCTCGTTTATTCTCCCTTCCCCCTCTCCTCCCACGTGTGGATAACATGATATATGAGCATATGTTAATGAGGTGATCACAGGGCATTACGCTACTCATAACATGAATAACCCATGAAATTCCTCGTTACACGCCTTTGCTATTCTGATATTTCACGGCCCACCAATTGACTGCTATTGTGACGCGGGGTATCAGCCGTGACCACCCGAGGGGAGGGGAGGTGAGGGGAGCGGGGGAGGGGGTTTGGGGATTGGGGGTTGGAGAGAAGGGATAGGGGGGAGGAACTATGGAATGCTGAAGGACATGGGTGTAATAATCTCGGCTGACCTACCGTCTAGAGCCGTGGTCCCAGGCTTTAGTTGATCGTGTACTTCTTGACGCATTGTACTATCAACCAACCACGTACCCCTTTGTCGAGATTTGAAAAATTGCTTTCCACAAATAATATCTGAGAATGACATACAGATAGAGCAATGTACTCTTAATTATAAGAAGTTTAACTTGGCTCTATAGCATAATAATAATAATAATAATAATAATAATAATAATAATAATATCTTTATTTCTACAAGTACATGTACAAGGTATACAGGCCGAGGTGACATCAATGACATATAAGGGTGAGCTTGCTATCACCTGCAGTTCATAAGACTGCCATCCCCACGAGCCCCTTTGGGGCGGGGTAGATGGCAGACGAGAGGCCTAGCTTCTCCCTACGAGCCCCGTGAGGGCGGGGACTGTGGCTAGGCCTGGGGACACTTGGTCCCAAAGATGAGGGGGTACTTGTACCTCCTCCCATGATGAAGATTGAGACACTTATGCAGCATATGGGAATCTTTATTCAGGAAACGTTTCGCCACACAGTGGCTTCATCAGTCCAATACAAAGAGGAAGGCGTAAGGAGAGGAGGAGTATGAGGTAATCAGTCCCTCAGCCTGGAGTCGATGTGTTCAGTCCATCAATCTTGTAGAATGTACAGCATACGGCCGTAGACGTGGCTTATATACTGTAGTGAGGTGACGTGAAGCAGGCGGAGGCGGGGTCATGGTGGTACCATCCTCTAGTCGAAGTAGGTCTTCGTCCAAAGGTTGAACAAGTGTTGAAGAATTCTTTGTAACAAGATCCCATGATGCTGCAGTGTCTGACATAAGTGCTGCATAAGTGTCTCAATCTTCAACTTGTCGGTTTTTCAAACCATTCATCACAACTGTCAGACACTGCAGCATCATGGGATCTTGTTACAAAGAATTCTTCAACACTTGTTCAACCTTTGGACGAAGACCTACTTCGACTAGTGGATGGTACCACTATGACCCCGCCTCCGCCTGCTTCACGTCACCTCACTACAGTATATAAGCCACGTCTACGGCCGTATGCTGTACATTCTACAAGATTGATGGACTGAACACATCGACTCCAGGCTGAGGGACTGATTACCTCATACTCCTCCTCTCCTTACGCCTTCCTCTTTGTATTGGACTGATGAAGCCACTGTGTGGCGAAACGTTTCCTGAATAAAGATTCCCATATGCTGCATAAGTGTCTCAATCTTCAACTTGTCGGTTCTTCAAACCATTCATCACCTCCTCCCATGGGAGACTTAGGTCTCGAGACACTCCCCAGATAGGGAGCCAAGGCCGGGTCACCACTACTTGGAAAAGACCCGGGCCGGGAGAGTACCGGCGAATAAAAAAAAATCAATGACATACTACTATACACAAATAACCCGCACATAAAAGAGAGAAGCTTACGACGACGTTTCGGTCCGACTTGGACCATTGACAAAGTCACACTATCGTTCCAGTCACGGTATTGTGCCTTTTTGTTATTTATTTACATACTACTATATAGAAAGCTCCTTGCTATGCAGAGCATTTCGAGCAAATTAGGTCAGTTTTGTCCCAGGATGCGACCCACACCAGTCGACTAACACCCAGGTACCCATTTTATACTGATAGGTGAACATGGACAGCAGGTATCTTAACGCTTCCTAATGTTTTCCAGCCGTACCGGGGATTCGATCCCCGGACCTCAGTGTGCGAGCTGAGTGCGCTAGCGATCGAACTACGGGACACCTATAGTATATAAAAAAAAAACTATTATATACCTGTTTTCTTTTTCGCACATAAATTGTTATTGTGAACATTAAAATATTCCGAAAGAAAATTTTTATGTTCATATTAAGAAAGAATTTTTATTTTTAAAATCAGAATGCTACTTCTGGCATAAACTGGAAATAGTTAATTAGGCACTGAAATATTCACACACAGTTTAGCTCCCCCAAAAATGAGTGTGAAGGATAATCTTGCTTATTTGAAACTTGGGTTTCAATTTTGGCTTGTTGTAGTGTTGTTGCCAGAACCACAGTCAGGTCATCATCCACTAAGAGCCTAGCACGAAATTTGGCGGCTTTGTTGACGCTCGGAACACACACTATCTTAACATTGGTACGTTGTAGAAAATGTTAACATTTTGGCAACCAGTGCGCATGACTGCTTGTCTGTGACTTGAATTTAGTCAGGAAGTTAGTATATTTCCAGAGTCAATGGGTTATTTATGAATTTTTCATCCTGCTCTCGCAAGTCTGTGGAGGAAGATCAAATTTCGTTACTCACGGTAGGTGAGTGATTCTGAATTAGCTTACTGAGGTCAGTATATGCCAGTGACCTTGTTGCCAGTGACCTTGTTGCCATTGACCTTGGTCTCAAGAGCTCTGGACACATTTTCAAACGTGTAAAATTTTCTTGATTTGACATTTTGTTCCCAGAGTTCCAGTTTCATAGCAAATGCTTTTAACTTTATCAGTGACATCAGTCAACATTGTGTAGTAGCCTGTAAGTGACATAATCACTATTTTGACGAGAAATAAACGTGTCACTTAGGTACTACGCAAATTTAAACTACAAATCCTTGTCACAGATTTTTAAAGAGAACCTAAGATTGTGTCTTGCCATCTTGAAAAAGGAATTCAGTTATTTCTTCTCAGAGACAAAATATTAACGACTACATTCCCACGTGAGACCTACCACAGCTCAGTTAGGGAACACAGTGTATCAAAATTTTAGCACAACCAAAAGTGCTGCCTACCGTTAACAGCACAGGGCTAAGTGGCATTAATCATCTTAACTGTATCCTTAATGATCTGTTTCCACTCGTGTAACTTGTCTTGGATGCGAAAACATATTAATAAATAATGCAGTGTATGTTATATTAGAGTTTCCCCTCATTCGTTTGGCCTTTAAAACCTGTGTGTGAATGCTGAGTATAACTGGCGCTCTACAGTCATGCGTGTCCGTGACACTCACTCTTCCTCGAAGAGGGAGTCATGGGTCTTCCTCGAAGACACATGATGTATTTTCTTATAGGTATATAACTGAAATACAGCTTTAGAAGATGTATTTCATTGTCTTTTTATCTCTACTTCTTCTGCTGCTTCCTCTGTACTCTACTAAAGAAGCCTACTATGTAGGCGAAACGTTTCGAAATAAAGCTAACTATTGCACATGTCCTATTTATCTACTTGTCGGTATTGTATACTATTATCATATTCATGTATTTCAGATCATCTCAATATTTGGAAATTTTATATTGTCTCTAAAATACTGAATATAAATAAACAAATTAAAAATTAACAATTATAATTACATAAATTATAATTGACTGACGTATCCCAGTTTGGGAACCACAGATATTTAACACAATAAGGAAGATATTGGGAAGGCCAGAAAAAGAGAGAGCATGAATAATTGAAATTTTCAAAACGAGAGAAAATGCCAGTAGAGAGACTTTTCAAGTTGTGCATTCTCGCCTAGAGTACCGATCGGTGTTGATGGCTCCGTTCAAGACAAGAGGGAAAATACCAGAGCCGGAATAGATTTAGAAGTCATTTCTGTACATAGTAAATCATTGAAACTACTGAGAAAGCCTCAAGATGTTAAATATTTACTCTTGGAGCTGAGGAGAGATACATGAGAGTATAAACTTGTAAGACCCTTGAAGACCTATTTCCTCGCTACCATAACAACTTATCAGAGTGAGAGATATGGAAGGGCAAAATTAACCCAGTGAAAAGCAGAGGTGCCACAAACACAATAAGAGAACACTGTATCAGCATCCTTGGCCCCAGACTATTCAACCTGAAACCAGCAAATATCAGAGGAACTATAGAAGCCAAGTGGATCACTACCTCCGCCAAGGTTTAGATCAGGCAGGCTGTTTTGGATATATCAACCAGCGGGGTCGCCAGCAGCAAAAGCCTGGTTGACAGGCATGCACCAGAAAAGCTTGGCCCCAGGCTGGGCTGTGGGAACAGGAACTCTCGAAACTGGACACAGGTAGGTGTAAGATGACATGCACGAGTGCCTTGTCTTAATCAGGATGAGACCTACAACAAGTGCCTATATACTGTTAGGCAGTAGGTGTAGGTGGATTGCTTATACGTCTCATGTGGGTCTAAATGAGTGGTGGTGAGTGGCAGTGATGCTGGTTTGTGGTGACAATGGTGGTGATAGTGTAAGGGCATGGAAGTTGAGAGAGAGAAAGAGAGGGAGTGAGAGACGGGGTTGAGGTATCTTGGAGGGAGGGAGTGAGGTAGGTAGCAGCAGCTGGGGCACTAGGATGGTAGTGAACCTTAAAGGTGGCCAGATTTATGATGATGACCAAGAAGGTGGGAACAGGATGGTGATGACAGTAGTGGGGTGGAGATGACGATGATGACAGTAATTGTGGTGGCCTGATGGTGGTGCTGCTGGACTAGTGGTTATTTAAGCTCTGTGATGAAGAGGCTTTGGGTGCTGGCCTGGTCATTGTAGCGCTCCGGTGCTGGTGGTAGTGGTGCCTGAGGGGTGATGGTGCTAATAGTGGGGCCTTAGGGGTGATGGTGCTAATGGTGGTGGCTTGGGGGTGATGGTGGTGCCTTAGGGTGATGGTACTGATGGTGGTGGCTTAGGGGTGATGGTGCTAATAGTGGGGCCTTAGGGGTGATGGTGCTAATAGTAGGGCTTTAGGGGTGATGGTACTAATGGTGGTAGCTTAGGGGTGATGGTGCTAATAGTGGGGCCTTGGGGGTGATGGTGCTAATGGTGGTGGCTTGGGGGTGATGGTGGTGCCTTAGGGGTGATGGTACTAATGGTGGTAGCTTAGGGGTGATGGTGGTGCCTTAGGGGTGATGGTGCTAATGGTAGTGGCTGAGGGATGATGGTTGTGGGGAGATGGTGGTGACTCCTGGTAATCATTTTGTAAATGCTTAGCAGTAGTATGGTGGAGGTATGATTGGTGAGGCTGTGGTTGAGGTTTATTTACCTTTACAGCATGTCTGAGGATCTCACTTTCAAGGATCACAACAGTGCCACGATCGCACGTGCAAAGAAAATGATAGGATGGATAATGAGAACTTTCAAAACGAGAGATGCCAAGCCCATGATGATCCTTTTCAAATCACTTGTTCTCTCTAGGCTGGAATACTGCTGTACATTAACATCTCCATACAAAGCAGGTGAAATCGCAGATCTAGAGAGTGTACAGAGATCCTTTACTGCACGTATAAGTTCTGTCAAGCACCTTAACTACTGGGAACGCTTGAAAGCACTTGACTTGTACTCGTTGGAACGCAGGAGGGAGAGATATATCATAATCTACACTTGGAAAATCTTGGAAGGAATGGTCCCAAATCTGCACACAGAAATCACTCCCTACGAAAGTAAAAGACTGGGCAGGCGATGCAAAATGCCGCCAATAAAAAGTAGGGGCGCCATTGGTACACTAAGAGAAAACACCATAAGTGTCCGGGGCCCAAAACTGTTCAACAGCCTCCCATCAAGCATTAGGGGAATTGCCAATAAACCCCTGGCTGCCTTCAAGAGAGAGCTGGACAGATACCTAAAGTCAGTGCCGGATCAGCCGGGCTGTGGCTCGTACGTCGGACTGCGTGCGGCCAGCAGTAACAGCCTAGTTGATCAGGCCCTGATCCATCGGGAGGCCTGGTCGTGGACCGGGCCGCGGGGGCGTTGATCCCCGGAATAACCTCCAGGTAACCTCCAGGTAACCAGGTAACCTTTGATATACCTTTGATGAGTTTCGAGTCTCACTACTCTCGGAGCCCGGCCATGAGCTAGGCTCGTCTAGTGCTAGCCTGGTCAACCAGGCTGTTGCTGTTGGAGGCCCGGTGTCCCACATGTCCATCACAGCCTGGTTCCTATTTTCATAACCTTACATATGCTGAGGTTTAACTTAAGTAGCCACTTATCCCACCAATTTTTGCAGTTTGTCCGGATCCGTTTGTATTATTTCCTTGTCCTCGTGGGTTTCTGTTCTCCCCATTAATTTCGTGTCATATGGAAATAGTGATAAATCTAGCTCTTATGGTATATTATTTACATGTATCAGAAACAGTACTGGTCCTAACACCGATCCTTGCAGCACCTCGCTTGTTACTCTTTCCCATTCTGACATTTCTTCTCTGACAATCATTGTCTTCCACCATAGTACTGTTTTTCCTACCTACCTATACAAATTTATGACCTAGTCTTTTGTGGAGTACAGTACAGTAGAAGCATGAGCCATCATCCTTCAGGTAAGTGTGAAGGGACCAAGACTTTCCAACAACCTCCTGTCATATATACGTGGAATTACCAGCAGACCACTGGCTGTCTTCAGGAGTGAATTTGATAAGTTCCTCAGGCTAGTTCCTGATCAACCAGGCTCTGGTGCCTAATAAAGCCACTGGATGGCGAAACGTCTACAAATACAGATACCTGTATATTGCACATGTCTAATTCTTCGCCTTGTCGAAGTTTTATATCATTCATTTGCATCAGTAGTGCTTGCAGGTGTTGGTGGCAGGTTGAAGAGTCGTGCATCACGGATTTTGCAAACCTATTCTCATTTTTCTATAGCCATTTCCTTAACATGATGCACAACGACGCTCTAACGTAAATATCTATCTGCCCACTTTTCCATTTATTCCCGTTGCATGCATTTTGTGTTCACTTACCCCCCTGGTCGCATTTGTCGAAGGCTTTCGAAAATTCAGTGTTCACCTCATCTGCAGTGTACACTGCAGATTGTGAGAGGCACTGCAGTTGTGTGAGGCAGGAACAATCTGTTCTTGGCCCATGTTGCCCTGGATTGTGCAACTGCTGTGGAAAATTAAAGAAATAAAAACTAGAAATATAGAATGGAAGAGGATTGTTAGAAACATTGTGATTAATGAAGTTAGATGTCACATCACAGATCACAACGGCGTTACTATCACATCCGCGGAGAAAGTGATAGTAGGGATAATTCGAACCTTCAAAATAACGAGATGCTAAGTCATTTTTAATGCTCATTAAATCACGTTTTTTTTTCTCTACACTGGAATATTACTGCACACTATCTCCCCTTTTTACTGAAGGCGAAATTGCAAACCCGGAGAATGTTGAGAACTTTCACTGTCCGAATAAACTCAGTTAAGCGTCTAAATTATTGCGAACACAGAAATCCCTCGTACTGAACTCACTGGAATGTTGGCGAGAAAGATGCATCGTAATTTACACCTAGAAAATTCCAAATCTGTACCTTTGATATACCTTTACCTTTGAAGAGTTTCGAGAGTTTAACTACTCAGAGCCCGGCCATGAGCCAGGCTCGTCCGGTGCTTGCCTGATCAACCAGACTGTTGCCGCTGGAGGCCCAATGCCCCACATATCCATCACAGTCTGCTTGATCTGGCACCTGGTGAAGATACTTGTCCAGTTTCCTCTTCAAGGCATATATATTTGTTCCAGCCGTGTTTCTGATATATTCTGCTAAGATGTTAAATAGTCTGGGACCCCGGATACTGATAAAGTGTTATCTTATTGTCCCCACCGCACCCCTGCTCCTCAGTGGGTTCATTTTACACTTCCTCCCATATCTCTCACTCCAGTACGTTGTTATGGCAGTGTGCAGATTTGGGACAAGGCCCTCGAGTACTTTCCAGGTATATATTATCATGTATCTTTCTCTCCTCCGCTCCATTGAGTACAAGTTCAAGACTTGAAGGCGTTCCCAGTAATTTAGGTGCTTTACTGGCTCATGTGAACCGTAAACGATCTCTGTATTTGTTTCAGCTCTGATATTTCTCCTGCTTTGAACGGGACCGTCAGCACTGAGCAATATTCTAAGTGAGGGAGCACTAGTGATTTGAAGAGTGTCACCATCGGCATTATTTCCCTTGTTCTGATAGTTCTCAATACCCACCCCGTCATCTTCCTGGCTGTCGTGATCTTTGTCTTATATTGTTCCTTAATTAAAAGAACGGTCAACTGACATAATTATTACCAGGTCTTGTACGTGTTCCTTACGTTCTATTTGGTGACCCTCTTGAGTTTTGTATATAGTGTTCCTTTTAAGTTCTTCATTCTTTCCATACCTAAGCAGCTGGAACTTATCATCACTGAACGTCATGTTGTTCTCCACTGCCCAATGGAAACCCCTGCTTGTGTCTTCCCGTACTTTTTCATTGTCCTCTACCGTACTGACTTTCATGCTTATTTTAGTGTCATCTGCAAATGATACAAAAGTGTGCCGAGTGTTTTTATCTATGCTATAAGGATGAGAAACAGCGGAGGTGCCAGGACATTGCCTTGGGGAACTGAGCTTTTGACCTCGCTGATACTGGATCTTGCTCTGTTTACTACTGTTTGTTGTGTTCTGTGTTAGGAAACCGAAAATCCATCTGCCTACCTTCCCCGTAATGTCGATGGCCCTCATTTTGTGCGCTGTCACTCCATGATCGCATTTGTCAAACGCCAGTGCCGAAATTATTCCCTACTTAAGCAAAAGGCTTGTCAAACGGTGTCAAATTCCCTCAGTGAAAAGCAAGGGTGCCATCTGTACACTAAGAAATAACTCAGTAAGTGTAAAAAGACTCAGACTTTTCAACATCCTCCTTTCATACATAACGGAAATTACCAGCACACCCTTGGATGTCTTCAAGAAGGAACTGATGAGCTTCCCAAGTTCCTGATCAACCTACGTTGAAATGCGTGCGGCTAGCACAAACAGCCTGATTAATCGGGAGTCTTGGTTTAGAGCATTGTTACAGGGGCAGTGATCCCCGAACTGTCTACAGGTAATCTACAGGGAGAGATTGAGGTGGCGTGAGGGAGGTTGGGACCTCGTGGCTGGGTGGGGGTGGCGGGCGGGAGGCTGTGAATGAGAGTGGTAACGAGGTAAGAATGGTGGCGGGTGTACATTCCAGCACCAGTGGCCGGGCCTGCTTTGTTCCATACCCTCCCTCTCTCCCTCCCCTCCTTGTGCTGCTCGCCTATCCTCCCTCCTAGTTGTTCTTCCTCCTTCCCTACTTATGATGCCCGCCTCCTTGTACCGCCACCTTTCTTATACCTCCAGCTTCCTTGTACCACCACCTTCCTTGTGCCGCCACCTTCCTTGTACTGCCACCTTCTTTGTACTGCCACCTCCCTTGTACCGCCACCTCCCTTGTACCGCCACCTTCCTTGTACTTCCACCTTCCTTGTACTTCCACCTTCCTTGTACTTCCACCTCCCTTGTACCGCCACCTCCCTTGTACCGCCACCTTCCTTGTACTTCCACCTTCCTTGTATTTCCACCTTCCTTGTATTTCCACCTTCCTTGTACTTCCACCTTCCTTGTACTTCCACCTTCCTTGTACTTCCACCTTCCTTGTACCGCCACCTCCTTTGTACCGCCACCTTCCTTGTACTTCCACTTTCCTGTACCTCCACCTTCCTTGTTCCTCCACCTTCCTTGTACCGCCAACTTCCTTGTACCTCCACCTTCCTTGTACCGTTACCTTCCTTGTGCCTCCACCTTCCATGTACCGACACCTTGTACCTCCACCTTGTGCTGCCATCTTCCTTGTACCGCTACCTCCCTTGTACCGCCACCTCCCTTGTACCGCCACCTCCCTTGTACTACCACCTTGTCCCCCCCACTACCCTTGTACCGCCACCTTGTACCACCCTTGTACTGCCACTTCCCTTGTACCTCCACCTTCCTTGTACTTTCACCTTCCTTGTACCTCCACCTTCCTTGTGCCTCCACCTTCCATGTACCTCCACCTTGTACCTCCACCTTGTGCTGCCATCTTCTTTGTACCGCTACCTCCCTTGTACCGCCACCTCCCTTGTACTACCACCTTGTTCCCCCCACTACCCTTGTACCGCCACCTTGTACCACCCTTGTACTGCCACTTCCCTTGTAACTCCACCTTCCTTGTACTGCCATATTGTACCGCCACCTTTGTACATCTACCTTCCTTGTATACGCTACCTCCCTTGTTCCGCCACCAGCCTTGTTGTACCCACACCGTCTTTGTGATGGTTGCAACAATGAATGTACTGATCTCTATGCATATATTCATAGCTATATAAAAGTTGTCGCTCTGATGATGAAGGTAACTCCATAAATTCCATTTCTCCCGCGTGTGGGATGGGTGATCCTGAGAGATGGTAATACCCAAGCAGTAGTAACTCCAACTCTGCTGGAGTTACTACTGCTTGGGCTTTCGTGAGGAGTTCCGAGAGTTTTTCTACTCCCGGAACCAGGCCATGGGCCAAGCTCGTCTGGTGCTTGCCTGGTCAACCAGGCTGTTGCTGAAGTTCAGTCAAGCACCTTAATTACTGGGAACGTTTAAAGTTCCTTGACCTGTACTCCTTGGAACGCAGGGGCTGATCTCAAATCTGCACACACATATCACTCCCTACAAAACCAAAGCCATGGCAGACGGTGCAGCATACCCACAGTAAAAAGTAGGGCTGACATTAGTAGACTGAGAGACAACACAATAAGTGTAATGGGCTCAAGACTATTCAACAGCCTCCCATCATATACAAGGGGGATTACCAATAGACTCCTAATTGCCTTGGAGAAAACTGGATAGGTTCGTAAAGTTATTTCGTGACCAGCTGGGCTGTGGTTCGTACGTTGGATTGCTTACGGCTAGCAGTAACAGCCTAGTTGATCAGGCCCTGATCCACCAGGAGGCCTGATCTTAGACCGGGCTGCTGGGGCGTTGATCTCTGGAACAACTGCCAGGTAAAGTAGTGTTATAACACTCAGTATCTGAATTTGATTGTAAAATACTTTAAGAATAATTTCTACCATCACTTCCGTTCAATGCCAGAAGAAACTGGCTGTGCGTGCGCACCAGTGGGTCGTTAACAGCAACAGAATGGTTGAACAAGCAATCAACAAGCCTAGCCTCAGGCAGAACTGCAAGAGTAGAAGGATTCTTGAAACTGGTTACAGGTATGGCCCTATCCTGATGTTTCTTTTGACTCTCCTTCCCTCTCTCCTTGCCTGTTCCTCATCCTCCATCCCTCCCTCCGTCTCCGTCCGTCCCTTCCCCCCATCTCCCTCCGTTGTGTGTCGTCCACCAAGTGTGTCATCGCTGGGCAGCGTCGTTCCAACTGGTGGCGTAGCCAGCCAACCTCCTCTGTACTAATTGCCACATCAATATTTAACACAGGTTCCTAGATTTTTCTACCTGGCTGATCAGGCACCTCTTGCGGGACCTTGTCTGCTTCCCTCCTGCATGAAATGGCGTATTGTAGACCATTATCAAGACAAAGACAAATTACATATTGCGCTTTTATTGAGACTGTTTCGCTCCGTGAAGCTTATTAAGCTGTGATGACTTGCTAAGGTTCCGTATAGAGCGAAACGTTGTCTCAATAAAAGTTGGTTCTTCAATTTGTAGTTCCTTGGTGAAGACTTCAGTGTTGTCCGGCAATGTTTATCGTAGCTGCCGGTAGATGTTTACTCTTGGTAAGACACATGTGCAAAAGTTAGGTATCTTTATTCCGAACGTTTCGCCTACACAGTAGGCTTCTTCAGTCGAGAACAGAGGGGGTGGCAGAAGCAGTAGAGATGTAAAGATGATGCCATCAGTCCATCACCCTTGAAGACGTAGTTTTGAGGTGGTCAGTCCCTCAGCCTGGAGAGTTTTGCTTCATAGTTTGGAACATTGTTCCAGACTTTAGAGCAAAACTCTTCTCCAGGCTGAGGGACTGACCGCCTCAAAACTACGTCTTCAAGGGTGATGGACTGATGACATCTCTACTGCTTATCACCTCTGTACTTGACTGAAGAAGTACTGTGTAGGCGAAACGTTTAGGAATAAAGATACCTAACTGTTGCACAATTCTTATCAGCTTGTCGGTATTGTATGCAATTATGATGTATATGTTGACTCTTGGCAATGTTCTCTCCTACACTCTTACCGACTCTCATACTTCAGTGTTTAAATGTGACGGTTGGCCACTTTACCTTTCCGTATTATGTGTAGACTGAGACATTTTTATCTACGTTCTACATAGAAGATTAAGTTAGGCGAGAAGGCCTCGGTCTGATGACCAAGAGCTCCAGCTGTGGGGTCATCATATGACTTAAGACCCGCGTCAGGAAACACTTGTCCTGTTTCCTGATTAACCTTATCTAACCTGTGATGCAAATGGTTTAGAAATCCGACAAGTTGAAGAATGATACACTTGTGCAGCTAGTAAGGTCAGAACATACAGGAGGAGAATGAAACTGCTGGAGATCATGTCTGAGGCTCACTGGTGTGCCCAGATACCTAGCGTGTTGGGATTAAATACATATATATATATATATATATATATATATATATATATATATATATATATCTATATATATATATATATATATATATATAATGTCGTGCCGAATATGTAAAACTGGTCAGTTAGCAAGAACTCATTTAAAATTAAATCCTTTCTAAAATTTTCTCTTATACGTTTAAAGATTTATGGGGTCCACCTCTGGTGTAAATTGTGGGACCCATAGCCTCGGAGAAGTGGATAAAAAGGCTTCAAGGAAGAATATTTGGATTTCTTCCTGAAGCCGTTTAAATATTCCACTTCCCCTACCACCCCATCTTTTAGTATATATTTTTTTTACCAATAGGAATATTTTATTTTAGCCTAACCCAACTAAATATATTTTAGATTTGTTTACAATAATTTAATACTAAAGAAACACAGTGAAATATATTTTTCTCGGTAGGTTCAGAATGATTTTGGCGAAATTATTGCATACACAAATTTTCACTTGTCTTATATGGCAAGATGAGCGTTGCTATTTAAGCCAAGATTGCAAGTTCTGCCTATTCGGCATGACATATATATATATATATATATATATATATATATATATATATATATATATATATATATATATATATATATATATTGTGACCACGAGCGAGTGGTATTAATCAATAACAACACTGCACTAGCCAAGGACTCGAACCCGTGCTGCTTTGGCCTGCCTCATGGTGGGCAAAAACACATGACGCTCTAATCCACTGGACCGTACGATCCTTAAGAGTAGCGCATCCAGCGGAACTGGATGTTGTACTCGCTACCTAAGGACACACGATGGTGTGGATGACTCTAGGCTAATTTCATTCTAGTCCCTGTTTGGTGTACTAGTACAACGAGCAGTATTTTATATTATTGTGACCACGAACGAGTGGTATTGATGAATACCAACGCTGCACTAGCCAAGAACTCGAACCCATGCTGCTTTGGCCTGCCTCATGGTGGGCGAAAACACATGACGCCCTAATCCACTGGACCATACGATCCTTAAGAGTAGCGCATCCAGCGGAAATGGATGATGTACTCGCTACCCAAGGACACACGATGATGTGGATGACTCTTGGCTAATTTCATTCTAGTCCCTGTTTGGTGTAAGATCGCAGTCAGCAGGATTCGAAACTACTACCGAGGACGGTCAAGATTTTCAGGCAGCGCTCTAGTCCACTCGGCCACGCAAATGCCACATAGACTGGGCAGCCTGGTTCACAAGCCATGTTTCTTCCCAGTCCGAGCACGTCAGTGAGCCTCAAGCATGGACTCAAGCAATTTCAGTCTCCTCCTGTATATTCTGACCTCTCAATCTATTTTTATATCAATGCAACACGCAGAAACAAGCGGGTATATACAAAGGAAGATCGCAGTCAGCAGGATTCCGAACTACTACTGAGAAAGGTCAAGATTCTCAGACCTGCGTGGTGCATTGATATATATGTATATACACAGTAGAATCTCGGTACTCGAACGCTTGAGGCAACGTTTCGCCAACCAGTGTCCTCTTCAGTTCAATAAAGAGAAGAATGGTGGAAGATGAGGAGATTTTTTGTAATGAAGATTGATGGACTGAACACATCGACTCTAGGTTGAGGGACTGATTACCTCATTCTTCTCATCTTCCACCATTCTTCTCTGTATTGGACTGAAAAAGTCACTGGCTCACGAAACGTTTCCTCAATAAAAATTTCCAGTAGGTGGTAGTAAACAATATAATGTTGTATACCGTTCTCAAGACGAGAACGGTATACGAAACAAGTGTCGCCCCCATAGAACGTAAAAAAAAATGTGAAAGACCTAGGTACAACAATGTCAGCTGACATATCTTTTGAAGAACTCGATAAAGGAAATGCTGCAAAAGCAGCGATAATGGTAACTTTCAAAACAAAAGAAATAATGTCAGTGGTATTATTCAAATCACTTGTGGTCTCTTAGAGTACTGTTCATTGTCGACACCTTCGTTCAAGGCAGGAGGGATATCAGAGGTCGGGACAATACAGTGTGTTTACATCTCACAAAGAATCAATGAAACTACCTGTTAAACCACTGTGCTGTGAACACCTCAGAGAACAAGAAATGTGCTCCAGAGAGAAGGCGAGAGAGATACGTGATAATATATACATGGAAGATACCGGAGGACCTGGTCCCAAATCTGCACATTACCATAACAATGTGGTGGAGTGAGAGATATGGGAAGAACTGTATAACATACCCAGTGAAAAGCAGGGGCGTTGTGAGCACAATACGAGAACACCGTATCAACATCGTGGGTTCCGATTATTCAGCCTGCTATCAGCAGATATAAGAAATTTTTCCAGAACAAGTGTAGAAGTCTTCGAGAACAACATTGATCACCGCCTCCGCCGTTTGCCAGATGAACTAGACTGTGGTGGATATGCGGGCCAGCGGACCGGCAACAACAAACTGGTTGAACAGTCAAAACGGAAGCCTGACTCAGGGCCGGGCTGTATGAGAGAGAAAACTCGAGAATTATGAACAGACTACCTAGCTGTCTTCAAGATGGAACTTGATAAATTTCTCAAGTTAGTTCCTAATTAGCTGGGCGGTGGTGCACAAGTAGTACTGGGTGCTGCTGGAACCAACAGCTTGGTTGATCAGACCGGTAACCAGGTTGCCTGGTCTAGGGCAGGGCCGGAGGGGATACCTGAAATCGACTCCAGGTACGTAGGTAGACCTCATCCAAGTCATTCCACTCTTCAGTCACCTTGAGACTAAAGAAGTACTTCCATACAAGTTGGTTTAGAAAGACACGTAAGCAAACACTATAACATATTTATTAGAAAACGTTTCGGTCCTGGGACCTTGATCAAAGTGATCAAGTGATGAAGTGATCAAGGTCCCAGGACCGAAACGTTTTCTAATAAATATGTTATAGTGTTTGCTTACGTGTCTTTCTAAACCAACTTGTCGGTATTTATTACCAAGGTTTATACCACTTCCATACATCCCTATGGCTCAACAGTTTTCAGTTTCCACCTGATCTTGGTCCTCTTAATTAAAACACACTGACCCCTATCTGCCTCGTAGGATTTTGTATATCATAATCATATTTTCTTGTGTCCTCCCTGCCAGGGTCGTCAGGTTCACTTCCGTCAGTCTTTCCTCACACCGCATTCCTCTGAGTTCTGGTACGAGTCTGGTTGCAAACACTTGGACATATTCGAGTTTCTGCACCTGCTTGACCAGACGTGGGCTCCATGCTGGGGCCGCGTACTCTGTGATTGACTTAACGTACATAGTATGTGAAGTTCTAAAGAATTCTTACCTGCCTGCTTACCTGGAGCCTACCCAGAGTTTCTATGGTCAGCATCCCTGCGGCCCAGTCCCAGACCATGTCTCTTGGTGCTTAGCTTGATCAGCTAGGCTGTTGATGCTAGCTACACCAAATTCATTGTATTCACCAAAGTCTGGCTGATCAGGAACTGACTTGAGAAACTTATAGGGGTCCCTTTTTGAAGACAGTCAAGAGTCTGTTGGCAATCCCTCTTATGTATGAAGAAAGGGAGGGTCATGTCATGTATGAAGGGAGGATGTTCAAGAGTCATGCTCATATCACACTTATTGATCTTTCGTGAATGATTTTTCTGGTGTGTTTATCTTACATATACAGCTGACGTGTGCGATCTGTATATGTTTCTGGTGATATGCTTGGTGTTATATTCACTCCCAGACCCTCTTGGTTCTAATACTTGTAGGTTCTCTCCGCCCATGTACTCGGTGCTCGGTCTGCCTTCTCTCTGAGGGGGGGGGGGTCATGTGCATACGTATGAGAGAGACAGACAGGGGCAGGGAGTTAGGAAGGTAAAGTCATATAGAGCAGTAGGAA
>NC_091334.1:14614844-14754844 GCF_038502225.1 Cherax quadricarinatus
TCTCCGGGTTACATTGATACACAGGAACATCTCCGGGTTACATTGACACAGGAACATCTCCGGGTTACATTGACACACAGGAACATCTCCGGGGTTACATTGATACACAGGAACATCTCCGGGTTACATTGATACACAGGAACATCTCCGGGTTACATTGACACACAGGAACATCTCCGGGGTTACATTGATACACAGGAACATCTCCGGGTTACATTGACACACAGGAACATCTCCGGGGTTACATTGATACACAGGAACATCTCCGGGTTACATTGATACACAGGAACATCTCCGGGGTTACATTGATACACAGGAACATCTCCGGGTTACATTGATACACAGGAACATCTCCGGGGTTACATTGATACACGGGAACATCTCCGGGTTACAGTGATACACAGGAACATCTCCGGGTTACATTGATACACAGGAACATCTCCGGGTTACATTGACACACAGGAACATCTCCGGGTTACATTGACACACAGGAACATCTCCGGGGTTACATTGATACACAGGAACATCTCTGGGTTACATTGATACACAAGAACATCTCCGGGTTGCATTGATACACAAGAACATCTCCGGGTTACATTGACACACAGGAACATCTCCGGGTTACATTGACACACAGGAACATCTCCGGGTTGCATTGATACACAAGAACATCTCCGGGTTACATTGATACACAAGAACATCTCCGGGTTACATTGATACACAGGAACATTGCGGGTTACATTGATACACAGGAACATCTCCGGGTTACATTGATACACAGGAACATCTCCGGGTTACATTGATACACAGGAACATCTCCGGGTTACATTGACACACAGGAACATTGCGGGTTACATTGATACACAGGAACATCTCCGGGTTACATTGACACACAGGAACATTGCGGGTTACATTGATACACAGGAACATCTCCGGGTTACATTGACACACAGGAACATCTCCGGGTTACATTGACACACAGGAACATCTCCGGGTTACATTGATACACAAGAACATTGCGGGTTACATTGACACACAGGAACATCTCCGGGTTACATTGACACACAGGAACATTCCGGGTTACATTGACACACAGGAACATTCCGGATTACATTGACACACAGGAACATTCCGGGTTACATTGACACACAGGAACATTCCGGATTACATTGACACACAGGAACATTCCGGGTTACATTGACACACAGGAACATCTCCGGGTTACATTGATACACAGGAACATTGTGGGTTACATTGACACACAGGAACATTCCGGGTTACATTGACACACAGGAACATTCCGGGTTACATTGACACACAGGAACATATCTAAAGTTATACTTAGCCAGTGTATCATCATGGTAGAGACAGGTATTGAAAAGAGAGTTAGTATGCAGAGCAAGTGAAGAAAAGACGAGGTTTGCAGAACAAGCTTATATTGGGACAGTGTTTTGATCTGTGTTAATGTTTTGCAAGTCACCAGCGGGCGAAACGTTGAAGATAAGCTTTGCTTGTTCAGCAAAGCGTATCTCCACTGTTGTCAGTAACACGTCATTGACGTCAGCTCAGATCAAGTCTTTATTCTGACGACGTTTCCCCCAGTGTTGAGCTTTATAATTTAAAGTCTTGATAAAGCACAACGCTGAGCGAAATATCAGAATAATGACTGCGTGGTGTGTGCCTTCACCGCCTGGAAGCAATTAAAGCGCTGCACCTCAGAGACGAGAGCTCCAACACAAACTGTGACGCTTTCATTTGCATTTTGGCCAATCACGGACTCGAGACACCGCCAGCAGGAGCATGGACCAATCACAATTAGGTTTATAAGTTTGGGAGATGGAGGCGGAAGACACGATAGAAGTGTTGTTAAGAGGCTGTTGTGGTTGGTGGAGGCAGGGTGGAGGTTGGGCGGTGGCAGGGGGCAGTATACAGACGTTCAGTATGCGCCCTTGACAAACTATTGGTAGCGGCAGGCGGTCCAGAGATGCTGTAAATACCTATCAAACGACCACTTAGCCGACTGCATACCACCCGCGTCCCTTTAAACGTGCAGCTTCATTCCTGCCAATTATTTAAACACCAGCCTGGATACGTCCCGGACTCTTACAGGCGCCACAACGCACATTAGATATTTCCGAAGAATGTAGCACCGTACACTCAGCCATATAACTGATATGTTCTTGTATGTAGTGTTGTGGGTCCCCTCCAGCAGCTCTTACATACACTCTTATACGCTGAAGAATGGGACACTTGTGCAGGATTTGGGAGTCCTTTATTGAGGAAACGTTTCGCCATCCAGTGGCTTCTTCAGTCCAGTACGAATGAGAACAGTGGAAGATGAGGAGTAGGTTGAGATAAACAGTCTCTCAGCCTGGAGTCGACGTGTTCAGTTACCACACACACACACACACACACACACACACACACACACACACACACACACACACACCAGAGCTAAGAGGTATGTCCTACGAGGAGAGGTTAAGGGAAATCAACCTGACGACACTGGAGGACAGGAGACATAGGGGGGACATGATAACGACATACAAAATACTGAGAGGAATTGACAAGGTGGACAAAGACAGGATGTTCCAGAGATTGGACACAGTAACAAGGGGACACGGTTGGAAGCTGAAGACACAGATGAATCACAGGGATGTTAGGAAGTATTTCTTCAGCCACAGAGTAGTCAGTAAGTGGAATAGTTTGGGAAGCGATGTAGTGGAGGCAGGATCCATACATAGCTTTAAGCAGAGGTATGATAAAGCTCACGGCTCAGGGAGAGTGACCTAGTAGCGATCGGACTCGGACTCGACCCCCGCAACCTCAACTAGGTGAGTACAACTAGGTGAGTACACACACGCACACACACACACATACACACACACACACACACACACACACACACACACACACACACACACACACATACGCGGCCACATTCGTACAAATTACACTTGTGCACATTTTTTTTATTGTACAAAAGCAAAAAAAAGTGACATGCGAAAAATGCATTTTGCGCGCGCATTGTTGCTGCTTGGCGCTAATTTTGCGGTGATGGGTGACGCAAGAGTGAGTCTGGTGGGTCCCAACTGCTGCACACCTGTCACAAGCATGAAGTAATTAACAAGAGTCCCTACCTGCCTGTGGTGAGTGAGTGTGGGAGGAGGGGAGGGAGACACGAAGGAAAGGAGGCAGAGAGGAAGGAAAAGAGGCAGTCAGAGGAGAGGGAAGAGAAGGAAGGGCGGGAGGGAGGAGGGAAGGAGAGATAGGAAAGGAAGGGGGAGAGAGGGGGTGGAGGTAAAAACGCTAGCCCTAGCTTCGTATCATCCTTTGCAGATGATATTAAAATAAACATGAAAGTCGCCTCGGTAGAATATACCGAGAAATTGCAATCAGATGTAAAGTGTTTGAGTGAGGAAAGTGAAATACAACGATATTCACTGGTTGTAAATTCTGACACCTTAGATACTGAAATCATGAAGACCAAATCCGAGAACGTAAGGAACATCGGGAAGACATGGTATAATAATGATGGATGTTCTATTGTTTAGAGAGCACAAAAGTGACAGGCTGGATAATGAGAACTTCCAAATCATTTGAAATTACGACACTGATGGTACTAATTAAATACCTTGTGTTCATGTGTCTAGACCATTGATCTGTATTCACAGCTCCATTCAAGGCAGGAGAGAGATCAAATCTGAAAAATGTAGAGAGATGGGTTAGTGTCCGCTCAGAACCAGTAAAGCATTTAAACTATTGGGAATGCAATAACATGCTTGATATATATTCTGTGGCATGAAAAAGAGAGATACCTGATAATATATATGCAAGGAATATACAGTGCCATAAGGAATTGGAATGGTACCTTGGTGTCTACCTGGAGAAAGTATAAAACAGACTCAGTTAAAAGCAGGAGAGCAGTGGGCACAATAAGAGAAAACTGTATCAATATACTTTGGCATCCACTATTCAACTTGCTACCAGAGCAGATATCAGAAATGTAACATTCAAACGGAACAAGTGTGCACATTAAGAGGAAACCGGACCACTACGTACTCCAAGTGCCAGATCAACCAGTCTGTGATGGCCAGCAGACCACTAATGTCAGTAGCCTGATTGAACATACAACAGGGAACCTGGCCCCAGGCCGGGCTTGAAAAGTAGGCAAGACCTCGATACTTTTCGCAGGTATTTCACAGGTATGCGTGAGGGTGGTGGGGTGGAGGAGGAGGTGAGGGGGATAGAGGGAAGGGGGTGGTAGGGAGAGAGTATTATAGGGGGGTAGAAGAGAGGACAAGAGGAAGGGTGGTAGGGAGAGAGGGCAAGATGGAGGGTAACAGGGAGGGAGGGCAAGAAGGAGGGTAGCAGGGAGTGTAAGGGGCGGTTGATAAAGGTCATGTTAAGTGTAGTATGTTAACAAGTGATTACAACCTAGGGAGAGGATTCACCTATATTACCAACCATATTTATACACCCAGCCATAATAACTACAACATAAACATCAATAATAATCCTGATATGATTGGCATTTCTCTCTCCCTTCCAGGTACACGTGTGTGTGTGTGTGTGTGTGTACTCACCTAATTGTGGTTGCAGGGGTCGAGACTCAGCTCCTGGCCCCGCCTCTTCACTGATCGCTACTGGATCCTCTCTCTGCTTCCTGAGCTTTGTCAAACCTCTTCTTAAAACTATGTATGGTTCCTGCCTCCACTACTTCACTTGCTAGGCTATTCCACTTGCTGACAACTCTATGACTAAAGAAATACTTCCTAACGTCCCTGTGACTCGTCTGAGTCTTCAGCTTCCAGTTGTGACCCCTTGTCCCTGTGTCCCCTCTCTGGAACATCCTATCTCTGTCCACCTTGTCTATTCCCCGCAGTATCTTGTATGTCGTTATCATGTCTCCCCTGACCCTTCTGTCCTCCAGTGTCGTCAGTCCGATTTCCCTTAACCTTTCCTCGTACGACATTCCCTTGAGCTCTGGGACTAGCCTTGTTGCAAACCTTTGTACTTTCTCTAACTTCTTGACGTGCTTGACCAGGTGTGGGTTCCAGACTGGTGCTGCATACTCCAGTATGGGCCTAACATACACAGTGTACAGTGTCTTGAACGATTCCTTATTAAGGTATCGGAACGCTATTCTCAGGTTTGCCAGGCGCCCGTATGCTGCAGCGGTTATTTGGTTGATGTGTGCCTCCGGTGATGTGCTCGGTGTTATGGTCACCCCAAGGTCTTTCTCCCTGAGTGAGGTCTGTAGTCTTTGTCCACCTAGCCTTTACTCTGTCTGCGGTCTTCTTTGCCCCTCCCCAATCTTCATGACTTTGCATTTGGCTGGATTGAATTCGAGAAGCCAGTTGCTGGACCACATGTCCAGCCTGTCCAGGTCTCTTTGCAGTCCTGCCTCATCCTCGTCCGATTTAATTCTTCTCATCAACTTCACGTCACCTGCGAACATTGACACTTCAGAGTCTATTCCTTCCATCATGTCGTTCACATATATCAAAAAAGCACTGGTCCTAGAACTGACCCCTGTGGGACCCCGCTCGTCACAGGCGCCCACTGTGATACCTCTTCACGTACCATGACTCGTTGCTGCCTCCCTGTCAGGTATTCCCTTATCCATTGCAGTGCCCTCCCTTTTACGTGCGCCTGATCCTCCAGCTTCTGCACTAATCTCTTGTGGGGAACTGTGTCAAAGGCCTTCCCGCAGTCTAGGAAAATGCAATCTACCCACCCCTCTCTCTCGTGTCTTACTTCTGTTACCTTGTCATAAAACTCCAGGAGGTTTGTGATACAAGATTTGCCTTCCATGAACCCATGCTGGTTTTCATTTATAATCTTGTTCCTTTCCAGGTGTTCGACCACTCTCCTCCTGATAATCTTCTCCATGACTTTGCACACAATACATGTCAGAGACACAGGTCTGTAGTTTAGTGCCTCGTTTCTGTTTCCTTTCTTAAATATGGGGACTACATTAGCTGTCTTCCATTTCTCAGGTAGTTGCCCAGTTTCAAGGGATGTGTTGAAGATTGTGGTTAGAGGCACACACAGCATCTCTGCTCCTTCTCTAAGGACCCATGGGGAGATGTCCGGTCCCATCGCCTTTGAGGTGTCAAGGTCACTTAAGAGATTCTTCACCTTCTCCTCAGTTGTTCGTATGTCATCCAACACTTGTTGGTATATTCCCTCTTGATGTTCCCTTCTGTGCTGTCTTCCCACAGCCCTTCCTGTCTCTACTGTAAAAACTTCCTTAAATCTCCTGTTCAGCTCCTCACATACCTCCTGATCATTTCTTGTGAGTTCTCCACCTTCTGTCCTTAATCTGATCACCTGGTCTTTGACTGTTGTCTTCCTCCTGATGTGGCTATACAACAGTTTCGGGTCAGTCTTGATTCTCGATGCTATGTCATTTTCATACTGTCGCTGGGCCTCCCTCCTTACCTGTGCGTACTCATTCCTGGCTCTGCGACTGATCTCCCTATTTTCTTGTGTTCTCTGCCTTCTGTACTTTTTCCATTCTCTATTGCATTTTGTTTTTGCCTCCTTACACCGTCGGGTAAACCAGGGGCTCGTTCTGGTCTTCCCGTTGTTACTGTTGCCCTTGGGAATAAACCTTTCCACTGCCTCCTTGCATTTTGTTGTTACATATTCCATCATTTCATTTACTGGCTTTCCTGCCAGTTCTCTGTCCCACTGGACCTCCCGCAGGAAGTTCTTCAACCCTATGTAGTCCCTTCTTTTATAGTCAGGCTTTTCCCATTCAACTCCTGTTATTCTCTCCACTTGCAGCTCTACTATGTATTCAAAGCACAGAACCACGTGGTCGCTAGCTCCTAGGGGACTCTCATACTTGATGTCCTCAATATCTGAGCTGCCCAGGGTGAACACAAGGTCCAATCTTGCTGGTTCATCCTTCCCTCTCACTCTGGTAGTGTCCTTAACATGTTGGTGCATGAGGTTTTCCAGCACCACGTCCAACATTCTGGCTCTCCATGTTTCGGGACCCCCATGTGGCTCCAGGTTTTCCCAGTCAATCTCCCTGTGGTTGAAATCCCCCATAACCAGCAACTTTGCTCTGCTGGAGTGAGCTCTTCTTGCCACCTCAGCAAGTGTGTCCACCATTGCTCTGTTGCTCTCTTCATATTCCTCTCTTGGCCTCCTGCAGTTCTGTGGTGGATTATACATCACTGCAATGACCACTTTGTGTTCCCCAGACTGAAGTGTACCTGCTATGTAGTCTCTTTCTCCCGTCTCATCTATTCCTTCCATTTTCTCGAATTTCCATCTGTTTTTTACGAGCAGAGCAACCCCACCTCCCCCTCTGCCCCTTCTATCTTTCCTCATGATCTGGTATCCTGGTGGGAAGATTGCATCTGTTATTGTCTCCATGAGTTTTGTTTCTGTAACTGCTATGATGTCTGGGAACTTCTCATTGATTCTTTCTTGCCATTCCTCATGTTTATTCGTTAATCCATCTGCATTTGTGTACCAAACCTTCAACTTTTGTTCTAATACTGTAACTGTGGTGCGGGGGGTGGAAACAGAGGGATCGGTGTGTGATGGTTGGTTTGGATTGTTCAGTTGCCTTGGGGGTGTCGTGGCTGGAGTCCTTCTGCAGGTGTTTCTGGGGGGTGAGCTTGTCCTTCCATTTGATCCTGGATTATTCTGCTCTCCTTTTTCATTTCCTCCCATTTCTCCTTTCGTTTTTGAACTCTCTCTTTCATTGTCTTCCTTTCGTCCTGTGTTGTCTCGATCGAGGTACACACTCCGGAACTCCTGCTTGCCTCTCAGCCGTGCTTTCTCCTGCAGGATCATGGTTCGGGTTGATTCTGCCTTGAAAATTACTTTGAGAGGCCGATTCCTTTTCTTTGTGAACCACCCAATTCTCCGAAAATTTGCCACCTGGGTCATGTCCCCCTCGCCTATCACCTTCATGATATCTTCAATCGCTTTTTTCTCCTCCTGCTTTCTTTCGTGTGTGTGTGTGTGTGTGTGTATACGTACTACGTTTACGTGTGTGTACTCACTGTGTTTTGTTTGCGGGGGTCGAGCCCCAGTTCCTAGCTCAGTGTCACGGCATCTTTCCCTGAGTGTCCAGGTAATGTAGGCTTCCCGTGCTTTTCCATACTGCACAAAAATATTAATAGGTAAGTGAAAATACTTTTGATTGAGACATTGAGACTGCAGGTGGCCTGGTCTGGGACCTGGGCCTCTGTGTCTGTCACCCCAGTGGAAATACAAGAACCCCGCTCACGTTTTTTTTGGTGGGGGGGGGGGGGTTATCGTATATAATTTACGCTATGTATGACAGTTGTACTTACGTGTACTTGTACCCTAATAAACTTACCTACTTATACTTTGGAATCAAGTATAAGTAACCAAAAGTAACTCCTCATTACACCTCATTGTGTTACACTTACTCCTTACTCCCTTCTAATTTGTATTGGACTGATGAAGCCACTGTGTGGCGAAACGTTTCCTCAGTTAAGATTCCCATATGTTGCATGTCTCAATCTTCACACTTTATCCTCAACCACAAACCTCAGTGATCTTATTTTTTCCCACAACTGCCGTTCTTTTTCTCTCCACCACCCCTCAAGGAAGGTTCCTTGACGCTGGTGAGGGGCTCTAGTTCTAGGGAATTGGATCTGTGCTCCAGTTTCCTGAATTAAGCCTGAATACCTTTCACGTCCCTCCAGAGGCGCTGTATAATCCTACGGGTTTAGCGCTTTCCCCTTGATTATAATACTAATTCTCCCCACCACAATCCACGTCTTCCTTTCACACATCAGAAAAAATGCTTGAAGGATGCTGAGGTACTAAGCTACTGATGGTATGGAGAAACATGAACCTCGCAACCTAAGTCAACATAACTTAGAGCAGGAAGTACGTGCCTCTCACGTATGTTACAGTATTGCAACAAAATTACTGACGTCTTGCAAAGAAAACAAAGCACTGATTTTGCAAAGGTATTTGACAGATGTGACCACAGAGTAATTGCTCTAGTGATTCTTTTTGAAATTCGGTAGGTATGAGTGTCAAAGTAAGAATATGAATATTCGGATTTGTCTCTTAACAGATTATAAGCGAAGCTGGACGATGTGTACTGGTCGTCGACTACCTGTATATAATTCATAGAATATGTGAGCTATTGGGAATGCCGCTAAAGTACTCGGGATACACTTTGGAATGGAAAGGGTTACCACTAGGTTACCTGTAGTTGATTTAGTGGGTCACCGGCCCCCGCGGCTCGGTCCCAAACTAGGCCTACTGTTTGATAGGCTAGCTAACAAAGCCTGTTGGTGTTAGTCACATGCAGTCCAACTTAGGTACCACATAGCTAGGTTGATCAGGAACTAACCTTAACACATCCAGTTCCCTCTGGGTGACAGCTGGAGATCTGTTGGCAATTCCACTTATGTATGAAGGGAGGGTGTTGAAAATTATCGGCCCCTTTACACCTAAAGGGTTATATCTTAATGTACTCATTGCTATCCTACTCTTCACTGGGAGTATTTTGCCTCTTTCTTTAGTAGGAATTAATTTCGCTGTGTAGATTTTGGACCGATACTTTTAGTATTTTCGAGGTGCAAATTATGATGCATTTTTTTTCGTCTACATTCCAGGTAGTACAGCTGGAGCTACTTCAAAGAGTTCCCAATAATTTTAGGTACTTGACTGAATTTTTATGGGCAGTGAAAGTGCCCTGTACATTCTCCAAACCAGCGATTTCGCTGCCTTAAAATGGGCTGTTAGTGAACAACAAATATCCATCTTAAAACAATGAACCTAAAAAAGTATCATCATTGGTTTGGCATCTATTTTGGAGGTTCTAGTTATCCAGCCTATTATTTTCTTGTTGTAATAACACTGTTGTGTTCATCGAATCTAAAAATCTTCTAACATTATCACTTCTAAGTCTCTTCACATTCTTTTTCTTTTTTTTTTTGCTCTGTTGAGTAGATTTAGTTTATTTCATTCTGTCTTCCATTTTTTTTTAATTCTTCAAGTTTTCCAAGGGAAGTGACTGAAATGTATAATTAACATCATATGTTTTCTGTGGCCACTGGAAGATCTGGTTTATATCAACCTGGAGATGTGCTCAGTGGATGCCACTCTTATACAACTATTAATTAGTATGTCCAACGAATGATACAGTGCTATGATTTGTATGTTGTATATGAGGATGACGAAGATGATTCGGGCGAGTATTGTGCCTTGGTGAAGTAGTCAGGTTTCACTATATCGACTGTTATTGTTTGGGTCCTGTTTGCTAGAAATTAAAAGAACTCCATTTGCTCACTTTTTCTGTTATTCCTTTTGCATCCATTTTTTTGCGCTATTACACCATGATCACACATCTTGAAGGCTTTTTTCGAACTTTGTGTCCACTACATCTGTATTTTATTTGTTTTTCAGTGCACCCATGACCATGTCGTAATGGTTCAGCAATTGCAAGAGGTAGGAGAGTCCTGTTTTAGACCAGTGTTGCCCTGGGTTATGCAGTTGTGATTTCATGTGTTGAGCAAGCTTCTTATCTTTTTAAAACTCATTCAAAGACTTTGATAATGTATGACGTCAGTGATAGGACTTTGCTCATGTCTATATTATCATCAGTGTAAGTTCCGAATAAATGATATAGACCGAACATAAAGACTCCACGCTGAGGGACTGATTACCTCAAACTTCTCCTCCTCGTCTTTCACCTTTCTCTGCAGTTGGACTGAAGAAAGTACTGACTGGGGAAGCGTTTCCAGAATAAAGACACTCAAATATTGCACAGGTGTCTCATATATCAATGTAACCCCCATTGACTTTTAAGGAAGGGGCCAGTAGCAGGTTTTTTTTTTTTTTTTTTTTTTTTTTTTTTTTTTTTTTTTTTTTTTTTTTTTTTTTTTTTTTTTTTTTTTTTTTGACGGGATTTTGCATATGCAACTAAATATTTTGGGTCTCTTTCAATTTCATTATTATTTTTTTTTTTTGCTCCCTCGGTCTTGCTCGGTCTTCTATGTCGCATTTAATATTATCTCGCTGTTCTTGATTCCCGGACCAGTATTTCATTTCATCTTTCATAAAGTCTGGGAGATCTGTAAAGCTCTGTGAGTCTTCGTCTTTAAGTGTGTAGGTAGGCAGTGTGTAGGTAGGCAGTATGTAAGGTAGTGTTTACGTAGGCAGTGAGTAGGTAGGTAGTATGTAAGGTAGTGTTTAGGTAGGTAGTATTTAAGGTAGTGTTTAGGTAGGCAGTGAGTAGGTAGGTAGTATTTAAGGTAGTGTTTAGGTAGGCAGTGAGTAGGTAGGTAGTATTTAAGGTAGTGTTTAGGTAGGCAGTGAGTAGGTAGGTAGTATTTAAGGTAGTGTTTAGGTAGGCAGTGAGTAGGTAGGGAGACTC
The DNA here is from genome assembly GCF_038502225.1 of Cherax quadricarinatus. Lineage (NCBI taxonomy): Eukaryota > Metazoa > Arthropoda > Malacostraca > Decapoda > Parastacidae > Cherax > Cherax quadricarinatus. Next base: position 14,626,240 of record NC_091334.1, read on the forward strand.
CAGGAAGTCATTGAGCTCATTCTCTCAAACCATTGATTTAAACACATGTTATTCATAAAGTATCATCCCGGTATATTTCTATAAGGTCATGATTTATTTGATCCCAGTTAATATATTTCTTGCAGCGGCAGTTGGGTATAGCGGGCAACCCGCAGCGGCAGTTGGGCATGATGAGCTGCCCACAGAAACATATAAATATGCTGCTGATTGCCTCTTGAGCTTCCTCAGCATATTAATAAAGGTATGTCTTATATACCAGATCATATGCATTATGATCATACGTGTGGACATCATTCCTTTCTTAAAATAACAGGACCGTACATAATGTGAGAACTAGAGCAGCATAACAAGTGACATTGTATTCTCAAAGTCTTTGAAATGGGAAGCTTCAAGAGTTCTTGTACACTACACGTTATCAGCTTGATACAACTGAAGGTCAGTAGCCAGGTCTGGTTTGGTCTGGTCTGGTCTTGGACTGGGTCTGGGGGGGAGGGCGACCCTCAAGAAACGTCATAATCATAAGGCAATTATTATTGTTAGGTTTATTACTGTTACTGACCCCTCAAGGGAGATTTCTTGAGGTTGGTGAGGGACTCTTGTTCCAAAAAGGAACTGAACCTGACGCCCTCTCCCTCGGATTCTACCTGATTGCTGCCTCTCGTTTCAACCCTCACTCCCTCCCCCAGGCCTTATATGGCCCCTACAGGTTAAGAGTCCCCCAATAAACGTAATATCTGTTACTATTATCACTATTACTCTTCTAGAATATTATCTCCCGCTATTATACTAACCCAACCAATACGCCTCACCCGCAGCAACCCCCTCTCCCCCCACCAATACCCCCTCAGTAATTCCCCCATCAAGACTGGCGACTGGCCAGAAGCGGTACCTCCATCAATGGGTAACAATACTGGGGCGACGCTATCATCATTGCAACTACCTGCCTTCTATATTTCTATAAGCAGCGTGTAATAGCCACACAATCTACGATTCACACTTTTCCACATTGCAGTTTGGAGACATTAGCATTATAAGTGTTTGTCGCTTGTAACGTCCAAATTATAACGTTGGTGGCTCTGAAGGTGAGAGTTACACCAGGGTAATGATTGGCATAGTGGGAGGAACTGCCCAGCTGCTGCTGCTGTTGCTGTTGCTGATGCCGTTGCTGCTGCTGCTATTGCTGCTGTTACTACTACTACTACCACCGCTGCTGCTGCTGTTACTACTACTACTACTACTACTACTACTACTACTACTACTACTACCACTGCTGCTGCTGTTGCTGATGCCATTGCTGATGCCGTTGCTGCTGCTGCTATTGCTGCTGTTACTACTATTACCACCACCGCTGCTGCTGCTGCTGCTGTTGTTACTACTACTACCACCACCACCGCTGCTGCTGTTACTACTACTACCACCACCACCGCTGCTGCTGTTACTACTACTACTACTACTACTACCACCGCTGCTGCTGCTGTTGCTGTTACTACTACTACTACTACCACCACTGCTGCTGCTGTTACTACTACTACTATCACCACTGCTGCTGCTGTTACTACTACTAGCACCACTGCTGCTGTTACTACTACTACCACCACTGCTGCTGTTACTACTACTACCACCACTGCTGCTGCTGTTACTACTACTACTACCACCACCGCTGTTGCTGCTGCTGCTGCTTCCGTTGTTGCTGTTGTTTTTATTAGTGCTGTTGAAGTCGAGATTGATGTTTGTGTTTTCTTGAATATTGTTACTGATGGTAGTGTTGTTATTACTGTTGGTGATGATGACGCAGGATATTGCGAGAAGCTTAGCCCAGGGCTGGACTGAGTGTAGAGGACACACTCCAGACCTGTCAGAGGTATAGCCTAGTCTTCCTCTCACTCCTTCCTTCCTTCCGTCTCTACCATTCCCTTCACCCCCTACCCTTTCTTCCATCCCTCCCTTTTATTCCCTTGCACTCCTCTCTTATACCCTTCACTGGTGTTACTGACCATAGTCCAGGCCTAGTCAGGTAGCAGGGTACAGTCAGCCACCTGGCCTAGTCAGGTAGCAGGGTACAGTCAGCCATCTGGCCTAGTCAGGGAGCAGGGTACAGTCAGCCACCTCGACTAGTCAGGTAGCAAGGTACAGCCAAGTACCTGAACTAGTCGGGTAGCAAGGTACAGTCAGGTACCTGAACTAGTCAGGTAGCAAGGTACAGTCAAGTACCTGGCCTAGTCAGGTAGCAAGGTACAGTCAAGTACCTGGCCTAGTCGGGTAGCAAGGTACAGTCAAGTACCTGGCCTAGTCAGGTAGCAAGGTACAGTCAAGTACCTGGCCTAGTCGGGTAGCAAGGTACAGTCAAGTACCTGGCCTAGTCAGGTAGCAAGGTACAGTCAAGTACCTGGCCTAGTCGGGTAGCAAGGTACAGTCAAGTACCTGGCCTAGTCAGGTAGCAAGGTATAGTCAAGTACCTGGCCTAGTCGGGTAGCAAGGTACAGTCAAGTACCTGGCCTAGTCAGGTAGCAAGGTACAGTCAAGTACCTGGCCTAGTCGGGTAGCAGGGTACAGTCAAGTACCTGGCCTAGTCGGGTAGCAGGGTACAGTCAAGTACCTGGCCTAGTCGGGTAGCAGGGTACAGTCAAGTACCTGGCCTAGTCGGGTAGCAGGGTACAGTCAAGTACCTGGCCTAGTCGGGTAGCAGGGTACAGTCAAGTACCTGGCCTAGTCGGGTAGCAGGGTACAGTCAAGTACCTGGCCTAGTCGGGTAGCAAGGTACAGTCAAGTACCTGGCCTAGTCGGGTAGCAGGGTACAGTCAAGTACCTGGCCTAGTCGGGTAGCAGGGTACAGTCAAGTACCTGGCCTAGTCGGGTAGCAAGGTACAGTCAAGTACCTGGCCTAGTCGGGTAGCAGGGTACAGTCAAGTACCTGGCCTAGTCGGGTAGCAGGGTACAGTCAAGTACCTGGCCTAGTCGGGTAGCAGGGTACAGTCAAGTACCTGGCCTAGTCGGGTAGCAAGGTACAGTCAAGTACCTGGCCTAGTCGGGTAGCAGGGTACAGTCAAGTACCTGGCCTAGTCGGGTAGCAGGGTACAGTCAAGTACCTGGCCTAGTCGGGTAGCAAGGTACAGTCAAGTACCTGGCCTAGTCGAGTAGCAGGGTACAGTCAAGTACCTGGCCTAGTCGGGTAGCAGGGTACAGTCAAGTACCTGGCCTAGTCGGGTAGCAAGGTACAGTCAAGTACCTGGCCTAGTCGGGTAGCAAGGTACAGTCAAGTACCTGGCCTAGTCAGGTAGCAAGGTACAGTCAAGTACCTGGCCTAGTCGGGTAGCAGGGTACAGTCAAGTACCTGGCCTAGTCAGGTAGCAAGGTACAGTCAAGTACCTGGCCTAGTCGGGTAGCAGGGTACAGTCAAGTACCTGGCCTAGTCGGGTAGCAGGGTACAGTCAAGTACCTGGCCTAGTCGGGTAGCAGGGTACAGTCAAGTACCTGGCCTAGTCGGGTAGCAGGGTGCTGGGTGATGATCCAGGATACTAACAAATGATTCAGGGTATAATGCTTGTAATAGTTTTTATACGTAATAATTTCTCTTTAGTGTTGAGTATCAGGCAATCATGTAATGTGGTTATTATTACTTACCTTAGGCCAGTTGTGCACCCTATTATTATTATTATTATTATTATTATTATTATTATTATTATTATTATTATTAGTTTTATTATAATTTAGTATTACTCTTATTATTAGTGCTATTACTGTTATAGTGTGAAGAGTGTTAGTGATATTATTATTATTATTATTATTATATTCGTGGGGAATGGAAGGTAATAACGTTTGAGCTTAGAGCGTGGAGGGTATCTTTAGTGCCTTGGATCAAAAACCCTTTGGCATCGCGTAGCCTCCCTGGAAGATTTTTGGTTTTAGGAGATGCAACTCGATGAACAAGTCAGTAGGTTCACCTCGGTAACACTGGTCAGGTGAACAGTATGTTCCCCTAGGTGATACTGGTCAGGTGAACAAGTCAGTAGGTTCACCTAGGTAACACTGGTCAGGTGGACAAGTCAGTAGGTTCACCTAGGTAACACTGGTCAGGTGGACAATATGTTCACCTAGGTGATACTGGTCAGGTGGACAAGTCAGTAGGTTCACCTAGGTAACACTGTCAGGTGAACAATATGTTCCCCTAGGTGATTCTGGTCAGTTGAACAAGTCGCTAGGTTCACCTAGGTAACACTGGTCAGGTGGACAAGTCAGTAGGTTCACCTAGGTAACACTGGTCAGGTGGACAATATGTTCACCTAGGTGATACTGGTCAGGTGGACAATATGTTCACCTAGGTGATACTGGTCAGGTGAAGAAGTCAGTAGGTTCACCTAGGTAACACTGGTCACGTGGACAAGTCAGTAGGCTCACCTAGGTGATATTAGGTGAACAAGTAAGTAGGTTCACTTGGGTAGCGGGAGGCAGGTAATAGAGGTCAGGAACACACACATACAGTTCAAGTAGCAGTTTATTGGGCAATTTATGTCACGTCGTGGCAATTATACCCATGTGGTGGGCAGTGGGTAGTGGTAGGTGACTTGTGTCTCTGTGGGGTCACTCTGACCCCCGAATATGGCGTCGGAGTTTGTTTGTGTTGGGGGTCACAGTGTGTCTGCTGACTACCCAAGTAGCAGCAGCGGCAGCAACAACAGCAACAGCAGCAGCTGGTAAGAGCATCCTCTTGTAATTTCCTGTTCCGAGATGTGACCTTCCTGTCATAGGAATGTGAAGTGGAAGACTGATGTTTTGCACTCTGGCAAGTAGGTTGCAGGTTGATGAGAGAGCAACCATCCAGGGAAGAGCTACCTTCCTGTACACGAGTGTTAGGCCGCTTCCCTAATACTAACATGTTAAACATTACCAGTGTTGTATTTGTGTTACCACAATGGTAAGGGTTACCAGTGTTGTATTTGTGTTACCATAATGGTAAGGGTTACCAGTGTTGTATTTGTATTACCATAATGGTAAGGGTTACCAGTGTTGTATTTGTGTTACCACAATGGTAAGGGTTACCAGTATTGTATTTGTGTTACCACAATGGTAAGGGTTACCAGTGTTGTATTTGTATTACCACAATGGTAAGGGTTACCAGTATTGTATTTGTTACCACAATGGTAAAGGTTACCAGTGTTGTATTTGTGTTACCATAATAGTAAGGATTACCAGTGTTGTATTTGTATTACCATAATGGTAAGGGTTACCAGTGTTGTATTTGTTACCACAATGGTAAAGGTTACCAGTGTTGTATTTGTGTTACCACAATGGTAAGGGTTACCAGTGTTGTATTTGTGTTACAAACTATTTTCATTAAGTATACAACTCTTTGCTGTTGTGAATTTCGTAAAAGTTCTCATTCTTGTAGCATTTCTTTACCTATGTATGAAGCTAGTGTAAGACCAGGTTACTGATCTGTGATGGGTGGTCAACCGAGCTGTTGCTGCTAGCGGTCCGCTGGCTTATATATCCATCACATGCTGGTTGATCTGGCACTTGGGTAGAGGATTAACAGATACATACGGCACTGGTATTGTCCATCACGAGAAAACTTGGTAAGTTTCTCGAGCCAGTTTCTGATGAGTCTGACTGTGGTGTGCACGTTAGGTATCCCGTAGCTCGCTAGGGCACTCAGCTCACATATTGTGGTCCGGGGGTCGATCCCCTGGTACGGTTGGAAACATTAGGACGTGTTTCCTTAAGATACTTGTTGTCCAGTGTAACAGCCTAGTTGATCAGGCCCTGAACCATCGGGAGGCCTGGTCGTGGACCGGGCCGCGGGGGCGTTGATCCCCGGAATAACCTCCAGGTAACCCATCATTAAAATGGGTACCTGGGTGTGGGTCGCATCCTGGGACAAAATTGACCTAATTTGCCCGATATGCTGTGTATAACAAGGGACTTTCTGTACAGTAGTATGTCACTGATGTCAACTAGGTCTATATATCTTGTACATGTACTTGTAGATATAAATTATTAGTATGCTGGTGGTAAGACTTTGATCAACTCATCTACCAGGAGGCCTGGTCTGGGACCGTACCTTGTTTCACCTGGCAGCGGGTGGGGGGGCTGGTGTGGGCGTGAGGGCTGCTGGTATGGGCGTGAGGGGTGGCTGGTGTGGGTGTGGGGACGGTAGGTGTGGGCGTGAGGGCTGCTGGTGTAGGTGTGGGGCGGCTGTTGTGGTCCTGAGGGTGGCTGGTATGGGCGTGATTGCGGCTGGTGTGGGCGTGAGGGTGGCTGGTGTGGGCGTGAGGGTGGCTGGTGAGGGCGGCTGGTGTGGGTGTAGAGGGTGAGGTACCTCACTCACCTCCTGGTGTTAGTAAGACACATTGAACCAGCCACTCATCTCAACCCCTACTCTTCCTTTACCCTTCCCCTCCATCATTCACCTTAACCCTTCAAAACTCCCCTTTCCCACCCACCTCCCCCCTTTCTCCTCTTAGATCCTCCGCGGCCCCATCAAATCTAGGTGGGAGCGATGTTTCATGTGTTTTGTGTGTGTGTACGTTGCAGGTGTTAGAGAGGATGGTTAAGTCGAAGCCAGGGTTGGAGACTTGGCCCAGGGGTCGAGACGCACTCCTGATTTAGCTATGATTTGTGACTGTTGGCTGAGGTTGTGGCCCCTAGCCTGGCCCCTCACTCCACTCTCATTCCACTCACTCCACAGTCGGTCCACTTTATACTTCATTCTCTACTCCACTCTGGAGTCTACCTGGAGGTAGTTGCTGGGGTCAGCGCCCCCTACGGCCCGGTTCATGACCAAGTCTCACGGTGGATCAGGGCCTGATCAACCAGACTGTTACTGCTGACCGCATACAATCCAAAGTACGATTTACGGGCCGGCTGGTTAGGTATCTACCCACCTCTCTTGAAGACAGGCAGGGGTCTGTTGGAAATCACCCTTATGTATGATAAGAGGCTATTAAAAATTTTTGCCTTGGGGCCCCTGACAGTTACGTTTTCTCTGTGTACTCACGATACCCATGCTTTTCATTGGGGAATATTCATTATCTGCCCAAACTTTTGCTTTTATAGGGAGTGATTTTTGCGTGCAGATTTGGTCCGTCCCTTTGGGATTTTCCAGGTGTAAATTAGAATGTACCTTTCTCGTCCTGTCTCCAAGGAGTACAGGTTAGGGGAACGTCAAACTTTCCCAGTAATTGAGACACTTTACTGTACTTATACATACAGTGAAGGTTTTCTGCACATTTTCTAGATCTGAAAATTTCTCCTGCCTGAAAAGGGCTGTTAGTGTACAGCAGTATTCCAGCCTAGATAGATCATTGGCTTGGCAGCCCTCGTTTTGAAGGTTCTCATTATCCATCCTATCACTTTTTTCGCAGTTGTGATGAAGACACTTGTAGTCCTTGAAGGTGAGGTCGACAAGATTATCAGTAAGTCCTTCACGTTAGTTTCTCGCTCTACTGTATGGTTAGAGGTTTGTCTTTTATCCCGTTCTAACTGGAATTTGTCCTCATTGTTGAAGATCATAGTTTTCTGTGGCCCATGGGAAGACTTGGTTTATATCCGCTTGAAGATTGACTGTCCTCAATGGAAGACACTCGTACTAATTCTAGTATCGTCTGCAAAGGAAGTCACGGTGATATTTACATTTCTGTCTGTGTCGGATATGAGGATGAGGAAAAGGTTGGGGACAAGCACTGTACTTCACTCTCCACTTATACCCCATTCACTCCTCTAGCACTTATGTTCTTAACGTTCAAATTTGCATGAGTCTCGGTGATGATGCGAGGATCAGGTGTCACAATGCTCCACCTTATATTTTCTGATGTCTTTACTAACGTTACTTTCTCAGTTATCTGAACCGACCACAAAATTATATAATTTATTTTAAGTTAGGGTAGCTTTGGTTATTACCTTGATTAGTTTTGGTTAGCTTAGACTAGCTTTGGTTAGCTTAGATTAGCCTTGGTTAGGTTTGATTAGCTGAGATTAGTTGTGGTTAGAGTACCTTGAGCTCGGTTATGTTGTATTAGGTTAAGTTAAATAAGGTTGTATTAGGTTAGGTTACATGAGGTTAACTTAATTTAAACTTATTAAAAACCTAGGCATCGTTAACCGTCGTTGACCAAACGTTTAGCATCCGGGCGGTACAGAGGTGTCGTTTAATTCGTCGGAAACCACACGTTAGTTACTAAGTGTTTGGGGAGGGGTTGGGATAGGTTAGGTTAGGTAAAGTTTGTCAGGAAACAGGACAAGTGTTTCCTGACCCAGGTCTTAGTCATGTGATGACCCGCAACTGGAGCTTTTGGTCGGGCAGGGTAGGTAAGGGAACACTGTGAGCGAAGCTATGTGGGTGTGAGCGCTGCTGGTGCACTCCTGCGCTGCTGGTGCGCGCCCCTCCAGGATCACCACTGCGGGACGACTCTCCTTATTTACGTTGGGTTTGCTCGGGAAATTATCTGTGGATTCGTAGCCATCTTGTTTGTGAGGCACGGAACTGACATCCATGTTGATGTGAGACTGGTGCGCTGACTGCGCCCGCAAGTGGGCGCCTGCTTAGGGGGTGTGGTCATATGTTTTTGGGTTCGGGCGTGGGTGGGGGTCTATTTTAGGGTGTGTGGACGCCTGTTTTTGGGTGAGTGGGCAAGAGTTAGTATGTTTTAAGATTGGTGGGCGCTTGTTTCAAGGTTGGTAAGTGGGTGGTCTTAGTATAGGGTGGTCAGTGTGTAGGGTAGTGAACGTGTAGGGTAGTCACTGTGTGTGGTAGTCTGTTTATAGGGGGGGGGCACTGTGTAGGATAGTCAATATGTGGTCACATTGTAGGCTGGTATGTGGTGGTCATAGTATGTGATGGTTACAGTGTGGGGTGGTCACTGTGTGGTGGCCAGTGTGTGTGGCCATAGTGACCTCACCCAACATCTCCCCCATCAAGCTCTCCACCACCCCTGAGATCACTGCTGCAGACTAGCATTAGGAATAATTTTAGGAGAGAAGTAAATAATGAAAATGAATGTTACAGGAATGCAGTTAGAAGCCTGAGTAGATGTATAACCCACCATGATAACACGAACGTAGATAAGTATGTTTGTGGAGCAACTTACAATGTGAACAGACTGACTGAAGCTGTACTGGCCAGGCTTAGGCTTGGTTACAAGTACTTCTGGCAGCTTGGGAGAGACACAGATGATCAAACCATATGCAAATTATGTGGTCAGGCATATTGTCACTGTCTTGAACACTGTGCTTAATTGTCCACTTATTGAGGAATATACCGATATTATAATAACCTGGAGTTTACCTGGAGAGAGTTCCGGGGGTCAACGCCCCCGCGGCCCGGTCTGTGACCAGGCCTCCTGGTGGATCAGAGCCTGATCAACCAGGCTGTTACTGCTGGCTGCACGCAAACCAACGTACGAGCCACAGCCCGGCTTATGTGACATGTCAAGATATCTTATTAATGAAAATAAGATACCAGATATACTCAGCAAATTTCCTAAATTTCCTTGTAACAGATAAGTGAACTGTAAATATAAATCCAAATGTACACCTGTTAACCCTTTTGGGGCCTCGTTCCTAGGCCTTTTGTGTATCCATATGCTCTTGTGCTACCCTCCACAGGATGGGTATGGGGGGGGGGGCACAAGAAACTAGCCACTTCGGTGGCAAAATCTAAATTCTACTGCAGTGTTCACAGTGTGTAGAACGTGGTGTTGTCACCCCACCCCTCACCCCACCCCTCTTGTCCCCGGTGGGCGGCCCTTCACCCTCACTATCACCACTACCATCAACGCCTTGGGGGTTCACTATCTATCGCACCATCGAATTCAGTCTTAGCCAGTCTCCCAACCCACTCCCACATCAGGGACATGCCAGCCTTCACTATCATCACTATCCCCAAGTGTCTCACCTTCACTCATCACCATCCCCAAGTGTCTCACCTTCGCCATCATCACCCCAAGTGCCTCACTTTCACCATCACCACATAATGTCTCACCATTATCACCCCATGTGTCTCACCTTCATTATCACCATCCCCAAGTGTCTCACCTTCACTATCACCCCAAGGGCCTAACCTTCACCATCACCCCAAGTGCCTCACTCTCACCATCACCACCACCTAGTGCCTCACTATCAGCGCCCCTGGCAGCATCCTCCAGGGTGGCCGCCTTAGTTATCAACGTTAATTTTCGTACGAGGTTACCACCCTCAGTGTCTCGACGCTTCTTATTAAATTACAATTACTCTTCTTTAATTATAAATACATATATTTAGTCACAAATAAACAGTTTAGATGACCGGCCGCTGTACCGCAACGATTATCAGTTTGTGTTGTACCACACACTGTACATTACTGTGTCACCTAGGTTATGTTGTACCACACACTGTACATTACTGTGTCACCTAGGTTATGTTGTACCACACACTGTACATTACTGTGTCACCTAGGTTATATTCTACCACATACTGTACATTACTGTGTCACCTAGGTTGTGTTGTACCACACACTGTACATTACTGTGTCACCTAGGTTATATTCTACCACACACTGTACATTACTGTGTCACCTAGGTTATGTTGTACCACACACTGTACATTACTGTCACCTAGGTTATGTTGTACCACACACTGTACATTACTGTGTCACCTAGGTTATATTCTACCACATACTGTACATTACTGTGTCACCTAGGTTATGTTGTACCACACACTGTACATTACTGTGTCACCTAGGTTATGTTGTACCACACACTGTACATTACTGTGTCACCTAGGTTATATTCTACCACATACTGTACATTACTGTGTCACCTAGGTTGTGTTGTACCACACACTGTACATTACTGTGTCACCTAGGTTATATTCTACCACACACTGTACATTACTGTGTCACCTAGGTTATGTTGTACCACACACTGTACATTACTGTGTCACCTAGGTTATGTTGTACCACACACTGTACATTACTGTGTCACCTAGGTTATATTCTACCACACTGTACATTACTGTGTCACCTAGGTTATGTTGTACCACACACTGTACATTACTGTGTCACCTAGGTTATGTTGTACCACACACTGTACATTACTGTGTCACCTAGGTTATATTCTACCACACACTGTACATTACTGTGTCACCTAGGTTATATTCTACCACACACTGTACATTACTGTGTCACCTAGGTTATGTTGTACCACACACTGTACATTACTGTGTCACCTAGGTTGTGTTGTACCACACACTGTACATTACTGTGTCACCTAGGTTATGTTGTACCACACACTGTACATTACTGTGTCACCTAGGTTGTGTTGTACCACACACTGTACATTACTGTCTCACCTAGGTTATGTTGTACCACACACTGTACATTACTGTGTCACCTAGGTTGTGTTGTACCACACACTGTACATTACTGTGTCACCTAGGTTATGTTGTACCACACACTGTACATTACTGTGTCACCTAGGTTGTGTTGTACCACACACTGTACATTACTGTGTCACCTAGGTTATGTTGTACCACACACTGTACATTACTGTGTCACCTAGGTTGTGTTGTACCACACACTGTACATTACTGTGTCACCTAGGTTATGTTGTACCACACGCTGTACATTACTGTGTCACCTAGGTTGTGTTGTACCACACACTGTACATTACTGTGTCACCTAGGTTGTGTTGTACCACACACTGTACATTACTGTGTCACCTAGGTTGTGTTGTACCACACACTGTACATTACTGTGTCACCTAGGTTGTGTTGTACCACACACTGTACATTACTGTGTCACCTAGGTTGTGTTGTACCACACACTGTACATTACTGTGTCACCTAGGTTGTGTTGTACCACACACTGTACATTACTGTGTCACCTAGGTTATGTTGTACCACACACTGTACATTACTGTGTCACCTAGGTTGTGTTGTACCACACACTGTACATTACTGTGTCACCTAGGTTGTGTTGTACCACACACTGTACATTACTGTGTCACCTAGGTTGTGTTGTACCACACACTGTACATTACTGTGTCACCTAGGTTGTGTTGTACCACACACTGTACATTACAAATTACAAATCTGAAATTCCCTACGTAAGATGACACACAAGTGCATGAACATCAAGATGGCAGACAAGACAGGTTGTCTACCTGGAAGGTATTCCTGGGATCAACGCCCCCGCGGCCCGGTCCACGACCAGGCCTCCTGGTGGATCAGGGACTGATCAACCAGGCTGTTACTGCTGGCCGCACGGCCGTACACTTTCAGTATGGAGACGGTACGCTACAGATACGTGGTATAATGGTATACATTAGGTGTCCCGTAGCTCGGTTGGTAGCGCACTCAGCTCACACATTGAGGTCCGTGGTTCAATCCCCGGTACGGGTGGGAACATTATTACGTGTTTCCTAAACACATCTACTGTCCATGTTCATCTGGCAGTAAAATAGGTACCTGGGTGTTAGCCGGCTGATGTGGGTCCCATCCTGGGGACAGTTTGCTCGAAATGCTCTGCATAACCAGGGGCTTTCTATATAGTGTCATTAATGTCATTCAGGTCTATATAAGTTGTATCATGTACTTGTAGAAATAAAGATTGTTATTATTATTATTATTATTATTATTATTATTATATTTTATTAACAAATGCAAGATATTAGAATCTATAAATATATACCCTAAATCTACTTGTAACACAAAGCAGTGGTAACTTATACCTGTGAGTACCAGCATGGCCTTTCGCTAAGCTCCCTTGATAATTGCTTGTTCAACTAGGCTGTTGATAGCTCGCTAGTTATTACATCCTGCTTGATACGGTACTTGGCAGAGTGATCTCTATTCTTCTTGAATACTTCTATTCGTTTTTCTGCAATATTTCTGATGTCTGCTGCTAGCAGGTTGAATAATCTGGGACCACGGATGCTCACAGCGCCTTTTGCTTTTCACTGGGGCTGTTTTACACTACCTCCCGTATCTCTCCCTCCAGCACTCCGTATGTATATCATGAGGCATCTCTCTACTTTCCTCCCGATTAGTACCGTATAGTCTAAATGCTTTATGGTTCCAATGCCGGCAGTAAATACTCTCTAGCTTTTCCATCCCTGAATCTCTCCTGCTTTGATGACTCCCGAAATCGTAATAACACGATTGTAAACAGACCACGGAATGGGTGGGACTAGAACCCATGGCGAGTGAGTCGTAAAACTCCTGGCCATTGCGTGAGCCTCTGGACCAGCTGGCTACAGTAAGCTTCATCCAACTAGATATCTTTATACCTAGTCTTTAACGAAGCTGTCAACACCGAACAATATTGTAAACGAGAGAGCACAAGTGATTGGTATAGTGTCACCATTGATATTATTCCTCTTGCCTAAATGAAAGGTTATGGAGCATTTTTATACTTAAGGCTCTCTCACGTTCGTTCTTTCCACATCTAATGTTCACTGATGAACATGTTATATTCTCCTGCAAACTAAAACTTTGTTGATATGTTTTGACAATTTTTCAATGTCTTCTACCGAGGCGATTGTCTTGCTTATTATTTTAGCGAGCACACGAGATGATGCGAAGCTGTCTGGTGGTCTTGTCTATGAGGGCACCTCGGGGCATTGAACTTTTTTCTTTTCCCTAGACTAAAGTTTGCTTTGTAAGTATGTGCTCCGTTCCTAAAGTGTATATCTGTTGGGCTACTTTAACTTATTTTGTGTCCTGTAAGTCCATGATCTCATTGTCAGTTGCTGTAGCCAAGTCCGTGTTTGTTAATAATATAAACAAATGTACTGCTGTTAGTTCTCTCGGAGCTTAGTTTACCAAGTTTTGTTTGTGTCAGTGTGCTTTTGTGCTGATGCGCGCGCAAACACACACACACACACACACACACACACACACACACACACACACACACACACACACACACACACACACACACACACACACACACACACACTCTCTCTCTCTCTCTCTCTCTCTCTATCTCTATCTCTATCTCTATCTCTATCTCTCTCTCTCTCTCTCTCTCTCTCTCTCTCTCTCTCTCTCTCTCTCTCTCTCTCTCTCTCTCTCTCTCTCTCAACTACCCGCTTTGGCGGCTAAATCTAACTTGCATTCTATATCAGTCCTCTGAATGGTAGATCAGAAACAACTATCCCTTCCACCCTTGTTATACAAGTATGCAGGGGAAGCTTGTTAAATGTTTTGCACTCTGGCAGGATTACTGCTTATTCTTCCCCTCTCGTGAGCAGGTAAAGTGGCAGATGGATCTTACAGACTTCTACTTACATTCAGTATACGTGTATCTTTACTTTCTTTCACGTTTACTAATCGTTTTTATGCCTGTAATATTTCCTTGGTAATGTTCCAGCACGGACTGGAACGTTGTCAAGAGTTTCTTTTCCTTATTGTGGGATAGATATGAATTGTTCCAGACACGATATTGAGTTAATGTTATCACTGTCTCTAATATTATCACCAGCTGTAATATTATTACCAGCTGTAATATCACCAGCTGTAATATTATCACCAGCTGTAATATTATCACCTGTTGTAATATCACCAGCTGTAATATCACCAGCTGTAATATTATCACCAGCTGTAATATTATCACTAGCTGTAATATCACCAGCTGTAATATCACCAGCTGTAATATCACCAGCTGTAATATCACCAGCTGTAATATTATCACCAGCTGTAATATTATCACTAGCTGTAATATCACCAGCTGTAATATCACCAGCTGTAATATTATCACCAGCTGTAATATTATCACTAGCTGTAATATCACCAGCTGTAATATCACCAGCTGTAATATCACCAGCTGTAATATCACCAGCTATAATATTATCACCAGCTGTAATATCACCAGCTGTAATATTATCACTAGCTGTAATATTATCACCAGCTGTAATATTATCACCAGCTGTAATATTATCACCTGTTGTAATATCACCAGCTGTAATATTATCACCAGCTGTAATATCACCAGCTGTAATGTCACCTGTTGTAATATCACCAGCTGTAATGTCACCTGTTGTAATATCACCAGCTGTAATATTGTCACCAGCTGTAATATTATCACTAGCTGTAATATCACCAGCTGTATTATCACTAGCTGTAATATTATCACCAGCTGTAATATTATCACCAGCTGTAATATTGTCACCAGCTGTAATATTGTCACCAGCTGTAATATTATCACCAGCTGTAATATTATCACTAGCTGTAATATTGTCACCAGCTGTAATATTATCACCAGCTGTAATATTATCACTAGCTGTAATATTGTCACCAGCTGTAATATTATCACCAGCTGTAATATTTAAAGTAAAAGGACACAAGTGCAACTAATGTGACATTTATTGTGGCAACGTTTCGCTCTCCAGGAGCTTTATCAAGCCATTACAAACAATACATGGACACAGAGGGTATATAAAGGCTCAGAGTGAGGTGCAATACTAGTGAGGTAACATTTCGATGTTCACTAGTGGTAGTAGTAGTAGTGGTAGTGACAAAAGTATTACAATATGATAGAGCAATTAATTCGTACAAGAGTAAAAGAATATAAAAGCTATTACTTGGGTAACACAAAAATAGGTTGGACAAATATAGACTGGAAAGAGGCAGCTTGTTTCAGTGTTCACTCTCTGTAATGTGCTTTGTGTAGTATAACAGGAGAGACTATGTGATGGCAGGGTTTACTGTTTTCAGGAGGATTCTTGCTAAGACTTCGGAGATGGTGAAGCTGCCGTTGTTTTGTTTAATTGTATTCGAAACAGCGATCAGTGCTGATTCGAGGCACTTGCGTCTGTGGAAATTAGTTTCTTTGATCACTAATTGGGCGTCTCTGAATTTCATGAGATGATTGGTGGAATTTCGGTGTTGTACACAGGCGTTGTTCAAGTTATCGTTCTTACATGCGTAAATGTGTTCATTGAGGCGGGTGTCGAGGTTTCTTGCTGTTTCACCTACGTAAATCTTGTCACAGCCTCCACAGGGTATAGTGTAAACTCCTGCATTGACTGGTTCGTGGTGCTTGGATTGTGTCCTGGTTAGATCCTTTATTGAAGTGGTAGAAGCGATGGCGACTCTGGTGTTAGCTTGTGAAAGTACTTTTGAGACGTTCAGTGCAACCTGGCTGTTGGGAAGAATTATAACTTTGTTGGGAGTGGTGTTGATGCGTGGAGAATTAATAATCTGAAGAACTCTTTTCTTGCAGTCTTTGATGAAAAAAGAAGGAAAATGTAACTCAGTGAATGTTTGGTGAATATATGTACATTCCTCGTCAAGAAACTCAGGACTACAAATTCGGTATTATGCTCTTAGGAAAAACCCGATGATGATGCCTCTTTTGGTCTTGGTATCTTGACTGGAATAGAAGTGTGTGAGATCATTTTTATTGGTGGGTTTCCGATAAACTTGAAATCTTAGGTTGTTGTCTACTTTGTGAATGAGGACGTCGAGGAAAGGTAGCTTGTCATTGGACTCTTCTTCTAGTGTAAACTGCGTTGAGCCTTGCCTGAAGATCCCTTACATCAAAACGTTTTGGAGTTATTATGAGGACGTCGTCCACGTAACGTAACCAAGTGACGCTTGAAGGGATGATGTTGGCGAAGTGTTCGGACTCTAGGTGTTCCATGTACAAGTTGGCTAGGACGGCACTTATGGGGGACCCCATTCCCATGCCGTAGGTTTGTTTGTAGAGCTTGTTATTGAAAGAAAAATAGTTGAAATTAACACAGAGTATTGCACCTCACTCTGAGCCTTTATATACCCTCTGTGTCCATGTATTGTTTGTAATGGCTTGATAAAGCTCCTGAAGAGCGAAACGTTGCCACAATAAATGTCACATTAGTTGCACTTGTGTCCTTTTACTTTACATATTGTCGGTAATTCTACCAACTTTATTACAAGCTGTAATATTATCACCAGCTGTAATATTGTCACCAGCTGTAATATTATCACCAGCTGTAATATTGTCACCAGCTGTAATATTATCACCAGCTGTAATATCACCAGCTGTAATATTGTCACCAGCTGTAATATTATCACCAGCTGTAATATCACCAGCTGTAATATTGTCACCAGCTGTAATATTATCACCAGCTGTAATATTATCACCAGCTGTAATATCACCAGCTGTAATATTATCACCAGCTGTAATATTGTCACCAGCTGTAATATTATCACCAGCTGTAATGTCACCAGCTGTAATATTGTCACCAGCTGTAATATTATCATGTGCTGTAATATTATCACCAGCTGTAATATTGTCACCAGCTGTAATATTGTCACCAGCTGTAATATTATCACCAGCTGTAATATCACCAGCTGTAATATCACCAGCTGTAATATTATCACCAGCTGTAATATCACCAGCTGTAATATTGTCACCAGCTGTAATATTATCACCAGCTGCAATGTCACCAGCTGTAATATCACCAGCTGTAATATTATCACCAGCTGTAATATTGTCACCAGCTGTAATATTATCACCAGCTGTAATATCACGTGCTGTAATATCACCAGCTGTAATATTGTCACCAGCTGTAATGTCACCAGCTGTAATATCACCAGCTGTAATATTATCACCAGCTGTAATATCACCAGCTGTAATATTGTCACCAGCTGTAATATCACCAGCTGTAATATCACCAGCTGTAATATTATCACCAGCTGTAATATCGCCAGCTGTAATATTATCACCAGCTGTAATATTATCACCAGCTGTAATATTATCACCTGCTGTAATATCACCAGCTGTAATATCACCAGCTGTAATATTATCACCAGCTGTAATATCACCAGCTGTAATATTTCTACTTGATGGAGGAAGCAAGACAAGACAGTGGAGGAAGCAAGGGAAGGCAGTGGAGGAAGCAAGACAAGACAGTGGAGGAAGCAAGGGAAGAGAGTGGAGGAAGCAAGACAAGACAGTGGAGGAAGCAAGACAAGATAGTGGAGGAAGCAAGACAAGACAGTGGAGGAAGCAAGACAAGATAGTGGAGGAAGCAAGACAAGACAGTGGAGGAAGCAAGACAAGATAGTGGAGGAAGCAAGACAAGACAGTGGAGGAAGCAAGACAAGACAGTGGAGGAAGCAAGACAAGACAGTGGAGGAACCAAGATAAGACGGTGGAGGAAGCAAGACAAGACAGTGGAGGAAGCAAGGGAAGAGAGTGGAGGAAGCAAGACAAGACAGTGGAGGAAGCAAGACAAGATAGTGGAGGAAGCAAGACAAGACAGTGGAGGAAGCAAGGGAAGGCAGTGGAGGAACCAAGATAAGACGGTGGAGGAAGCAAGACAAGACAGTGGAGGAAGCAAGGGAAGAGAGTGGAGGAAGCAAGACAAGACAGTGGAGGAAGCAAGGGAAGAGAGTGGGGGAAGCAAGACAAGACAGTGGACGAAGCAAGAGAAGACAGTGGACTAAGCAAGACAAGACAGTGGAGGAATCAAGACAAGACAATGGAGGAACCAAGACAAGACAGTGGAGGAAGCAAGGGAAGATAGTGGAAAAATCAAGACGAAGACAGTGGAGGAAGCAAGGCAAGAGAGTGGAGGAAGCATGGCAGGACTCCAGAAAATTTTGCAAGAATTGCTGGCTACACCTCATGGATGAGAAGAGACAGGCAAGGGCAAGGAGGAGGTGTTGCTGTGTGCTTCTCTAAAAGTGTTCATGCCCAGCACATTGATGTTGCCATCCCTACTCATCTTGAAATGATGTTCTTCAAGCTCTGCATAAACACTAGTACCTCTGTACTAGCATGTGCAATGTACAGACCTCAGTGGCAACATGCAGACCCCATCAACTTCCTAATGGAAAATATGGACTCCCTTCTGCTACAACACAACTGTCAACATATCATCATTGT
Source organism: Cherax quadricarinatus (assembly GCF_038502225.1). Classification (NCBI taxonomy): domain Eukaryota; kingdom Metazoa; phylum Arthropoda; class Malacostraca; order Decapoda; family Parastacidae; genus Cherax; species Cherax quadricarinatus. The sequence continues at coordinate 14,645,087 of NC_091334.1, forward strand.
TGGTGACCTCAACCAACACCTTATACAGAGGGACTTTGATGACCTTCTTGCAGTATTTGACATGAGAATCTTTGATTTCCCTACTCACATCTCTGGCTCCTCCCTTGACCCAGTAGTGAGTGATCTGGCAGAAGGCACAATCACTTTTCAACCCCTCGGCTACGTTGGATCGTCTGACCACAAGGCTGTTTTTACGACACTTAAGATCCCAACAGAACAAGGTGAGGAGTCCACACGCACAACCTGGTTATGGGAAAGAGGTAATTGGCCAGCCCTTTGCTCTGAGCTCGCCACCACTGATTGGAATGCTCTTCTCCAAGGGGTTGTTGACAACCAAGTGAAAGCCTTCACTGGACACATCCTTAATCTACAACAAGAACACATTCCTCACCGGCAATATGTGACGAAGCCTACAGATCACCCTTGGTTTGGCTTTCGTTGTAGAGAGGCTGCTACTGCTAAGTACAAAGCATGGCGAAGGTATAAGAGACATAATACCACCTATAACAGGAACTTGCACAGGCAAGCCTGTAGGCATATGGGTGAAGTTCAACAGTGGGCCATTGCTAAATAGGAGGTGGACACTAAAAGAAAGCTAGCATCAGGTAGGGTAGGCTCCAAAACCTGGTGGTCCCTGGCCAAGGACAGACAAGGTTATCTGCCTGATGAACTCATTCCACCTCTAAATCGACAGGATGGGACCACCACTACTAGTAGTCAAGAGAAGGCGGACCTCTTTGCTGAACACTTTGCTACCAAAATGCAAGTTCCTGATCCAGCAAGGGACCCTCCTTGGCTAGCTGCAAGAACTGTGTCAAAACTGTCAGTGGTGACAATAAGGCAGGAGGAGGTGCATTTCCTTCTTAAATCGCTTGACCAAGAAAAGGCTGTGGACCCAGACAAGTTGAGCCCAAGACTGCTGAGAAGATGTGCAGACCAGCTAGCAGCACCTCTAACTCGCATCTTTCAGCACTGCCTAGTACAGTGTAAATGGCCCTCTCTGTGGAAAGAGGCAAATGTAGTCCCTGTTCACAAAAAGAAGAGCAGAGCAGAAATCAGCAACTACAGACCAGTGTCACTCCTGTCAATCACTGGTAAGATCCTTGAGACAATAATCTCAAGACAAATGACAGTTTTTTGACTACCACTTACTACTTTGTGATCGTCAATATGGCTTCAGGAAAGGTTACTCTGCTGCTGATCTGTTGTTAAATCTCTCCACTAAGTGGCACCAGTCACTGGATGAATCCAAAGTCAGCTGTGTGGTAGCACTGGAAATTGCTGGTGCTTTCGACCGGGTGTGGCACCAGGGCTTCTTAGCAAAACTTCAAGCACTGGGAATTGCAGGCTCTACGCTATGTCTCCTCAGCGATTACCTACATGGTAGATCTCTAAGGGTAGTTCTCAATGGAACGGAATCAGCAATACATCCTGTTGGGGCCAGTGTTCCACAAGGAAGCGTGCTGGGACCATTGTTATGGAATGTCTACTTCAACAACCTTCTTCATCTCATCCCAGAATCACATGCATATACAGACGACTGTACACTGACATTCACCTATCCAAGAGAAGAAATGCCAGCTGCTCTAAGCTACATCAATCACCAGCTGAGAGCTATATCAGCTTGGGGAAATAGATGGCAAGTAACATTTGCACCTGAGAAAACGCAAATGATCGTCTCTAGGCACCATGATGATAATGCTGGTGCAGTAGTAAGGATGAATGGGAGGGTGTTGGCACCTGGAGAAGAAGTTGATATCCTTGGGGTGAAATTTGACTCCAAACTAACCATGAAGAACCATGTTGTAAATCTTGCAAACAAGGCAGCCAGGAAGCTTACAGCACTTCGCCGTATCTCGCATCTGCTTGACAGTAGGGGTTGCAAGATTCTGTACGAGGCACAAGTACGCTCACACCTTGAGTATGCTCCACTTTCTTGGTTTACCTGCCCCCCGTCTCATCTGCGACTGCTTGACAGAGTAGAGAACAGAACAAGACGTCTCATCTCTCGCCTGGACCCATCCTGGATAGATCTGTCATTTCAGCAGAGCCTTCAACACAGGAGGGAATGTGGGTGGCCTTACTGTTATGTACAAGGCCAATATTGTCAAAGTACCACACTTGGATCCACTTCGAGGACAGCGTGAAACAAGCTTTCATGCCACAAGACTGGCAGAAAGCAGCAACTTCACTCTGGCTGTACCCTTCTCCAGAACATCACTCCATCTGAGATCATATATACCCAGGATGACTCGAGTATGGAACACATTCGTACAGCATAATGATGTCAACGAGATAAAGTCAGTTGATCAAATGAAAATGCTGGCCCACAGATGGCTCCAACTTCATCCTGTTCCCTACTTGTATGTCTCATAACAATAAAATGTTTTCAAATGAGCTGATGTAGGTAACAGCTCTTAGCTTGCCAATAAAGTTAGGAATCCTTAACCTGTAAATAGCTTGTCAATAAAGCTAGGGATCCTTAACCTTGTCAAACCCTGTAAAAAAAAAAAGACAAGACAGTGGAGGAAGCAAGACAAGACAGTGGAGGAGGCAAGACAAGACAGTGGAAGGAGCAAGACAAGACAGTGGAGGAATCAAGACAAAACAGTGGAGGAAGCAAGGGAAGACACTGGAGGAAGCAAGACAGGACTGTGGAGGGAGCAAGACAAGACTGTGGAAGGAGCAAGACAAGACAGTGGAGGAATCAAGACAAGACAGTGAAGGAAGCAAGACAAGACAGTGGAGGAAGCAAGGGAAGACAGTGGAGGAAGCAAGACAAGACAGTGGACGAAGTAAGACAAGACAGTGGAGGAATCAAGACAAGACAGTGGAGGAAGCAAGGGAAGACAGTGGAGGAAGCAAGACAAGACAGTGGACGAAGTAAGACAAGACAGTGGAGGAATCAAGACAAGACAGTGGAGGAATCAAGACAAGACAGTGGAGGAAGCAAGACAAGACAGTGGAGGAAGCAAGACAAGACGGTGGAGGAAGCAAGACAAGACAATGGAGGAAGCAAGACAAGACAGTGGAGGAAGCAAGATAAGACAGTGGAGGAAGCAAGATAAGACAGTGGAGGAAGCAAGACAAGACAGTGGCGGGAGCAAGACAAGACATGGGAGGAAGCAAGACAAGACATGGGAGGAAGCAAGACAAGACAGTGGAGGAAGCAAGACAAGACTGTCTTGAGCAGTATCAACAAACCCTCGTCATCTCACATGATAGGAAGGTCGTCCTTCACCTTCATTTTTACAATGATTCTCATTATTACTCTCAATTAGCGATCAGTTGAGATATACAGACGACTTGTAACCATCTGGCGAGTCAATTATCCCAGGATAATTCGATACCCTTGAGGGTAGATGTTTGTGTGTTTTAGAAACAGGCAGAGTCTGTCTCTTGAACACTGGCATGCATCCCAGGGAGGTGGAGAGCTGCGCTACTAATTGCCTTGTTGAGTTTGATCATTAGAGGCCAGACTTGTGATCTAGCGGATGCTTGCTTGCCACTCTGCTCATTTTCTCCTGTCAATAGTGACTGGTAACCTGAAGCTACGTGGGGGATTCAGCCAGTCCCAGTTAAACATTTGTGAGTGTGTTTTGGTAGTGGTGGAGTGGTGTTGGTGGGGGTGGTGGAGTGGTGTTGGTGGCGGTTGTAGAGTCGTGTTGGTGGGGGTGGTAGAGTGGTGTTGGTGGAGGTGGTAGAATGGTATTGGCTGGTTGGCGGTGGTGGTGTTAATGTAGATGTTGGAATGGTGTTGGAAGGTTGGTGCTTTCAATGGTGGAGAGTGGTACATTCTTTTACTAATCTAGTTGCATTGATAGGGGTCATCTCATAGCTCCTTCCTCGTGACGTACGAACCGATTTCCGTGATTTCTGACCTCCAGGGCTCGAACATACTACCTATAATTGAAACTGTGTATAAAATGTTTGCCTCCACATCTAGTAAATTCCACTAACCACCTTGAAATTAAAAAAAAAATTCCTAAAACAACCTGTTACTATATCTAATACGCTTGAGTATTTTATATGTCTTGATCATATTTCCTCTGGTTATCCTCTCCCCCCTAATGTTGCTTCTCTCTCCCTAGCTTATTTTTCTTACTTCCGACATCAGTCTTGTTCAGAATCTTCGGGTTGTGATGATTGCCTCTTTGTATAATATACACTCAGTGGTCACTTTATCAGGTACACTCTTCTAGTACTGGGTAGGGTCTCCCTTTGCTCCCAGAACAACCTGAATTTTTCGAGGCCTGATCTCAACAAGGTGATGAAAACATTCCTTAAAGATTTTGGTCCATGTTGACATGACAGCATCATGCGGTTGCTGTAGATTTGTCAGCTTCACGTTCATGCTGCGAGTTTCATGTATGTTCCACAACACTCCAAAGGTTTACGTCAAATTCTGACGCAACCATCTGTATGTTGTAGCAGAAATTGCGATTCGTCAAATCAGGCGACGTTTTTCCAATCTTCAACTGAGTCTGGGACCACTGTAACCAGTTACCTCTTCTTAGCTGATAGGTGTGGAACCCAGTGTGGTTATGATGCTGCTGCATTCCATCCACTTCATAGTTCGACGTTTTGTGCACTGAGATGCTCTTCTGCGTACCACTGTCGTAACGCCTGGTTACTTGAGTTACTGTCACCTTCCTGTCAGCATGAACTTGCCTGGTCATTCTCATCTGACCTGTCTCATTATCAAGATATTTTCACCTACAGCATTCGCACCATTCTCTGTAAGCTCTAGAGACTGTTGTGTGAAAATCCCAGATCAACAGCTTCTGAGATACTTCAACCACCTCGTCTGGCACCAACAGTCATTCCACGGTCAAAGTCACTCAGATCACATTTCTTCCCCCATTCTGATGTTTGAACAACAACTGAACCTCTTGACCATGTCTGCGTGCCTTTAGGCACTGAGGTGCTGCCACACGAGTGACTAATTAAATATTTGTATTAACGAGCAGGTGTACAGGTATACCTAATAAAGTGGCCACTGAGTGTATACTCGAGTAGTTGAAAATACTGCAGTGGAAAAAAGGAGTGTAGTAAACTTCTGAGCCACCATAGAGGATGGCTAATTATCAAGCAATTAGTGATTAATTACTTGCTGATTAAGCATCCTCTATAATGGCTCAGATGTTCACTCATTTTCTTCACTGTACAATATTTCTAGCAGTCACATATTATACACTGCAGTGACATATATACAGCAGTGAATAAATTAACTGGAATATGAAATATAACTCTATATTTTTTATATAAATGGGCAGGAAGTTTAAAGGTCAGGTAAAAGGAGAGATTGAAAGATATTTTACCAGAAATATGAGAGGATATTGTGATATAAAAATTCCAGTACAAGCTTAGTATTATTATTATTTATATAGAGTATTACGCTTCTTTCAAAGATATCCACGGATGGAGGAACAGTTGCAGGAGGGAAGCAGAGCTGAGAGGTGAAAATGCAGAATATAATACAAGATTCTGCTCTGTCCTCGAGCCATAACTATTACTCGCTACTCCTTCCACCATCTTGGTCAGAATTCCACTCACTACTACCACCATCCTGGTCAGAATTCCACTCACTACTTCCACCATCCTGGTCAGAATTCCACTCACTACTTCCACCATCCTGGTCAGAATTTCACTCACTACTACTTCCACTGCTTCACTTTTCCTGCTTCCTCTAATCACACATGGTCTAAAAGAGGTCAGTAACCTACCTGTACGTAAGCTGATTAATATGGTTGCTGTCATAACAAGTAGTGCTGGTTTTGTTTACTCCATCACCCTCACACATCTTCATATTGAATATATATTATATAGTAAGGCATTCTTCAGGTTCCATGGTGGTGCCGCGTACTCTTAAGATACTGTCCTAGACGTTTCTAAGATACCTGGATACATGGATACGTGAGTGTAGACGAGTGTGTGTGTGGGGGGGGTATCGTCACCACCACCACTACAACCCCCTCCTCCTACAACCCCTCGCACAAACACCATAACCTCCCCGCTACCACTCCCCCTAACTGCCACCACCCCTTTCACCGTCACAAACACAAGAGTATATATAGACTGGTCCAGCCATCATCATTATCATCATCATCATTATCATCGTAGTGGTGTGGGTGTCGTCATGTCACACTTGCTAGGTGTTTACCTTCAACACATGGATGGCACTGCCCTCTTAATCACCTGCACTCGGGAGTTCAAGCATCTTAGATTCATACAAGGTGGAGCCCATGACGACCACTCCGCTCTCTTTGTTGCACTGGTGACTCATGTGTGGTGTCACATGCCAACATTTTGACAGCTGTTATGTAGCGCTTTGGGAGTCATGATTTAGGAAGGTCTAAAAGTGAGGAGACAGCTAAAAATTCCCTGGATAAGGCATTTTTGGAACTAGGAGTCACTGTAGCGGTAGTTGCGGTCATCACATCTGTCTTGTTAATTTTTTTCTACACTTCCCGTAAAATTCTGACTAAGTACAGAATTTCACCTTGTTTTGTTTGTCTGCTCAGCCTCAACTAGCTTGCATGGGTTACTCACCACACACAAACCGTAAGTGCTTAAGTCAGTACCTGACCAGCCAGGCTGTGGTTCATACATTGATTTGTGTGCGGCCAACAGTAGCAACCTGGTTGATCAGGACCTGATCCACCGGGAGGCCTAGGCATGGACCGGGCCGCGGGGGCGTTGACCCCTGGGACACCCTCCAGGTGTGTGAGAGGGAGAGAGAGAGAGAGAGAGAGAGAGAGAGAGAGAGAGAGAGAGAGAGAGAGAGAGAGACATCTGGCATTGAGAATGCTACTCACGCCTAGGCAGGTGTGTTGGCTAAACTGCTCGATACTATCAGCAGCTAGCATCTTCGCCACTCCAGGGATTGACTTACCAAGATAGAAGACATCATCAAAAACAAGAAATCATCCACCTTAGACGTAATTTCTCTCTTCATCAGAGTCTCTGTCAACCAAGACATTGAATTACCACACATCAAGCTAAGGCCGGACATAGTCCTGCCTCGACCTTACCAAGATTTCCTGAATTAACCGAACTCTGAACGTTAATTGTTTTTTTCGGTAATTCCTTTTACAGACAGAAAAAAATCGGCATGGTCATTAGCTCACTAACTAGTTCTGTTCTGGAGAATCTTTATATGGAATCAATGGATGCTGATAGATCCACCAACGTCATAAAACAGTCACATGACTTTGCTGTGTGGACGAAATTTTACTCATTGTCCCCCCAAAAGACTCAGTCTAGACAACTTCAAGAACCACCACAACAGTGCGGAACTTATCCATTCGTTTCACCCTGGAAGAGGAAGAAGCTAACGATGGCTACATGTCCTTGACATGCTTCTCCTCTAACAATAGTCAACTCAAATTCAAAATATTCCGGAAACTAATCACAAAAAATGACACTAACGGATATAGCCCCACTCCATAAAGGTGGCAGCAAAGCATTAGCTAAGAACTATAGACCAATAGCTCTGACGTCCCACATCATAAAAATCTTTGAAAGAGTGCTAAGAAGCAGGATTGCAAATCACCTGGATTCCCAAAATCTGCACAATCCAGGGCAACATGGGTTCAGGGCAGGTCGCTCCTGCCTCTCACAACTACTGGATCACTATGACATGGCCTTGGATGCACTGGAAGAAAATCAGAATGCAGATGTAATATACACAGACTTTGCAAAAGCACTTGATAAATGCGATCATGGCGTAATAGCCCATAAAATACGTGCTAAAGGAATAACTGGGAAAGTGGGGAGATGGATCTTCAACTTCCTAACAAATCGAACACAAAGAGTTAAATCGGAGGCTGCCATAGTGAAGAGCTCTGTTCCACAAGGCACAGTACTCGCCCCCATCTTATTCCTTATCCTCATATCAGACATAAACAGAGATATACACCACAGCACCGTATCATCCTTTGCGGATGATACTAGGATCTGCATGAGGCTGTCATCTGCTGAGGACGCGGTTAATCTCCAAGAAGATATAAACAAAGTTTTCCAATGGGCAACGGTAAACAATATGATGTTCAATGAGGACAAATTCCAACTACTCCGTTATGGAAAACTGGAGGAGATAATAACTAGAACAGAGTATACTACTGACTCCGGCCATACAATAGAGCGGAAAACTAATGTAAGGGACCTGGGAGTAGTAATGTCTGAGGATCTCACTTTCAAGGATCACAACAGTGCCACGATCGCACGTGCAAAGAAAATGATAGGATGGATAATGAGAACTTTCAAAACGAGAGATGCCAAGCCCATGATGATCCTTTTCAAATCGCTTGTTCTCTCTAGGCTGGAATACTGCTGTACATTAACATCTCCATTCAAAGCAGGTGAAATCGCAGATCTAGAGAGTGTACAGAGATCCTTTACTGCACGTATAAGTTCTGTCAAGCACCTTAACTACTGGGAACGCTTGGAAGCACTTGACTTGTACTCGTTGGAACGCAGGAGGGAGAGATATATCATAATCTACACTTGGAAAATCTTGGAAGGAATGGTCCCAAATCTGCACACAGAAATCACTCCCTACGAAAGTAAAAGACTGGGCAGGCGATGCAAAATGCCCCCAATAAAAAGTAGGGGCGCCATTGGTACACTAAGGGAAAACACCATAAGTGTCCGGGGCCCAAAACTGTTAAACAGCCTCCCATCAAGCATTAGGGGAATTGCCAATAAACCCCTGCCTTCAAGAGAGAGCTGGACAGATACCTAAAGTCAGTGCCGGATCAGCCGGGCTGTGGCTCATACGTTGGACTGCGTGCGGCCAGCAGTAACAGCCTAGTTGATCAGGCCCTGATCCATCGGGAGGCCTGGTCATGGACCGGGCCGCGGGGGCGTTGATCCCCGGAATAACCTCCAGGTAACCAGGTAATAATCACACTACCACCAAAGAACCGGACGAGGAGCTCTCACTGACATGTGTTTACGTGCTTACAGAATCCGTAGCCCTGAATATCTGGAGGAAGAGTGCAGCATTCTTAGACATTATCTGGATGCTAAAATTTCCTACACATCATCCTGGACTTAAGGGATCGTGCACACACTTCACCGAAACTAGAGAACACAGAAGACTGGTGCTTCCTACAGGCAACACTGCAGGATATATTGCACCCACTCTTGCAAAGAGCAACATAAGTTTTCCCAACGCGTTTTACCAACGCTCTTATATGGGTGTGAAGCATGGGTGATGAATGTTGCAGCGAGGAGAAGGCTGGAGGCAGTGGAGATGTCATGTCTGAGGGCAATGTGTGGTGTGAATATAATGCAGAGAATTCGTAGTTTGGAAGTTAGGAGGAGGTGCGGGATTACCAAAAGTGTTGTCCAGAGGGCTGAGGAAGGGTTGTTGAGGTGGTTCGGACATGTAGAGAGAATGGAGCGAAACAGAATGACTTCAAGAGTGTATCAGTCTGTAGTGGAAGGAAGGTGGGGTAGGGATCGGCCTAGGAAAGGTTGGAGGGAAGGGGTAAAGGAGGTTTTGTGTGCGAGGGGCTTGGACTTCCAGCAGGCATGTGTGAGCGTGTTTGATAGTGAATGGAGACAAATGATTTTAAATACTTGACGTGCTGTTGGAGTGTGAGCAAAGTAACATTTATGAAGGGATTCAGGGAAACCTGCAGACCGGACTTGAGTCCTGGAGATGGGAAGAACAGTGCCTGCACTCTGAAGGAGGGGTGTTAATGTTGCAGTTTAAAAACTGTAGTGTAAAGCACCCTTCTGGCAAGACAGTGATGGAGTGAATGATGGTGAAGTTTTTCTTTTTCGGGTCACCCTGCCTTGGTGGGAATCGGCCAGTGTGTTAATAAAAAAAAAGTTTTCCCTCTATTAAGATAACACCAGAGACCTGGCATTGCAAAATAAGACGATTGTGACGACGACGGCAACGCAGGTATCTTCTTCATTCCATGTGGCGGTTGTGACCAAAAATACATGGGAGAGACCTTCAGTAGCTTACAGATCAGGTTGAAAGAACTGGGTAAGTTCATCAAAACAATGCCTTACCAGCCGGGTTGTGGTTCATAAGTTGGACTGTGTTCGGCCAGCAGTAACAGCCTGGTTGATTAGGCCTTGATCCTCCAGGAGACCTGGGATATGGACCTCCTTGAAACGTCCTTCAGGTATTCAGAGACCGATCTGTATTCATTTACGTGTATGTATGTATGTACGTATATTCCTTGGGTGGAAAAGTATTTATTATTTTATTATCACACTGGCCGATTCTCACCAAGGCAGGGTGGCCCGAAAAAGAAAAACTTTCACCATCATTCACTCCATCATTGTCTTGCCAGAAGGGTGCTTTACACTACAGTTTTTAAACTGCAACATTAACACCCCTCCTTCAGAGTGCAGGCACTGTACTTCCCATCTCCAGGACTCAAGTCCGGCCTGCCGGTTTCCCTTAACCCCTTCATAAATGTTACTTTGCTCACACTCCAACAGCACGTCAAGTATTAAAAACCATTTGTCTCCATTCACTTCTATCAAACACGCTCACACATGCCTGCTGGAAGTCCAAGCCCCTCGCACACAAAACCTCCTTTACCCCTCCCTCCAACCTTTCCTAGGCCGACCCCTACCCCGCCTTCCTTCCACTACAGACTGATACACTCTTGAAGTCATTCTGTTTCGCTCCATTCTCTCTACATGTCCAAACCACCTCAACAACCCTTCCTCAGCCCTCTGGACAACAGTTTTGGTAACCCCGCACCTCCTCCTAACTTCCAAACTACGAATTCTCTGCATTATATTCACACTACACATTGCCCTCAGACATGACATCTCCACTGCCTCCAGCCTTCTCCTCGCTGCAACATTCATCACCCATGCTTCACACCCATATAAGAGCGTTGGTAAAACTATACTCTCATACATTCCCCTCTTTGCCTCCAAGGACAAAGTTCTTTGTCTCCACAGACTCCTAAGTGCACCACTCACCCTTTTCCCCTCATCAATTCTATGATTCACCTCATCTTTCATAGACCCATCCGCTGACACGTCCACTCCCAAATATCTGAATACATTCACCTCCTCCATACTCTCTCCCTCCAATCTGATATCCAATCTTTCATCACCTAATCTTTTTGTTATCCTCGTAACCTTACTCTTTCCTGTATTCACTAATTTTCTTCTTTTGCATACCCTACCAAATTCATCCACCAATCTCTGCAACTTCTCTTCAGAATCTCCCAAGAGCACAGTGTCATCAGTGGAAAAGTACTCGCCTAATAATAGCGGTGTTGGTATATTATCACAGGTTTACCTACCTGCAGTCTACCTGGAGGGCATTCCGGGGACCAACGCCCCCGCGGCCCGGTCCACGACCAGGCCTACCGGTAGATCAGGGCCTGATCAACGAAGCTGTTACTGCTGGCCGCACGCAATCCAACGTACGAACCACAGCCCGGCTGATCCGGCACCGTCTTTGGGTATCTGTCCAGCTCCCTCTTGAAGACAACCAGGGGTCTTCCCGTAATGCCACTTATTACTGGTGGGAGGCTGTTGAATAGTCTTGGGCCCCGGACACTTATTGTGTTTTAGTGTACCAGTGACGCCCCTACTTTTCACTGGGGGTATGTTGCATCACCTGCCAAGTCTTTTGCTTTAGTATGGAGTGATTGCTGTGTGCATATTAGGGACCAGTCCCTCCAGAATCTTCCAGGTGTAGGTTATGATATCTCTCTCTCGCCTGCGCTCTAGTGAAGTCAAGTGCTTCCAGGCGCTCCCAGTAGTTAAGGTGTTTGATGGAACTTATACGTGCAGTAAAGGTTCTCTGTACATTCTCTAGCTCTTCAATTTCACCTGCCTTGAATGGGGATGTTAATGTACAGCAGTATTCCAGCCTAGAGAGAATAAGTGATTTAAAAAGGGTCATCATTAGCATCTCTTGTCTTGAATATTCTCATTATCCATCCTTTCAGTTTCCTCGCAGATATGATAGTGGCATTGTTGTGATCCTTGAAGGTGAGATCTTGAGACATTACCACTCCCAGGTCCTTCACATTACTTTTCCGCTCTATTGTGTCGTTAGAGTTTGTAGTATACTCAGTCCTAGTTATTATTTCCTCCAGTTTTCCATAACGGAGTAGTTGGAATTTGTCTTCATTGAACATCATATTGTTCTCTGTTGCCCATTGGAAAACTTGGTTTATATCTTCTTGGAGGTTAACAGTGTCCTCAATGGATGACACTCTCATGCAGATCCTAGTATCGTCTGCAAAAGATGATACAGCGCTGTGGTTTACATCTCTGTCTATGTCTGATACGAGAATAAGGAACAGGATAGGTGCGAGTACTGTGCCTTGTGGCACAGGTAAGCGAAGTCATTGAGTACAAGCCAGTAGGCCTACTGCAGCCTCTTCTTTTTCGTGTGAACTTGTTGGCACATATAAGAGCTTCCTCTCAACTAGTATCGCCTGAAGAGGGTTTCTAGTTTGCCCGAAAATATTTGCGCTATTTCATCACTATTGAATGTGGGTTATTTGTATATACCGGGTGTGTATGTATGTCTATATATATGTACATATGTATGCATTCATGTAAGTATGTATGCACATTGTGTATTTGCTATAACCTAATGGATGTGCTACCCAAGGAAATAATTCTTAGGGTTAATAAATCAAAGTTAGGTGAGGGTGGGAGGAAGGGGGTTATAACTCATGTTAACTGTCCGGTAAATTAACATTATCAAGAGGCCGAAGACAGTAAACATCAGAATAAGTATAAGAGAGATACCACCAATATAAGAGAGATACCACCAATATAAGAGAGATACCACCAATATAAGAGAGATACCACCAATATAAGAGAGAGACCACCAATATAAGAGAGATACCACCAATATAAGAGAGATACCACCAATATAAGAGAGATACCACCAATATAAGAGAGACACCACCAATATAAGAGAGATACCACCAATATAAGAGAGATACCACCAATATAAGAGAGATACCACCAATATAAGAGAGATACCACCAATATAAGAGAGATACCACCAATAAAATGTCACATTAGTTGCATCTGTGTGTCCATATACCTAATATTTTGTCTGTACTTCTACCTTTATTACTAAATTAGTCCTGTTTCTATCTTAAAACTATCCGTGTTACTGTATTGCTACTCAGAGCTGTGTGTACCAGTGGTTCTACTTGAGTCACAACACTACAGACTACATCGAACACTACTATTAATATTGACTGTTGTCTCACTGTCAACTGATCATCCTCGTGTAGTCGATGAACAAACATCAAGAATCTGTTGACTTCCCATTGCCTCATCTATTGAGTATATATGAGGGTTCACGTGGGTGTAGTGTGGGTCTGGCGAGTTAAGTGCCCGAAATGCCTAGGCATGCTAGTGATCTTTGTAATTAATATTTTATATGTAAACCACACATTGTAATTAATATTTCATAATATGTAAACTCCACATTGTAATCTTTACAGAGAAATAAACATTTCAATTTCAGTTTCAGGTGAGGTAGCGAGTGTACTAGGCAACACCTCGCTCGCGAGTGTACTAGGCAACACCTCGCTCGCAAGTGTACTAGGCAACACCTCGCTCGCGAGTGTACTAGGCAACACCTCGCTCGCGAGTGTACTAGGCAACACCTCGCTCCTATCCTCTCACCATACCCTAGACTTTGTTAGTCACTGTAACTTAATACCACGTTTTAAACATATACAACAATTTGGGCTGTCTCAACAGTTTTGACTGATAGATTTATACTGAACATGTAGGTTCTGAAGGCTTTGGCAACGCCTACTAATGAAAGATTTATTTAGTTGGATCCTATACTTGCAAGGTGACTGTCCAATTAGTTCTTGAATGGTATAGACTTCGTGTTTACAACATCAGCTGGTAGTTTATTACATGGTGCTTTAATTCTGTTTGGAAACAACTTCATACGTTCGTATTGCGTCTTCAGCCTCGCAGTTATGAGTTATGGATTCAGCTCTAAAAAAAGTTCATATTTGAATATATAAAATGAGCTGATGTAGGTAACAGCTCTTAGTTTGTAAATAAAGTTAGGAACCTTAACCTAACCTTGTAAAACCTTGTGTAAAAGAGAGAGAGAAAGAGAGAGAGAGAAAGAGAGAGAGGAGGGGAGAAGAGGGAGGGAGAATCGAGGGGGTTACCAACACACCCGGTGATATTTGAGAGAGGTGGAGCTGTGGGCAGCCAACAGCAGCAGTGGCCCACATACCGTCCCCATCGGCCCCCCACCTCGACTACCACGCCCACGCCTGCACCCACGGCCCACGCCCTCCACCTCCTCCACGCCCACCACCATCTTAATGCAAGAAACTCGCGCGCTGTGACTCGAACCTTTCAGAAACTGTGTTAATCGCCGAGGAAACTAAGGTTAAGTCAGTGCCAGTCGTAGGAAAACGGAGGCACATGATTAGTTAGTACACTTGACACTGTCTGCTTCATGGGGAAGGCTGGAGAAACATGCGCTCTCTCTCTCTCTCTCTCTCTCTCTCTCGTTCTCTCTCTCGTTCCCGTTCCCGTTCTCGTTCCCAACTTTCCCAACCCTACCCCCCCATTGCACACAATTATGACTCGACCCTTGTAACCACAAACAGGTGAGTACGTACGTACGTGTACACACACACACGCGGGACAATCGCCAGAGATCTCTGGAAGACAGAGCATATGTATTCCCTATATTTAAGAAAGGAGGAAGACGGGAAACTAACTAGAGAGCAGTTTCAGTGAGACGCTAAACTATGTGAGATAATGAAGATAATCAGGAGAGTGGTTGAGCACTTAAGAGAAGTGGCTTCATAAACAGTGACCACCAGGTATATCTTGTCTTACCAACCTGTTGCAGTTCTGTGACAAAGTGACGGAAGTGAGACGGAAGAGAGAGAGAGAGAGAGAGAGAGAGAGAGAGCTTACAACACTTCGCCGTATCTTGCATCTGCTTGACAGTAGGGGTTGCAAGATTCTGTATGAGGCACAAGTACCCTCACACCTTGAGTATGCTCCACTTTCTTGGTTTGCTTGCCCCCCGTCTCATCTGCGACTGCTTGACAGAGTAGAGAACAGAGCATAAGAACATAAGAAAGGAGGAACACTGCAGGAGGCCTGTTGGCCCATACTAGGCAGGTCCTTTACAATTCATCACACTAACAAAACATTTGCCCAACCCAATTTTCAATGCCACCCAAGAAATAAGCTCTGATGTGAAAGTCCCACTCAAATCCAACCCCTCCCACTCATGTACTTATCCAACCTAAATTTGAAACTACCCAAAGTCCCAGCCTCAATAACCTAACTAGGTAGACTGTTCCACTCATCAACTACCCTATTTCCAAACCAATACTTTCCTATGTCCTTTCTAAATCTAAACTTATCTAATTTAAATCCATTACTGCGGGTTCTCTCTTGGAGAGACATCCTCAAGACCTTATTAATATCCCCTTTATTAATACCTATCTTCCACTTATACACTTCGATCAGGTCTCCCCTCATTCTTCGTCTAACAAGTGAATGTAACTTAAGAGTCTTCAATCTTTCTTCATAAGGAAGATTTCTAATGCTATGTATTATTTTAGTCATCCTACGCTGAATGTTTTCTAACGAATTTATGTCCATTCTGTAATATGGAGACCAGAACTGAGCTGCATAATCTAGGTGAGGCCTTACTAATGATGTATAAAGCTGCAGTATGACCTCTGGACTTCTGTTGCTTACACTTCTTGATATAAATCCCAGTAATCTATTTGCCTTATTACCTACGCTTAGGCATTGCTGTCTTGGTTTACGGTTGCTGCTTACCATAACCCCCAAGTCCTTTTCGCAATCTGTATGGCTAAGTTCTACATTATTTAACTTATAAGTGCTATGGTTATGGACACTCCCGAGCTTCAGAACCTTGCATTTATCTACATTGAACTGCATCTGCCACTTTTCTGACCAAGAATAGAGCTTGTTTAAATCCTCCTGAAGTTCCATAACATCTACGTTTGAATCAATTATCCTACCTATCTTTGTGTCATCGGCGAATTTGCTCATATCACTAGTAATTCCCTCATCAAGATCATTGATATATATTATAAACAACAACGGGCCCAAGACTGATCCCTGTGGAACGCCACTTGTTACAGATCCCCACTCGGATTTAACCCCATTTATGGACACTCTGCTTCCTGTCAGTGAGCCATGACTCGATCCACGAGAGCACTTTTCCCCCAATGCCATGAGCTGCCACTTTCTTTAACAGTCTATGGTGTGGAACTCTATCAAAAACCTTACTAAAATCTAAGTAAATAATATCAAATTCTTTATCGTGGTCAACAGCCTCAAAAGCTTTACTGAAGAAAGTTAATAAATTAGTTAGACAAGACCGGCCTCTTGTGAATCCACGCTGAGTATCATTAATCAAGCTATGCTTATCGAGATGGCTTCTTATAATCTCAGCTGTAATTGACTCTAGTAATTTGCCTACAATTGAGGTCAGGCTTATTGGGCGGTAATTTGACGGTAACGACTTGTTCCCTGTTTTAAAAATAGGAATTACATTAGCCATCTTCCACATATCGGACACTACACCTGTTTGAAGAGATAAATTAAAAATATTAGTTAATGGTTCACAGAGTTCCATTTTGCATTCCTTAAGAACCCTTGAAAAAACCTCATCAGGACCCGGCGACTTATTTTGCTTCAGTCTGTCTATCTGCTTCACAACCATTTCACTAGTGACTGTGATGTTACATAATTTATCTTCTTCTAGCCCACTATAAAAATTAATTACTGGAATATTGTTAGTGTCTTCCTGTGTAAAAACTGAGAGAAAATAATTATTTAAAATCGAGCACATTTCATTCTCTTTGCCAGTAAGGTGCCCATAGTTATTTTTAAGGAGACCTATCTTATCTCTAACTTTTGTTCTATAGACCTGGAAAAAACTTTTTGGGTTAGTTTTAGAATCCCTAGCAACTTTAATTTCATAGTCCCTTTTAACTTTTCTTATCCCCTTTTTAATGTCCCTCTTAATGTCAATATACTGATTCATAAGATGACCCTCACCTCTTTTGATACGCCTATAAATTCCTTTCTTATGCCCTAGTAGATATTTGAGCCTATTATTCATCCATTTTGGGTCATTTCTATTTGATCTAATTTCTTTATATGGGATAAACGTTCTTTGAGCAGCATGTATAGTGTTCAGAAAACTGTCATATTGATAGCTCTCTTCGTTACCCCAGTCAACAGATGATAAGTGTTCTCTAAGCCCATCGTAATCTGCTAAGCGAAAATCTGGGACTGTTACTGAGTTATCGCTACTATCGTACTTCCATTCAATGCTAAATGTAATTGATTTGTGGTCGCTAGCACCCAGTTCCTCTGAAATTTCTAAATTATTAACAAGGGATTCATTGTTTGCCATAGCTAAGTCAAGCAGGTTATTTCCCCTTGTAGGTTCTGTCACAAACTGCTTCAGAAAAACAATCCTGAACTACTTCTAAGAAGTCGTATGATTCTAAATTCCCAGTCAAGAAATTCCAATCAATATGACTAAAGTTAAAGTCTCCTAGAATTACTACATTATCGTGCCTTGTGGCCTTAACAATTTCCTCCCATAGTAGTCTCCCTTGGTCCCTATCTAAGTTTGGGGGACGGTATATCACTCTTAAAATCAGTTTTTCATGCCCCTCTGAAAATTCTATCCAAACAGACTCTGTATGTGTTACTTCAGACTTAATACCCGTTTTTATGCAACAGTTCAAGCGATCTCGGACATACAATGCCACCCCACCCCCCTTCCCGATACTTCTATCTACTTGGAACAATTTAAAACCCTGAATATGACATTCCGCAGGCATGTCCCGACTTTTTGAATTAAACCACGTCTCAGTTAAGGCAAATACATCAATGTTACCTGCACTAGCAACTAATCTCAACTCGTCCATCTTATTCCTAGCACTACGGCAATTAGCATAATAAACATTGAAAGACTCTCCTTTCTCTTTACCCTTCCTGCTCATTTCTGTTTTTCTACTAAACCTATTACTGTCCTTATCACCCAAAGTCCCTGGCTTTTCAATATCTACCTCGTTCTGCTTATTACTAGTTCCCCTAGAACTCGTAATATTACTACACTGGGACTTCACTGTTTTCCTGCCAAAACCCATACCACTAACTATTCCTAGTTTAAAGTCCTAACTGCTCCCTTCACTGCAGTTGCCAGTGCTACCACCCCAGACCTAGATAAGTGAACCCCATCCCTGGCATACATGTCACTTCTGCCATAGAAGAGGTCCCAGTTGTCAATGAATGTTAGCGCATTTTCCTTACAGTATTTGTCCAGCCAGCAATTGACACCAGTTGCCCTGGACAACCATTCATTTCCAACTCTTCTCCTTGGCAAAATACCACAATTGACAGGGTTCCCACCCTTACTCCTAATTATTTCTATTGCTGACCTATACCTGCTAATCAGGTCTTCACTCCTACGTCTGCCAACATCGTTGCCTCCAGCACTGAGACAGATAATAGGATTGCTCACATTACCTCTCATGATGTCATCCAGATGGCTAACAATATCCTCCATCCCAGCCCCAGGAAAGCAAACTCTCTGTCTCCTACTCCTGTCCTTCAAGCAGAACGCCCTATCCATATACCTAACTTGGCTATCCCCAACAACAACAATATTCTTACCTTAATGTCTTTCGTCGTGACGTTCCCAGTAGTCGACTCACATTCGTCGGGTAGCACTGAGAATGTATTAGATGTTTCCACAACAGTTTTCACGGCAGTCTCTTTCGTCTTAATCGTTTCTACCTTTCCATTCGTCTTCTTGATCGTCAACTTCGTTCCCTGCTGTCCAGCCACTGACCAGTTTACCTTCTTGACCTGAGGCCTCAAAACAGGAGGACTACTATGAATCTTCTTGTTTTCCTCGGTCAGTCGCCGAATCTCCATCTTCGCCATCCTCAATTCTTCCTTAAGCTGTTGGTAAAGTTGCTCGATGGAGGGCATCTTGCTTCAATTCGTAGAGAGCACGCAAACAGGTCTTCACAGAGCTAAGTACACGTCACCACTGCGCAAAAGCCAACTCAATCAGGAGCTACTGCGCAGCACGTCCGCACGGCCCAATAGCGATGCGAACGATGCAAGACGTCTTATTTCTCAAATGGACCAATCCTGGATAGATCTGTCATTTCAGCAGAGCCTTCAACACAGGAGGGATGTGGGTGGCCTTACTGTTATGTACAAGGCCAATATTGTCAAAGTACCACTTCCAGGACAGCGTGAAGCAACCTTCTATACCACAAGACGGGCAGAAAGCGGCAACTTCACTCTGGCTGTACCCTTCTCCAGAACATCACTCCATCTGAGATCATTTATCCCCAGGATGACTCGAGTCTGTAACACATTCGTACAGCATAATGATGTCAACGAGATAAAGTCAGTTGATCAAATGAAAATGCTGGCCCACAGATGGCTCCAAATTCATCCTGTTCCCTACTTGTATGTCTCATAACAATTAAAAATGCTTTCAAATGAGCTGATGTAGGTAACAGCTCTTCGCTTGTCAATAAAGCTAGGGATCTTTAACCTAACCGTGTCAAACCCTGTTTAAGAGAGACAGGGAGAGAGAGAGAGTAAGGGGGTAGGATGGGTGGATTGTGTTTTCTTAGACTGCAAGAAGGCATTTGAAACTGTACCCCATAAGAGTGTGGGACAAAAACTTAAGGCGCAGGCAGGCATAGCAGGGAACATACTCCAATAGATCAGTGACAACATTTTGTACTACCTTAGGGGGTGGAAGTAGAGAGTGATTGTTTAGAAAGAAATGTTAGAATGGGGAACAGTAATAAGCAGGGTTCCGCAAGATTCGGTATTTAGACCAGTACTCTTTCTGAAAGGATTGAATCAGATTTATCCCTGGTTGATGTACAACTAATGAGGAGAAGATAAACATGAGGATGGGAATTACCAATAGGCCCCTGGCTGCCTTCAAGAGGGAGCTAGACAGATACTTAAAGTGGGTGCCAGATCAGCTGGGCTATGGTTCGTACGATGGACTATATGCGGCCAGCAGTAACAGCCTGGTTGATCAGGCCCTGAACCACCGGAAGGCCTGATCGTGGACCGGGCCGCGGGGGCGTTGATCCCCGGAATACCCTCCAGGTAGATGGGGAAAGACTTCAGATGGATCTGAAGGCGGGGCCAGGAGCTGTGACTTGACTCCTGCAACCACAACTAGGTGAGTGTACACACGCACACATACACACACACATACACATACACACACACATACACACACACACACACACATACACATTCACACACATACACATACACACACACATACACACACACATACACACACACATACACACACACATACACACATACACACATACACACACACACACACACACACACACACACACACACACACACACACACACACACACACACACAGCAGTGAAAGCCAAATCTGACCCGAAACTGTTGTACAGCGACATCAGGAGGAAAACAACAGTCAAGGATCAGGTAATCAGGCTAAGGAAGGAAGGAGGAGAGACAACAAGAAATGACCGTGAAGTATGTGAAGAACTCAACAAGAGATTCAAAGAAGTGTTCACAGAGGAGACAGAAGGGACTCCAGAAAGACGGAGAGGTGGGGCACACCACCAAGTGCTGGACACAGTGCACACAACCGAGGAAGAAGTGAAGAGGCTTCTGAGTGAGCTAGATACCTCAAAGGCAATGGCGCCAGATAACATCTCCCCATGGGTATTGAGAGAGGGAGCAGAGGCACTATGTGTACCCCTAACAACAATATTCAATACATCTATCGAAACAGGGAGATTGCCTGAGGCATGGAAGACAGCAAATGTAGTCCCAATCTTTAAAAAAGGAGACAGACATGAAGCATTAAACTACAGACCAGTGTCACTGACATGTATAGTATGCAAAATCATGGAGAAGATTATCAGGAGAAGAGTGGTGGAACACCTAGAAAGGAACGATCTCATCAACAGCAGCCAACATGGTTTCAGGGACGGGAAATCCTGTGTCACAAACCTACTGGAGTTCTATGACATGGTGACAGCAGTAAGACAAGAGAGAGAGGGGTGGGTGGATTGCATTTTCTTGGACTGCAAGAAGGCGTTTGATACAGTTCCACACAAGAGATTGGTGCAAAAACTGGAGGACCAAGCAGGGATAACAGGGAAGGCACTACAATGGATCAGGGAATACTTGTCAGGAAGACAGCAGCGAGTCATGGTACGTGGTGAGGTGTCAGAGTGGGCACCTGTGACCAGCGGGGTCCCGCAGGGGTCAGTCCTAGGACCAGTGCTGTTTCTGGTATTTGTGAACGACATGACGGAAGGAATAGACTCTGAGGTGTCCCTGTTTGCAGATGACGTGAAGTTGATGAGAAGAATTCACTCGATCGAAGACCAGGCAGAACTACAAAGGGATCTGGACAGGCTGCAGACCTGGTCCAGCAATTGGCTCCTGGAGTTCAATCCCACCAAGTGCAAAGTCATGAAGATTGGGGAAGGGCAAAGAAGGCCGCAGAAGGAGTACAGTCTAGGGGGTCAGAGACTACAAACCTCACTCAAGGAAAAAGATCTTGGGGTGAGTATAACACCAGGCACATCTCCTGAAGCGCACATCAACCAAATAACTGCTGCAGCATATGGGCGCCTAGCAAACCTCAGAACAGCATTCCGACATCTTAATAAGGAATCATTCAGGACCCTGTACACCGTGTACGTTAGGCCCATATTGGAGTATGCGGCACCAGTTTGGAACCCACACCTAGCCAAGCACGTGAAGAAACTAGAGAAAGTGCAAAGGTTTGCAACAAGACTAGTCCCAGAGCTAAGAGGTATGTCCTACGAGGAGAGGTTAAGGGAAATCAACCTGACGACACTGGAGGACAGGAGAGATAGGGGGGACATGATAACGACATACAAAATACTGAGAGGAATTGACAAGGTGGACAAAGACAGGATGTTCCAGAGATTGGACACAGTAACAAGGGGACACAGTTGGAAGCTGAAGACACAGATGAATCACAGGGATGTTAGGAAGTATTTCTTCAGCCACAGAGTAGTCAGTAAGTGGAATAGTTTGGGAAGCGATGTAGTGGAGGCAGGATCCATACATAGCTTTAAGCAGAGGTATGATAAAGCTCACGGCTCAGGGAGAGTGACCTAGTAGCGATCAGTGAAGAGGCGGGGCCAGGAGCTCGGACTCGACCCCCGCAACCTCAACTAGGTGAGTACAACTAGGCGAGTACACACACACACACACACACATACACACACACACACACACACACACACACACACACACACACACACACACACACACACACACACACACACACACACACACACACACAAACACACGAGGGATAGGGGGGACATCATAACGACATATAAAATACTGAGAGGAATTGACAAGGTGGACAGACAGAATGTTCCAGAGATGGGACACAGCAACAAGGAGACACAGTTGGAAGTTGAAGACACAGATTAATCACAGGGATGTTAGAAAGTATTTCTTCAGTCACATAGTAGTCAGGAAGTGGAATAGTTTGGGAAGCGATGTAGTGGAGGCAGGATCCATACATAGCTTTAAGCAGAGGTATGATAAAGCTCATGTTGCAGGGAAAGTGACCCAGTAGCGGCCAGTGAAGAGGCGGGGACAGGAGCTATGACTAGACCCCTGAAACCACAGCTAAGTGAGTACACGCGCGCGGGCCAGGAGCTGAGACTCAACCCCTGCAACCATAACTAGCTGAGTACAACTGAATACACACACACACACACACACACTGGAGGACAGGAGGGTCAGGGGAGACATGATAACGACATACAAAATACTGCGTGGAATAGATAAGGTGGACAGAGACAGGATGTTCCAGAGAGGGGACACAGAAACAAGAGGTCACAATTGGAAGCTGAAGACTCGGACGAGTCACAGGGATGTTAGGAAGTATTTCTTCAGTCATAGAGTCGTCTTAAGTGGAATAGCCTAGCAAGTGATGTAGTGGAGGCAGGAACCATACATAGCTTTAAGACGAGGTATGACAAAGCTCAGGAAGCAGAGAGAGAGAGGACCTGGTAGCGATCAGTGAAGAGGCGGGGCCAGGAGCTGAGTCTCGACCCCTGCAACCACAATTAGGTAAGTACACACACACAACCACCGCCGCCAAGACGAACAGGGATAATTGTCAACCGATTAATCGCGCGTGTAACAATTCCCGGCAGCTGAATTTGCATGAGGAGGTGATGGTGACCAGGGCAATGATAGTTGTAGCTGGTGGTAGTGGTGACCAGGGCAGTGATGGTGGTAGCTGGTGACTAGGACAGTGATTGTGGTAGCTGGTGATGGTGACCAGGGCAATGATGGTGGTAGCTGGTGGTGGTGGTGACCAGGGCAGTGATGGTGGTAGCTGGTGACCAGGGCAGTGATGGTGGTAGCTGGTGATGGTGACCAGGACAGTGATGGTGGTTGCTGGTGATGGCGACCAGGGTAGTGATAGTGGTGGTGTTGGTGGTGACTAGGAGAAAGGTGAGTGAAGTAGTGGTGGGGTGGGGGAGGATTACTGTGGTCGTGGAGGGAGATGATGGTTGTATGGTGAGTGCGATGGTAGTAGTGAGATGTTGTGGTAGAATGCGGGGGGGGGGGGGTTATGCTGGTAGTGGTGTGGTGGTACTACGGTCCTGTCATAACGAGTGTGAAACAGAAGCATGTTAAACGCTTTGCACACTTTTCACTCTATCAGGATTCCTTGTCTCCTGTCTGATGAAGACGTAGTATGAGACTGGTAACTCAGACAAACATGTACTTGTATTCCCCACACACTTGTCTTTGACTTCCCATGTGTCTCTGTCGTAATTTTTCCTGTAATATTTTCTTTCCAGTTTAAGCCTGGTCTAAGACCGGGTCGCGGGGGCAGTGATGAGTGCTACTATTAAATATAATGTTGTTTTGTTCTTAGTTATTGGTGAAGTAATGGTAGGTAATAGTAGGGGATGTAATAGTAGGACTAGGCAGGGAGGTGACAACAGTGAGTAGGCCAGAGTGTAAGTTATAGGGAGGCCTGGTTTTGGACCGAGCCGCGGGGGCGTTGATCCCACGAATACCCTCCAGGTAAGCTCCAGATAGGGACGTCTTCTAGTTTTAGGGTCTGTTAGTTTAGGTCCGGGAACCAGTAGTTACAAGTACATTAACTAGTATTAACGGTACATGGAGCAGCTGGTACAGGTAATGTAGACGAGAGGTAGATTGTTGGCAAAGTAGAGAGCATGAAGACCTGCCAGTGGTCGCTTGAGGAAGGTCACACACTAATGGATTTACTTAGAGTAAACATCCAACGTCCTGTTTTCTGTTGCTGACGATCTGGCATCATTCCCACAGACATTATCATAAGACTTTTTTTTTTTATCATCAACCTCTCGTTGAGAACACACCTTGCAAGGAAAAAAATAAGCAAGTATGAAAAGTCATTAAAATCTTAATGAATTACTTTATATGTATTACGAGCCTAAGTTTTATATATACTTAAATTTCCTGCCGAATACTTGAAACTTGCGATTTTGGCTTAAATAGCAGCGCTCTTGCCGAATAAGGCAAGCTAAAATCATTCTGAACCTAACGAAAAAAATATATTTAATTGTATTTGTATATTATTAAATTATTGTAAATTTATCTAAAATATATTTAGTTGTATTAGGCTAATTAAAATTGTCCTTGTTATAATAAGGTCAGGTAAGTTTTCTAAGGTTCTTTTGGTACAAAGTTTTAATATTGGCATAAATGGAAAAATATATCTTTAAGCGTATATATATATATATATATATATATATATATATATATATATATATATATATATATATATATATATATATATGGTAACATATTTCTATAATGAGAATTGTGGGCAGTGGCAGTCAAGTATGAGAGGGAGTTTTGTTTCCTGTCTGCTGAAGAAAGTGGAAAATATGAACTTTGAGTCCATTAATTAAGGTCAAATATAGGCACACGTTGACGTCCATTTCTTAGTCCTTCCATTTCAAGTGTCTTTTCTTACCTTTTGTCTACTTGTTGATGGTTTCGGGGTCATCGCCTCCGATGCCAGATCTCAGACCAGTCCTTGTTGATGACCTGACCAGTCAGGTCTCTGAGTAAAGTTTTGTTACGTGAATGTATGGTGTGTACAAGCACTGGTCCACTGACTTTGGTAATAAAGGTAACTTCCTTTCGATTTGGCTGGAATAAGACACGACTTTTGGAGGGATAAGTTGTCAGAGGAGCCGCCACTGTGTCTCCTTCCTTTACTACCACCAGAGTGTGTGAGGTGGATTGTGTGTGGCTATATGGAAGGTGTTGGGGAGGCGGACAACCGCCTCTCCTCTCTTGTGTTCCAGTCACCCTGAGTGACAGTTGGGGTGACCTATTCCTTCCTTTCTCCATGCCTCTAAATCTTTCTTCATAGGTCTCCCTCTTCCATTAGCGATTTTCCTTCTTCCCTCCTCCATCGGTACCTGCATCCCTCCCTACTTTCCAGTGAACTCTACTCCCCACCTTTCTTGTAACCTCTTGTAACTTAGGGGTCATCATGGTTCTTCCTCCTCATTACAAGACACAAGATCTCCCTTTCTCTATAGTTGGTCTTTGGCGTACCATGATCTACCTACATCAAAAAAACATTCCAGAGAGTTCTGCAGTAGGCCTAGTGGTCACTACAAATGCTGAAATGGCCGCACGTCACAAAAGTGGCAGAAAAGAATTCACAAAAAAAAGAGAAACCATTAGCACTGACATCAGATATTATCATTATCATTCAACCGCTGTGATGGATATGTGGGGCTTCGGGGCATCAGCAGCAACAGCTTGGTTGATCAGGGAAGCACCAGACAAGCCTGGCCAATGGCCGGGCTCTGGAAGTAGAAAAAGAAACTGAACTCATCAAAGGTTTATCAAAAGTAAGTAATATTGGAAAACATACATGTAATCGATTGTTAGGTTAACATGGGTGGGTTTAGAGCAGGTCGCTCGCTGATACTGGACCATTACATGATCTTCCACGCTCTGCAACACAAACTGCACATGTTTTGTGCTCGGACTTCGCGAAAGCCTTAACCCGGGTAGTCATGGTGTAATAGCGAAGAAATGCGTAAAAATACGGGATAGCTTGACAAGCCGGCAGACAAATATTCATCTTTCTAACCTGGAGGGTGTTCCGGGGGTCAACGCCCCCGCGAGCCGGTCCGTGACCAGGCCTCGCGGTGGATCAGGCCCTGATCAACCAGGCTATTACTGCTGGCTGCACGCACTCACCAGCTGGTCAGATTAGGTAGCGAAAAGCTGTTCCACAAAGTAACTTCCCAGAACCCCCCCCCCTCCCCCGATTATCTTTCCCTTTCTTATATCCGACGGACATAAATCATAGCACTGTATTAACCTTTGTAGAGGATACAGGCATATGGGGGGGGGGGGCAGTTGAGGACACAACAGAACGTAGTGCTGATGTTTACCGGGTGTTGCAGCCCACCAGAACCAACAATACAATGGTCAGTGCAGATAAAAGGTATAAAATACCAACATGATGGAAAAGTAAACAAATGCAGTAGATGTGTTTGTGACTTGAAACGTGGGCGAAACGTGGTGAATAAAGGATCGCATTATACTGTATTTGTGTTTATTTATCCACAGTGCTCAGTGATGGCACTTCAGCGTCGCTGTAACCAAAAAAAAGGAAGAAATACAGATAGAAGACGAGTACAGTTAAACCTCATTATACATCGAAAATAAATGTGTGCAACACCTGAATTAACAGTGTTGCCAGATTTAACACTTAGATAACTTTGTTTATTTTGGAATATTGGACCACTACTGGAAGTGCCTGATCACCAGTGTGTGGTGACCCAATATTGGATCACTACTGGAAGTGCCTGATCACCAGGGTGTGGTGACTCAATATTGGACCACTACTGGAAGTGCCTGATCACCAGGGTGTGGTGACTCAATATTGGATCACTACTGGAAGTGCCTGATCACCAGGGTGTGGTGACTCAATATTGGATCACTACTGGAAGTGCCTGATCACCAGGGTGTGGTGACTCAATATTGGATCACTACTGGAAGTGCCTGATCACCAGGGTGTGGTGACTCAATATTGGACCACTACTGGAAGTGCCTGATCACCAGGGTGTGGTGACTCAATATTGGATCACTACTGGAAGTGCCTGATCACCAGGGTGTGGTGACTCAATATTGGATCACTACTGGAAGTGCCTGATCACCAGGGTGTGATGACTGTGGTCATGTCATCAGGGAAGCCTGATCACAGACGCGGCTGTGAAGGTACAAGACCTCTCGAAGCCGCTCACAGGCATGTTACAGGGGAAGTTGTTTTTCAAGATTTGAGCCAATGTCGGCTTATAAATCGTTCTTAGTATGGTACTTGCATGATGTTTCCGGGGGTCAACGCCCCCACGGTCCAGTCCTAGACTAGGCCTCCTTGTAGATCAAGACCTGATGAACCAAGCTGTTACTGCTGGTCACACACAATCCAGCGCACGAACCACATCCCGGTATACGTGGTGTACTTTGTTATATGGAGCGAGGGCCTTCCCTGACACTTATATTTGATCAAAAGCTGCAATTATTTCACCTTTTTGTTTTTTTCTTGGGTTGTGTGCGTGGGTAAGGAGTGGATTGTGTGTAGGTATGTGTGCGGTGTGTGTACACACGTTCGTTTTTTGAGTGTGTGTGAGAGTAGGGTTCTGTGTGCCCCTTTGTGACTCTCTTAATCAAATTATGTCAAAGTGGATTATGATTATATCTTCTATTATTGATTATAATAGCCTAGGCAGTGTTGAGGTCACACTGATTTGGCGGTAATCCGATGGTAGAGTCTTATCTCCTTTGTTATTTCCTTAACTTCACATTATCTACAAGCAGTCGTCCATAAGGTGCAGTTTTCTTCTGGAGGTCGTTTCAGTTTCCTTAAGGAGGTAGCTTGTTTCCCTCAGTAGGTAGTTTCAGTTTCCTTCTGCAGGTTTCAGTTTCTGAAGGTCGTTTCAGTTTCCTTCAGGAGGTAGTGTCAGTTTCCTTCAAGAGGTCGTTTCAGTTTTTCTGGACGTAGTTTCGCAAAAATCATTCTGAACCTAACGAGAAAAATATATTTCATTGTGTTTAATAAATTATTGTAAACTTATCTAAAATATATTTAGTTGGATTAGGCTAAATTAAACTGCGCTTGTTATAATAAGGTTAGGTAAGTTTTCTAAGGTTCTTTTGGTACAAAATTATTAATTTTTAGATTAACATAAATGAAAAAAATATATCTTTAAGCTTATAAGATAAAATTTTAGAAAGGACACACACACACACACACACACACACACACACACACACACACACACACACACACACACACACACACACACACACACACACACACACACACACACACGAGGAAGAAACTCCTCTCTTCTCGTTTACTTCCATTACTTGCTAACTACTAGGAAGAATGATTATAATTATAACCCTAATTTTTAAAGTGGTGGACGGGTAAGCTAGCAGAAGGCCTCTGTTAGATGATTAAAAGCACCAGTGGCGGGTCATCATATAACTCAAGACTCGCGTCAGGAAACGCCTGTCCTGTTTCCTGACACATCGTACCTAACCTAACCTTCCATTACTCTGGGAGATTCACCAGACAAGATGTGCCATCTTTATATATAACTGTTATCTTTCTTCTCTTTTTCCAGTACCTTAGTATACTATTAAGTGAAGCTTTTATATAGTGATTAATCTCTCTTCCACTTGTGTATTTGTATCACCTTTACTGTCTTCCAGGTGTGTGTGTGTGTGTGTGTGTGTGTGTGTGTGTGTGTGTGTGTGTGTGTGTGTCAGGAGCTGGGGTGGTATCAGGGTGTCAGCCTCCACACCAGCCTGTGTGATTGCACCTGTCGGCCGGCAGTTTTTTGCCCAGCTGGAGATTGGTGGTGGGCGGCGGGTCCTGCTTCATCCTGCACGCCTGTCGATGTATAGCTGGCGTTGCCTGTGATCTCGTTAACTTGTCTGTGTTGATGGAGCGGATGGCACAAATTGCAGCTGCAATAGCCCCGTGCCCTGTAATCTGTGCCCGGCCCTTGTATCAGGTGCGCCCAGACGCCCGCCCCGCCTCCCTCTCCCTCGTTCTGTCTCCCAATGTTTCGGACAGTGTTGATGGGCGTGTCGAGAGGCGTGAAGCCGCCCCTTTGATGCCGGAAGTGAAGGACGTAGGGCTAGGTGCTGACACGCCCCCGTAGAGATGGTCGAAAGCTAGTCCCAGGTTACCATCCGCGTAACGTTAAGAGGTCGGGGGCTAGATCGGAGTGGAGGGAGAGTGGGATCGAAGGGAGTGAGAGGAGCGGGCCACCTCTGCCGTCCCACCCTTTGACAGCCTGATTGCCGCCTGTTACCCGCCTGAGATACGAGATACAATATCAGCATTATCCGCAGATGCAAGATCAACACTCGGGCCTGGCCAAGACCCGAGAGGCCAGTGTGTGCCTCTCATCTGTCTAGCTTTTTATGAGCCGCAGTGTTACATCTCCCACACGGCATACTTGTGATTACCCTGTGCTGTTCCACGCTCTCCCCTCCCTTCACCTTACCTCACCTCCCCTTCTCCCTTTTACATCACCCCCTACCACCCTCCCTCCCTCTACCATCTCCCTCTCTAACCCCTTCCTCTCCCTGTGCGTAAGCCACTGGTCCAGTGGCTTACGCACTGGCCCAGTGGCTTACGCACTGGCCCAGTGGCTTACGCACTGGCCCAGTGGCTTACGCACTGGTCCAGTGGCTTACGCACTGGTCCAGTGGCTTACGCACTGGTCCAGTGGCTTACGCACTGGCCCAGTGGCTTACGCACTGGCCCAGTGGCTTACGCACTGGCCCAGTGGCTTACGCACTGGTCCAGTGGCTTACGCACTGGTCCAGTGGCTTACGCACTGGCCTGGAGTTTTACGACTCGCTTGCCATGGGTTCTAACTCCACCCGTACTCTGGTTTAACTACTATTTCTCTGGTAGTGCCTCCACACTGAGTAGTGTCATCACTTAGCCATCTCCGTCACTGTGGTGTTCAACACCATCACTGTAGTGTTCAGTACCATCACTGTGGTGCTCAACACCATCACTGTAGTGTTGAACGCCATCACTGTGGTGTTGAACACCATCACTGTGGTGTTGAACACCATCACTGGTGTTGAACACCATCACTGTGGTGTTGAACACCATCACTGTGGTGTTGAACACCATCACTGTAGTGTTGAACGCCATCACTGTGGTGTTGAACACCATCACTGTGGTGTTGAACACCATCACTGGTGTTGAACACCATCACTGTGGTGTTGAACACCATCACTGTAGTGTTGAACACCATCACTGTGGTGTTGAACACCATCACTGTGGTGTTGAACACCATCACTGTAATGTTCAACTCCATCACTGTGGTGTTCAACACCATCACTGTGGTGTTCAACATCATCACTGGTGTTCAACACCATCACTGTGGTGTTCAGCATCATCACTGTGGTGTTCAACACCATCACTGTGGTGTACAACACCATCACTGGTGTTCAACACCATCACTGTGGTGTTCAACACCATCACTGTGGTGTTCAACACCATCATTGTGGTGTTCAACATCATTGTGGTGTTCAACACCATCACTGTGGTGTTCAACACCATCACTGTGGTGTTCAGCATCATCACTGTGGTGTTCAACATCATCACTGTGGTGTTCAACATCATCACTGTGGTGTTCAACACCATCATTGTGGAGTTCAACACCATTGTGGTGTTCATCACTGTGGTGTTCAACACCATCACTGTGGCGTTCAACACCATCACTGTGGTGTTCAACACCATCACTGTGGTGTTCAACACCATCACTGTGGTGTTCAACACCATCACTGTGGTGTTCAACACCATCACTGGTTAACACCATCACTGTGATGTTCATCACTGTGGTGTTCAACACCATCACTGTGGTGTTCATCACTGTGGTGTTCATCATCACTGTGGTGTAACATCATCACTGTGGTGTTCATCACTGTGGTGTTCAACACCATCACTGTGGTGTTCAACACCATCACTGTGGTGTTCAACATCACTGTGGTGTTCAACATCACTGTGGTGTTCAACACCATCACTGTGGTGTTCAACACCATCACTGTGGTGTTCAACATCACTGTGGTGTTCAACACCATCACTGTGGTGTTCATCACTGTGGTGTTCAGTAACATCACTGTGGTGTTCAACATCACTGTGGTGTTCAACATCATCACTGTGGTGTTCAGTAACATCACTGTGGTGTTCAGTAACATCACTGTGGTGTTCAACACCATCACTGTGGTGTTCAACACCACCACTGTGGTGTTCAACATCATCACTGTGGTGTTCAAC
This sequence comes from Cherax quadricarinatus, assembly GCF_038502225.1. Taxonomy (NCBI): domain Eukaryota; kingdom Metazoa; phylum Arthropoda; class Malacostraca; order Decapoda; family Parastacidae; genus Cherax; species Cherax quadricarinatus. The sequence continues at coordinate 14,676,567 of NC_091334.1, forward strand.
ATCATCACTGTGGTGTTCAACATCACTGTGGTGTTCAACACCATCACTGTGGTGTTCAACACCATCACTGTGGTGTTCAACATCATCACTGTGGTGTTCAACATCATCACTGTGGTGTTCAACATCATCACTGTGGTGTTCATCACTGTGGTGTTCAGTAACATCACTGTGGTGTTCAACATCATCACTGTGGTGTTCAACATCATCACTGTGGTGTTCAACATCATCACTGTGGTGTTCAACATCATCACTGTGGTGTTCAACATCATCACTGTGGTGTTCAACATCATCACTGTGGTGTTCAACACCATCACTGTGGTGTTCAACACCATCACTGTGGTGTTCAACATCATCACTGTGGTGTTCAACACCATCACTGTGGTGTTCAACACCATCACTGTGGTGTTCAACACCATCACTGTGGTGTTCAACATCATCACTGTGGTGTTCAACATCATCACTGTGGTGTTCAACACCATCACTGTGGTGTTCAACACCATCACTGTGGTGTTCAACACCATCACTGTGGTGTTCAACATCATCACTGTGGTGTTCAACATCATCACTGTGGTGTTCAACAACATCCAAGGGGTCACTCACAGAACATCTTCGGGAAGCACTAAAGAAAACGGAGGGATAATAAGGTTGATTAATAGGCGTGATAAAGTATCGGGTAGGCGAGAGGGTGGGTTGGGTGATGGGGTGGGTTGGGTGATGGGGTGGGTTGGGTGATGGGGTGGGTTGAGGCAGCGTTTCTGAGTACCTTATTTGCACTCTTTTTTTTCTATATAAGAAAAAAAATAGAGGAACACTGCAGCAGGCCTACTGACCCATAGCAGCAGGCCTACTGGCACATAGCAGGTCTACTGACCTATAGCAGCAGGCCTAGTGACCTATAGCAGCAGGCCTACTGGCACATAGTAGCAGGTCTACTGACCCATAGCAACATGTCTACTGACAAATAGCAGCAGGTGTGTTGACCCATAGCAACAGACCTACTGGCTTATAAAGCAGGGTTCTCGTCTGAGATTTGTCTCACTATCTACTCGCTGGTTTGGCTCAACTCGACGTTCAGATTTCATAGGTACGTATTTTTTCCTGGGCCATCTCCACCTCCTTGCCAGACGTATCATAGGTTTCGGTTACCTAACGTCAATTAACTTAACCTTTTTTAAAATGATAAAAATTGCGTCTCACGGAATTTGTTACGACACTTCAATATTTAAGTTTATCTTAAGTTTATTTATGCTTTGCTCTTTTTTACATCGTTGTAAGATTGATAGATACTTAAAAAAAATATATAGTTTTTTTACCAAGAAGTGTAAAGGAACCACGACTTTTTACCCTCTGTCGTGCATAAGGGAGCGTGCAAGCCCCGGGCTGTCATTAAGAGGGAACCTGATAAGTTATTCAAGTCGATACCTGATCAGCCGGGCTGTGGTGCATACGTTGGACTGCATGCAGCCAGCACTAACAGGCTTATCGATCAGGCTAGCAGTTACGAGGCCTGGTCTGGGACCGGGCCGCGGGGGCGGTCTGCCTACCTGAAATCTACCTGGAGTGTGTTGCGAGGGGCATTGCCCCTACCATATTGTCCCAGACTACGCCTCCTGGTGCATCAAGACCTGATCAACCAGACTGTTGCTACTGTCCTCGCGCAGTCCAACGTACGAACCACAGTCCATATGATCAGGAACTGATTTGAAAACAGCAATGGGTCTATCGGTAATCCCCGTTATGTGTTATGGGGGAATGTTGAACAGTCTTGGGCCCCTTACACTTATTGTGTTTTCTCTCAGTGTACTTATGGTACCCCTGCTTTTTATTGGGAGTATTGGCACCATCTGCCGAGTCTTGCTTTCGTAGAGAGTGATTTCTGTGTGCAGATTTGGGATCAGTTCCTCTAGGGTGTTACAGGTGTAGACGAAGTACCTTTCTTGCCTGCACTGCAAGGAGCGCTGATCAAGGATCTTTAAATCTTCCCATTAATTAACGTGCTTGACTGAATTTATATGTGCTGTGAAGGTTCTCTGTACATTCTCTAGTTTTGCAATTTTGTCTGCCTTATAAGGGGTTGTAAGTGTAGGATAATATTCTGGCCTGGAGAGAACGAATAACTTAAAGCAGACTATCACTAGCTTGACATCTCTTGTTTTGAAGGTTCTCATTATCCATCCTATCATTTTCCTCACGGTTGTAATAATGACACTGTTGTCATCCCGGAAAGTGAGATTTTCTAACATTATCACTCCCAAGTCCTTCACGTTTGTTTTCCGCTCTGTTTATCGGTTAAAACTAACATATAGGTAACTTGTGTACAGGTGGGTTTGTATGCAGCTTCAACACCATTATGACTGACAGGAAATAGTTACCCGTAACCTCACGTGTAAAACATTAATATAGTTAAGTACACAGGAAGAGTGGTAAGCATTCCATGGGACACCGAGAGTTGTATATACAATCTCTCAGAGTGTATAAACTGAGAGTTTAATCTCTACTTTAGGTATTTAAGTATTCTTGACTGGTGTTGAAGAGGTGACAGGCAACTTTAATAGCTCTCTGAACAGTCGAAAGTGTTTTAAGCACAATTAATTAGTGGTAATATTTAGTAAGACGACATTTGTTGCACTTATTCTTAGCGTAATATTAGTGGTTAGTGAGTTTGTTGAGGCGACCACAACACACACGTGGAGGCAGTAAATGATGCAACCACTGACAACTTTAACTATTATATTACACAATGAACGTTGAACTCACGAACACACGTTTAGTAGTAAATTTGTGGGTGTGTACACATACCCCAAATTGCAAAAACAGTCTGGTTGACCAGGTTGTTTGTGCTAGCTAGCCCACAAGCTGGAGAAGCCTGGCTCGTGGTCGGACTATGAGAAGAAACTGGAAAACGGGTTACAGATACGTAGTGTTATCGTGATCATCGCCTCCTCTGCCCGGTTTTGCTTAGCTCTTCTAAATTGGAAAGGGACTTAAGAGGCACGTGTGTTCCACTGCTTTCCAATAACATGTTAATTTTTCCACTGTAATCTACCTTGTCCATAATTACTATCACATTTTCTCTGCTTCGTAAGGTGAAGTTCAGGATCTTTACTTAATTCATGGTATAACTTAACAAATCTTCGTGGACATTTGTGTTGTAGAGGTCTGAGCTTTGCTTAGACCTCTACAACACAAAGAAAGATCCTGGACTTCACCTTACTAAATAGACAAAGGTAATTCGAGAGTAATTATGGACAAGGTAGATTATAGTGGAAAAATGACCATGTTATTAGAAGACGGGGAACTTACATAAGCTTTGAAAAGCCTTTATGTAAATGTTTAGTGAATATAGTAAGTGTGTAAGATGTCTGTGTATTGCATGGTCACGAGACCAAACATCAGGTATCCTACACGTTTGCAAAATGTTCCATAATTTTCCGTTTCACACTCACGATGGGACGGTATTACTTCCCTAAATAACCTGTTAATCAGAAATATATGTAATAGTTATAATCACAGCCATAATTTTTAAGGGAGTGGACAGGTAAGCCAATGGAAGGCCTCGGTCAGCTGACCAAAAGCTCCAGCTGCGGGTCATCACATGACCAGCGTCAGGAAGCACTTGTTCTCTTTCCTGACAAACTGTACCAAACCTTCTCAGAATTATTGCTACCTACCAGTCTTCTTGTTGGAAAACATTTAAAATTGTCTTTTACATGACCCATTTTTGTGAAGGGTAGATGTGGTATTGTTTTTATCTCCCCCTCCCCCTTTTTTCCCTGTATTCACTTTCCATATACTTCCCTCCCCTGCCTTCTTCCCTTTTAAAGGTCAGCCCCTTATAGAGATTACTAATAGGTATGACCCCTGTACTTAACCGTGGAAGAAGCTCTTACTATCTTGGCGCGGCGTTTTGCATAGGTAATGAGGCGGAGTTTGTTGATGTGGGGGCAGGTGGGGGGTGGGTGGGGCTGGGTGGAGAGGCTGGGGCAGGGTGTTGGGGCTGGGGCTGGGTGGAGAGTCTGGGGACTGGTTATCATATCATGGGGGATAATGTGCTTTCCTCATCACTCTTGGTAGTCCACTTAATCCATCTTTAGTACCCGGGGGGGATGTGGTTGCTTTTTCCACCCCGGGGTTGACCACTTGATCCACTTATCATTCCCAGGGGTGCTAACAAGCGTTGTTATCTGCTCCCTCTCCCCCTCCCTCTCGGTAGGCCTATTATATAGGCTGTGAATGAAACTCTTCACATATTAACCACTTGTTAACACTTGGCCTAGCTGTATCCACTTTCTCCTCACCAGCTGATAGCACTTAAAACTTTACCTTCACTACTGGGCACAGTTGAAGTCCTTTGATATGTACTCCCTGGAACGTAGGAGAGAAAGATACATGATAATATTCACCTGGAAAATCCTAGATGGACTAGTCCCAGGAGAAGCTAACATCCCCCCAATGAAAAGCAGGGGCGCCATGGGCACGCTATGAGACAACAGAGTAAGTGTCAGGGGCAAAAGACTGTTCAGCTGCCTCCCCGCATACATAAGGGGGATTACCAATAGACCCCTGGTTGTCTTCAAGACGGTGTTGGACACACAAACATAAAGTCAGTTCTTGACCAGCCGGGTTGTAGTTCGTACTTTGGTTTACATACGGCCAGCAGTAGCAGTCTGGTTGATGTCACGGACCGGTCCGCGGGGGCGTTGACCCCTGAAACCCCCTCCAGATATGTACCAGCTGATGACATTTATTCATTTAACTCCACTTTCTCTCACTCGTATAAGTCAATCCAGAATAAAGTAAAAATATAACCGAGATAATTGTAAACGAATACAGAAAACGAAGACATTTATTTAACCTTAGTATTGAAGGTAAAGAAGAGCTGCGTTTATTGTGTAATTTAATACCTAGCAGGTCACTTGTAGGTCACTGCAGGTGATTATAATACTAGCAGGTCACTTGTAGGTCACTGCAGGTGATTATAATACTAGCAGGTCACTTGTCACTGCAGGTGATTATAATACTAGCAGGTCACTTGTCACTGCAGGTGATTATAATACTAGCAGGTCACTTCTCACTGCAGGTGATTATAATACTAGCAGGTCACTTCTCACTGCAGGTGATTATAATACTTGCAGGTCACTTGTCACTGCAGGTGATTATAATACTAGCAGGTCACTTGTCACTGCAGGTGATTATAATACTAGCAGGTCACTTGTCACTGCAGGTGACTATAATACTAGCAGGTCACTGTACAAGTGACTACAATATTAGTAGCAGGTCACTACAAGTGACTACAATATTAGCAGGTCACTGTACAAGTGACTACAATATTAGCGGGTCACTGTACAAGTGACTACAATATTAGTATCAGGTCACTGTACAAGTGACTACAATATTAGCAGGTCACTGTACAAATGACTACAATATTAGTAGCAGGTCACTGTACAAGTGACTACAATATTAGTAGCAGGTCACTGTTCAAGCGACTACAATATTAGTATCAGGTCACTGTACAAGTGACTACAATATTAGTAGCAGGTCACTACAAGTGACTACAATATTAGTAGCAGGTCACTGTACAAGTGACTACAATATTAGTAGCAGGTCACTGTACAAGTGACTACAATATTAGTAGCAGGTCACTGTACAAGTGACTACAATATTAGCAGGTCACTGTACAAGTGACGACAATATTAGCAGGTCACTGTACAAGTGACTACAATATTAGCAGGTCACTGTACAAGTGACTACAATATTTAGCAGGTCACTGTACAAGTAACTACAATATTAGTAGCAGGTCACTGTACAAGTGACTACAATATTAGTAGCAGGTCACTGTACAAGTGACTACAATATTAGTAGCAGGTCACTGTACAAGTGACTACAATATTAGTAGCAGGTCACTGTACAAGTGACTACATTAGTAGCAGGTCACTGTACAAGTGACAATATTAGCAGGTCACTGTACAAGTGACAATATTAGCAGGTCACTGTACAAGTGACAATATTAGCAGGTCACTGTACAAGTGACTACATTAGTAGCAGGTCACTGTACAAGTGACAATATTAGCAGGTCACTGTACAAGTGACAATATTAGCAGGTCACTGTACAAGTGACTACAATATTAGTAGCAGGTCACTGTACAAGTGACTACAATATTAGTAGCAGGTCACTGTACAAGTGACTACATTAGTAGCAGGTCACTGTACAAGTGACTGAAATATTAGCAGGTCACTGTACAAGTGACTACAATATTAGCAGGTCACTGTACAAGTGACTACAATATTTAGCAGGTCACTGTACAAGTGACTACAATATTAGTAGCAGGTCACTGTACAAGTGACTACAATATTAGTAGCAGGTCACTGTACAAGTGACTACAATATTAGTAGCAGGTCACTGTACAAGTGACTACATTAGTAGCAGGTCACTGTACAAGTGACTACATTAGTAGCAGGTCACTGTACAAGTGTCTTCAATATTAGTATCAGGTCACTGTACAAGTGACTACAATATTAGTAGCAGGTCACTGTACAAGTGTCTACAATATTAGTAGCAGGTCACTGTACAAGTGACTACAATATTAGTAGCAGGTCACTGTACAAGTAACTACAATACTAGTAGCAGGTCACTGTACAAGTGTCTACAATATTAGTAGCAGGTCACTGTACAAGTGACTACAATATTAGTAGCAGGTCACTGTACAAGTGTCTACAATATTAGTAGCAGGTCACTGTACAAGTGTCTACAATATTAGTAGCAGGTCACTGTACAAGTGACTACAATATTAATAGCAGGTCACTGTACAAGTGTCATGTGGGTTTTCGATACGTGGATAGGGTAAGAATACTCACGTAGGCTGGTAGTACGTATAATATATAACGGGAAGTATGGTGGCAGCGGTGGGATTGAACTCTTGGATAGTCAAGGTCCATCTGGCTAACCTTCCAGTAGGTTGTTTGTTCTGGAATAAAGGTATCAGTGGAGCATGGTCTGTCATTCGTTCTCGTGTTAATGCTCTAGTTGAAGGTCCTCCTTCAGAGAAAAGTCTTATCAGACTTGCGAAAGAAGCTCTTCATCGATCCCACCGCTGCCACCATTTGTCATGTGAGTATTCTTACCCTATCCACGTATCGAAAACCCACATGACACAAGTGACTACAATATTAGTATCAGGTCACTGTACAAGTGACTACAATATTTAGCAGGTCACTGTACAAGTGTCTTCAATATTAGTATCAGGTCACTGTACAAGTGATTACATTAGTAGCAGGTCACTGTACAAGTGACTACAATATTAGTAGCAGGTCACTGTACAAGTGACTACAATATTAGTAGCAGGTCACTGTACAAGTGACTACAATATTAATATCAGGTCACTGTACAAGTGACTACAATATTAGTATCAGGTCACTGTACAAGTGACTACATTAGTAGCAGGTCACTGTACAAGTGACTACAATATTAGCAGGTCACTGTACAAGTGACTACAATATTAGCAGGTCACTGTACAAGTGACTACAATATTTAGCAGGTCACTGTACAAGTAACTACAATATTAGTAGCAGGTCACTGTACAAGTGACTACAATATTAGCAGGTCACTGTACAAGTGACTACAATATTAGCAGGTTACTGTACAAGTGACTACAATATTAGTAGCAGGTCACTGTACAAGTGACTACAATATTAGTAGCAGGTCACTGTACAAGTGACTACAATATTAGTAGCAGGTCACTGTACAAGTGACTACAATATTAGTAGCAGGTCACTGTACAAGTGACTACAATATTAGTAGCAGGTCACTGTACAAGGGACTACAATATTAGTAGCAGGTCACTGTACAAGTGACTACAATATTAGTAGCAGGTCACTGTACAAGTGTCTACAATATTAGTAGCAGGTCACTGTACAAGGGACTACAATATTAGTAGCAGGTCACTGTACAGGTGTCTACAATATTAGTAGCAGGTCACTGTACAAGGGACTACAATATTAGTAGCAGGTCACTGTACAAGTGTCTACAATATTAGTAGCAGGTCACTGTACAAGGGACTACAATATTAGCAGGTCACTGTACAAGTGTCTACAATATTAGTAGCAGGTCACTGTACAAGTATCTACAATATTAGTAGCAGGTCACTGTACAAGGGATAACTACGGGTTAATACTTAAGCAACTGCTACTCTTGCTGCCTATCACAGCTTCCCTCTGGTCTCTCTCTCTCTCTCTCTCTCTCTCTCTCTCTCTCTCCAGAAATTCGCCTACGTGAAGTTTGACAGATGTAGAGTATACCTTGGCTATACCTGTGACAGGTTTGGAGTTTTCGTACTGCCGCAGCTTGGTCCTGGTCTAGGTTTGTCTCGTTTAGTTTGCTGGTCTCTTGGGTCTTGTCGTACTCGTACCTACTCTTGAAACTGTGTATGTAAGATAAGATAAGATTTCGTTCGGATTTTTAACCCCGGAGGGTTAGCCACCCAGGATAACCCAAGAAAGTCAGTGCGTCATCGAAGACTGTCTAACTTATTTCCATTGGGGTCCTTAATCTTGTCCCCCAGGATGCGACCCACACCAGTCGACTAACACCCAGGTACCTATTTGCTGCTAGGTGAACAGGACAACAGGTGTAAGGAAACGTGTCGAAATGTTTCCACCCGCCGGGAATCGAACCCGGGCCCTCCGTGTGTGAAGCGGGAGCTTTAGCCACCAGGCCACCGGGCCACTATGTAGTTGGCTTCAACCACTTCCTCAACCAGCTCCTTGCACTTTATATCCATAGATGAAAAAGGAATTCTTTACGTCCCAGTGGTGTGTGTCATAGCTCCCGCCTCTGCTTGTTTGCGGGCCGCTAACAGCATCGGCCTGATTGAACAGACATGCAAGAAGGAAACTCTGACACAGGCCGGGTTCCGAGAGTAAAAAAACCCTTGATATCGGTCACAGGCATCACAGGTTACAGTCTTGTGACTTACATTAATGGTATACAGTACCGACAGATGAATCAGTAAGACAACTGTCAACATTGTGGTATCCACTGACGACATGTTTCACCTGCTCAGTAGGCTTCTTCAGTCGAAATACAAAGGAGACTACAAAAATTCTGGAGATGTAAATATGAGGTGATCAGTCCCTCAACCTGGAAGAAAAGTAAGTTTGAGGGGGTGGTCAGTCCCTCAACCTGGAGAAAAAGTAAGTTTGAGGGGGGTGGTCAGTCCCTCAACCTGGAGAAAAAGTAAGTTTGAGGGGGGTGGTCAGTCCCTCAACCTGGAAAAGAAACAACTTTGATGGGGGGGGGGTAAATCCCTCAACCTGGAAAAGAAACAACTTTGATGGGGGGGGGGGGTAAGTCCCTCAACCTGGAAAAGAAACAACTTTGATGGGGGGGGTAAGTCCCTCAACCTGGAAAAGAAACAACTTTGATGGGGGGGGTAAGTCCCTCAACCTGGAAAAGAAACAACTTTGATGGGGGGGTAAGTCCCTCAACCTGGAAAAGAAACAACTTTGATGGGGGGGGTAAGTCCCTCAACCTGGAAAAGAAACAACTTTGATGGGGGGGGTAAGTCCCTCAACCTGGAAAAGAAACAACTTTGATGGGGGGGGGGTAAGTCCCTCAACCTGGAAAAGAAACAACTTTGATGGGGGGGGTAAGTCCCTCAACCTGGAAAAGAAACAACTTTGATGGGGGGGTAAGTCCCTCAACCAGGAAAAGAAACAACTTTGATGGGGGGGGTAAGTCCCTCAACCTGGAAAAGAAACAACTTTGATGGGGGGGGTAAGTCCCTCAACCTGGAAAAGAAACAACTTTGATGGGGGGGGGGGGGTAAGTCCCTCAACCTGGAAAAGAAACAACTTTGATGGGGGGGTAAGTCCCTCAACCTGGAAAAGAAACAACTTTGATGGGGGGGTAAGTCCCTCAACCTGGAAAAGAAACAACTTTGATGGGGGGGGTAAGTCCCTCAACCTGGAAAAGAAACAACTTTGATGGGGGGGGTAAGTCCCTCAACCTGGAAAAGAAACAACTTTGATGGGGGGGGGTAAGTCCCTCAACCTGGAAAAGAAACAACTTTGATGGGGGTAAGTCCCTCAACCTGGAAAAGAAACAACTTTGATGGGGGGGGGGTAAGTCCCTCAACCTGGAAAAGAAACAACTTTGATGGGGGGGGTAAGTCCCTCAACCTGGAAAAGAAACAACTTTGATGGGGGGGGTAAGTCCCTCAACCTGGAAAAGAAACAACTTTGATGGGGGGGTAAGTCCCTCAACCTGGAAAGAAACAACTTTGATGGGGGGGGTAAGTCCCTCAACCTGGAAAAGAAACAACTTTGATGGGGGGGGTAAGTCCCTCAACCTGGAAAAGAAACACCTTTGATGGGGGGGTAAGTCCCTCAACCTGGAAAAGAAACAACTTTGATGGGGGGGGGGTAAGTCCCTCAACCTGGAAAAGAAACAACTTTGATGGGGGGGGTAAGTCCCTCAACCTGGAAAAGAAACAACTTTGATGGGGGGGGGTAAGTCCCTCAACCTGGAAAAGAAACAACTTTGATGGGGGGGGGGTAAGTCCCTCAACCTGGAAAAGAAACAACTTTGATGGGGGGGTAAGTCCCTCAACCTGGAAAAGAAACAACTTTGATGGGGGGGTAAGTCCCTCAACCTGGAAAAGAAACAACTTTGATGGGGGGGGGTAAGTCCCTCAACCTGGAAAAGAAACAACTTTGATGGGGGGGGTAAGTCCCTCAACCTGGAAAAGAAACAACTTTGATGGGGGGGGGTAAGTCCCTCACAGCTTCGACGAAACTAAATTTAACACTTGCTCAATAATACAGTAACAACTTTTGAGTGTCTTATGTTGTGGTTACATTGTGGAGGTAAACCCACAAGGGTGCACAGGTATGTTTTTACGTAGCTTGGTGGGTGGGTACGTGCCAGGGGGGGTTGAGGTTGGTGGGTGTATGGGGGTTGTGGTGGGTGGGTGCATGGGAGTTGAGATGGGTGGGTGTATGGGGGTTGAGGTGGGTTTGTGTATTGGAGTTGAGGTGGGTGGGTGTATGGGGGTTGAGATGGGTGGGTGCATGGGGGTTGAGGTGGGTGGGTGTATGGGGGTTGAGGTGGGTGGGTGCATGGGGGTTGAGGTGGGTGGGTGTATGGGGGTTGAGATGGGTGGGTGCATGGGGGTTGAGGTGGGTGGGTGTATGGGGGTTGAGGTGGGTGGGTGCATGGGGGTTGAGATGGGTGGGTGTATGGGGGTTGAGGTGGGTGGGTGCATGAGAGTTGAGATGGGTGGGTGTATGGGGTTGAGGTGGGTGGGTGTATGGGGGTTGTGGTGGGTGGGTGTATGGGAGTTGAGATGGGTGGGTGTATGGGGGTTGAGGTGGGTGGGTGTTTGGGGGTTGAGGTGGGTGGGTGCATGGGTGTTGAGATGGGTGGGTGTATGGGGGTTGAGGTGGGTGGGTGTATGGGGGTTGAGGTGGGTGGGTGCTTGGGGGTTGAGATGGGTGGGTGTATGGGGGTTGAGGTGGGTGGGTGCATGAGAGTTGAGATGGGTGGGTGTATGGGGTTGAGGTGGGTGGGTGTATGGGGGTTGAGGTGGGTGGGTGTATGGGGGTTGTGTTGGGTGGGTGCATGGGGGTTGAGATGGGTGGGTGTATGGGGGTTGAGGTGGGTGGGTGTATGGGGGTTGAGGTGGGTGGGTGCATGGGGGTTGAGGTGGGTGGGTGCATGGGGGTTGAGGTGGGTGGGTGCATGAGAGTTGAGATGGGTGGGTGTATGGGGTTGAGGTGGGTGGGTGTATGGGGGTTGAGGTGGGTGGGTGCATGGGAGTTGAGATGGGTGGGTGCATGGGGGTTGAGGTGGGTGGGTGTATGGGGGTTGAGGTGGGTGGGTGCATGGGAGTTGAGATGGGTGGGTGCATGGGGGTTGAGGTGGGTGAGTGCATGGGGGTTGAGGTGGGTGGGTGCATGGGGGTTGAGATGGTGGGTGGGTGCATGGGGGTTGAGGTGGGTGAGTGCATGGGGGTTGAGGTGGGTGAGTGCATGGGGGTTGAGGTGGGTGAGTGCATGGGGGTTGAGGTGGGTGAGTGCATGGGGGTTGAGGTGGGTGGGTGCTTGGGGGTTGAGGTGGGTGTGTGCATGGGGGTTGAGGTGGGTGAGTGCATGGGGGTTGAGGTGGGTGAGTGCATGGGGGTTGAGGTGGGTGAGTGCATGGGGGTTGAGGTGGGTGAGTGCATGGGGGTTGAGGTGGGTGAGTGCATGGGGGTTGAGGTGGGTGAGTGCATGGGGGTTGAGGTGGGTGAGTGCATGGGGGTTGAGGTGGGTGAGTGCATGGGGGTTGAGGTGGGTGAGTGCATGGGGGTTGAGGTGGGTGAGTGCATGGGGGTTGAGGTGGGTGAGTGCATGGGGGTTGAGGTGGGTGAGTGCATGGGGGTTGAGGTGGGTGAGTGCATGGGGGTTGGCGAGGATGAGGCTGCCATCCTCCGTTTCATTAAACAAGATAAAACAAGTTGCGTTATTAACATATTCTAACTCATCCATGTGTATACTTTCCTAGTGTGACTCACGAAATCGTAGTGACACGATTGTAAATAAACCATACCATGGGTGGGGATTGAACTCGTGGCGAGTGAGTCGTAAAACTGTAGGCGGGCGCATAAGCTGGGAACCAGAGCTAGAGTTCGCCACGGTCACGCTGCCGAGAGATTCGTCATAGTGGTCATAGTGGTGCCTGTGCTAACCTCTCTATTGGATGAATCTTATTGTAACCAGTTGGTCCAGTGGTTTACGCGTTGACCTGGAGTTTTACGACTCACTCGCCATAAGTTCAAGCCCCACCTGTGGTATGGTTTCCTTGTGTGTGTGTGTGTGTGTGGTCTGCACGCGGCATTAACGCCCAACATCCAACCTTCTTGTCCATCTCTTATCTTCATCTGCCTCCTTGAACGAGAAAGAATGCTCAGGAAATTTAACTTCAACAGTTATATAATTGACTGGGACAGAATCAACAAAAAAACAATTAGATATGCCCTGGTATACACTCATGAACTCCCTAAACCCTCACCAGTTGCCTGGAAAAGCTGAACACAGGCAAAAAAAAAAAAATACGTACTATTGAGAAAACCTGGAAGACAATCAGAGAAAGAGAGCCTAGAAGAATGTGAAGAGGTAAAAGGACACGTGCAACTAATGCGACATTTTTATTGTGGCAAGGTTTCGCTCTCCAGGAGCTTGACAAAGCTCCTGGATCCAGAGCGAAACGTTGCTCCAATAACAATGTCGCATTAGTTGCCAGTGTACAATTTTACCTAACGTATTGTCTGCAATTCTACCAACATTATTATAATGTGCAGAGGAAAAAGAAATACTGTATTGCTTAGAAACTTGAAAGATAATGTCAGCCGAAACATCACCGAAATAGAATATAACTTTAAGGTGTTGTACCATATAGAGGAGGCACAAAGGGAGCAAAAATACACCCAGGATATTGCAAGTAAGCCAAAATATTTCTATAAATGTATATGCAGAATCCAAATTAAGAACTACATGTAGAAGGGAACCATTAATAACAGGAGATTCATACACGGACGATGAACCTGAAGTGAGCGAAATCCTGAAAGACCACTGAGTCCATGTTCAGAAACCCATTAAATGAAAGCAGGGTGGAAAATGCAGATTTTTTTTTCTTAATTTCATTTGAAGGCCACGCAGACCAAATAACTGACATGAACACTAGTCCTGTGGAATTCGAAAAAGAAATGGAAAACATGCCCGCTCATTCAGCACCTGGACTGGATTCGTGGAACTCCTTATTTATAAAAAAGAGCAAAGTTCTACTAACACGAGTATTCAATATCCTTTGGAGAAAGAGCTTAGATCTAGGTTAAATACCAGAGACCTCAAGAGGCGTGTGAGTTTCCATGTCTCCTAATATCATGTTTATGTTCCCCCTATAATCTGCCTTGCCCATATTACTATCGTATTTGCTTTGCGTTAGGTAAAGTCTAGGGTCTTTCCTAGACTTTGCTCAGACCTCTGCAACACAATTGTCCACAAAGATTTGTTAAGTTATACCATGAATTAAGGAAAGATCCTGGACTTCACCTACGAAAGCGAACAAAGCAAATGGGATAGTAGTTATGGACAAGGTAGATTATAGGGGAAAACATATTAGAAAACAGGAAAATTGACGTGCCCCTTAAATTTCCTAACTTCCCACGTCATAAGTGTCTTTGAGTGATGAGATGCCAAATTGCAAATTTTATGGAACATAGTCTGCACAACCCAAGCCAGCATGACTTTAGGTCTGAGAGATCATGCTTATTGCAGCAGATAAACCACTATGGCAGAATCACGGTGGTTTTGGAAGAAAAAACACAGATGTGGTATACATGAATGGGGTGATTGCACAAACAATGAGGGCGATAGGTATATGGGGCAGAGTAAGTAAATGGATAATCAGTGTTCTGACGGATAGAACAGAGTAACAGTAAACAGAGCAAAATCCAGCATTAGCGAAGTAAAAAGCTCAGTACCCCAAGACACTATCCTGGTGCTTCTACTGTTTCTTATCGTCATAGCGGACATGATAACATTCACAACAGTTTTGTGTCATCATTTGTGGGTGATGGCAGAATAAGCATCGGGCGGTTGAGAATAGCATAACGTTCAGTGGTGATAAGATCCAGCTGCTTAAATAAAAAAAAATTGAACTCAAAAGGAACATCGTATACCAAGCTCAGGAGGATCATCAGATACAAAGAAAAGAATATGTGAAAGTAATTATGTCAGCTGACCACAAAGAAAATGTCACAACAGCCAGGAAAATGTCTGGGTAGATAATGAAAAATTTCAAAACGAGGGGAAATAGTGGTAATGGTGACACTCCTCAGAGCATGTGTACTTTCTCGTTTAAAGTGTTATTCAGTGTTAATGACTCCATCCAGGACAGGGAAGATATCACAGCTGGATCAGATACAGAGGTCATTAAGGTTCCTATAGAGCTATTAAAACATTTAAATTACTGGGACGATTTCTAAATCCTAAATGTGTACCTGTTGGAGCGGAGGAGAGAGAGAGAGAGATGCATGATAATAGATACGTATATGGAAAGTTCTGGAGGGTCTAGTCCCATATCTGCACACTGCCATAACGTACGAAGAGCTATCAGAAAATTCCTTGGCCGCAGTGGAAAAAATACATAGGCTTATTCAATCACCTAGTTGTCTTCGTGGAAGTACTCACCTTGGGAGGCTATACAATGATCACAGCGCCTCTGACAGTTTTTGAAACATTTCTGGAACTGTTCCCTCCTAACGAGGTCTAGTGAGGCTGTCGATTCTTCTTGAATCTTAGACACGTAGTTAAATTGCCGCTCTTTGAGAGGCCATTTTCATTTTTGGGAAGAGAAAGACATTACAGGGGGGTTAGATCTAAGGAGTAGGAAGGTGGAGGATGACTACCATATTGTTTTTGGCAAGAAAACGATGGTGTTTCTAGTCTTAAGTAAACGAGCGGAGCATAAATTGTCAGTCAAAATGCTTTGACATGACTAGTAACAAATTCCACAGCACTTGCAATATCCTGGATATTCCGACAACGATCTTCGTGAATAACTTTCCTTACTTTTTCAATGTTGGCATCAGTTTTTGACATTCATGGGCGACCAGAGTGTCCATCATCCTCAACTGACATTTGTCCTGCTTTGAATCCGGAAAATTATTTGTGTTCGATCCATTGCTTGATCGCCAAATGCTTGGTAAAGCACTTTGTGTGTTTCATTACCCGTTTTACTGAACTTAAAACAGAATTTCATATGCTGTTCTTTCTCAAGATTCCATTCTGTTACAAAAAAAAAAAAAAATCACAACGCACTGTCAACACAGAAATGCCCGTCTGACCTCACTGGAATGACCGCACTGACACTAGCCTGGCTGCTTCACAAAGGAGTGTAGTGTACAGCTTCATCTGAGCCACCACCGAATTTCACCCGGGAAACTCTCCAAAATTCGAGTCCAAGAACTTTTCGACAGCACCTCGTAATGGAGTAAAAGATATGAAACAAAATAAAAATTAAAGTAGGGGCGCCGTGGGCACAATGAGAGATCTTTGTATCAGCATTCGTGGTCCCAGACTCTTCACCATCTTACCAAAAGATATCAGAAAATGCTGGGACAAGTGTAGAAGTCTTCGAGAGGAAACTGGACAATTTCCTCTTCACCAGGCTGTGATGGATATGTTGGATAGGGGGCTGCCAGCAGCAACAGTCTGATTAGGCAAGCACCTGACAAGCCTGGCCCAGGGCTGCACTCCGGCAGTAGGAAACTCTCGAAACTCAAAGGTATATCGTAGGTATAGTCGTCGTCGTCCTCTCTTTCCTTCTCCCCTCCCCCTCTCTTCCTCCCTCTTCTCTTCCCTCCCTCTCTTCCTCCCTCTCCTCCTCTCTCTCCTCCTCCCTCTCCTCCTCCCTCTCCTCCTCCCTCTCCTCTCTCTCCTCCTCCCTCCCTCTCTTCCTCCCTCTCCTCCTCCCTCCTCTTCTCGTGCTAGTTCACATCCTCTATCTCCTAGCTCTTCCTCGAGGTCCTCCTCCTCTTCCTGGTGGTGAAGCTCAGGAGGGTCGTATAAGTGCTCGCTGTAATTTCCATAAATGTGTCAAACCTCGTTATTAAGTTTTCAAACAATCCTTATGTAAATTCATTCTCTCTCTCTCTCTCTCTCTCTCTCTCTCTCTCTCTCTCTCTCTCTCTCTCTCTCTCTCTCTCTCTCTCTCTCTCTCTCTCTCTCTCTCTCTCTCTCTCTCTCTCTCTCTCTCACCTTCCCCATCCCCTCTTCTCCCTCCCCTCTCCTCCCTATCCTTCCCTCTTTCCCTTCCTCCATTCCTTCTTTACCCTCATTTTCCCCTATCCCTTCCTTGCTCCCTTTCCACTGTCACCGTCACCCTTTCTTTCTCTCTCCCTCTCTCCCTTCTTCCTCCCCTCCCCACACATGCACAGCACAAGTAAACACACACACACACACACACACACACACACACACACACACACACACACACACACACACACACACACACACAAAAGCATACAAACAGAATGCCACAAAAAACTGTCATTTGCATACTCTGATCATGTGTGAAGTGTTTGGAGCCCACCACCCCAATAACCCACCCACCCACCCCTCTGCCCACCGCACATGCCCGTCGGGGTGTCGGTTTGTCGGGCTCAGCCGACAAGGTCGCCGACGGGTTTAGCTTTTGTGGTGGCTTAAACGTGTCTAGGCGCAGTGTGCGCGGCGCACAGCGCCCCCGCCACACCCTCACACACACGCCATTGTAAGTCAATTGCTAATGACACCTTGCATGGTGCCAAATTGCAGGTGGTGCGGGGCCAAGAGTTTGCATAATTGGGGGAGGGTTGGGGTTGGTAGGGGAGGGGTCGGTTGGTGTGGGCCTGGGGAAGGGAGTGAGAGTTGGAGATGTATAGGAGTGGGGGGGTCGATTTTATGGGAGGGGGAGTGTGGGTGGGTTTCCTTGCAGTAGGGGACACATGGGTGGTGGGATGGAGAGTGAGGGGAGGTATCGAGAGGAAAAGGGGAGGAAGTATAGGGCTCTGGTGGCCTGGTGGCTAACGCTCTCGCTTCACACGGCGAGGGCCTGGGTTCGATTCCCAGCCAGAGTAGAAACATTGGACGTGTTTCTTTCCACCTGTTGTCTATGTTCCCCATCAGTAAAATGGGTACCTGGGTGTTAGTCGATTGGTGTGGGTCGCATCCTGGGACACTGACCTAATTTGCCCGAAATGCAGAGCATAACAAGGGAGTTTCTATATAGTAGTATGTCATTGTTGTCAGCTAGGACTGTATACCTTGTACATGTACTTGTAGTAAATAAAGATATTATTTATTTATTTATTATTATTTATTAGTTCCTGGAGAGAGGGGAAGGGTAGAGAGAGAGGAACAGGAAGAGTGGGAATTGATGGGGAAGGATGGGGTAGCGGGTGTAATAGGGGATGGTAGATTAGGGTACTAGGAAGTTGAGGGATAGAGGAGTGGAGAGGATGAGGGGAGGAGTAAACTGGAGAGGGAAACACGCTCCCTCTGCAGAAGACGACGAAGAATCACTGAACTCCTCAAGAATGCTAGATTATTTGATACATGGAAGGAAACGCTGACCAGGGAAGTGGAAAGTATCGAACTTAAGTTAAAGGACTCATAAAGGACCCAGGAAAGACAGGAGGAGCTAAAAGTGATTATTGAAATTGAAAGAAATTCGGAATATTTCTTTTCATATGCCAAAAACAAGGCAAATATCACATCTAGTATCGGGCCCTTGCTCAGACAGGATGGGATTTACACAGATGACAAAAAAGAAATGAGTTAGATACTGAAATCCCAATATGACTGTGTTTAGCTAGCCACTAATAATCAGTCTAAAGATTGAAAATTCAAATGATTTTTTCATAAATGAGCCTCAAAACTCCAGTATATGCCAGATTTCCGACATAACCCTAACTCCGATAGACATTGAGAAAGCCATTGACAACATTCCCATGCACTCAGCCCCAGGCCCAGACTCGTAGAATTCTGTATTCATTAAGAACTGCAAGAAACCCCATTTGCGTGCCCTAAGTATAGGGAAGGAGCTTAGACATAGGTGAAATTCCAGTTACTAAAAACAACGGATATAGCCCCACTCCATAAAGGTGGCAGCAAAGCATTAGCTATGAACTATAGACCAATAGCTCTAACGTCCTACATCATAAAAATATTTGAAAGAGTGTTAAACGCAATTGGAAACTAATTGGATTCCCAAAAACTGCACAATCCAGGGCAACATGGGTTCAGGGCAGGTCGCTCCTGCCTCTCACAACTACTGGATCACTATGATATGGTCTTGGATGCACTGGATAAAAAACAGAATGCAGATGTAATATGCACAGACTTTGCAAAAACCTTTGACAAGTGCGATCATGGCGTAATAGCGCACAAAATACGTGATAAAGAAATAACTGGCAGAATGGGGAGATGGATCTTCA
Source organism: Cherax quadricarinatus (assembly GCF_038502225.1). NCBI lineage: Eukaryota > Metazoa > Arthropoda > Malacostraca > Decapoda > Parastacidae > Cherax > Cherax quadricarinatus. Next base: position 14,695,583 of record NC_091334.1, read on the forward strand.
ACTTTTTAACCAATCAAACACAAAGAGTAGTGATAAACAGTTAAATTGGAAGCTGCCATAGTGAAAAGTTCTGTTCCACAAGGCACAGTACTCGTCCCCATCCTGTTCCTCATCCTCATATCAGACATAGACAGAGATGTAATCCACAGCACCGTGTCATCCTTTGCAGACGATACTAGGATCTGCATGAGGCTGTCGTCTACTGAGGACACGGTTAACCTCCAAGAAGATATAAACCAAGTTTTCCAATGGGCAACAGAAAACAATATGATGTTCACTGAAGACAAATTCCAACTACTCCGTTATGAAAAACTGGAGGAGATAATTAGAACAGAGTATACTACAAACTCTGATCACACAATAGAGCGGAAAAATAATGTGAGGGATCTGGGTGTGGTAATGTCTGAGGATCTCACTTTCAAGGATCACAACAGTGCCACGATCACAACTGCAAAGAAAATGATAGGATGGATATTGAGAACGCTCAAAACAAGAGATCCCAAGCCAATGATGATCCTTTTCAAATCACTTGTTCTCTCTAGGCTGGAATACTGCTGTACATTAACATCTCCATTCAAAGCAGGTGAAATCGCAGATCTAGAGAGTGTACAGAGATCCTTTACTGCACGTATAAGTTCTGTCAAGCACCTTAACTACTGGGAACGCTTGGAAGCACTTGACTTGTACTCGTTGGAACGCAGGAGGGAGAGATATATCATAATCTACACTTGGAAAATCCTGGAAGGAATGGTCCCGAATCTGCACACAGAAATCACTCCCTACGAAAGTAAAAGACTGGGCAGGCGATGCAAAATATCCTCAATGAAAAATAGATGCGCCATTGGTACACTAAGAGAAAACACCAAAAGTGTCCGGGGCCCAAGACTGTTCAACAGCCTCCCATCAAGCATTAGGGGAATTACCAATAGGCCCCTGGCTGCCCTCAAGGAGGAGCTGGACAGGTACTTAAAGCCGATGCCGGATCAGCCGGGCTGTGGTTCGTACGTTGGACTACGTGCGGCCAGCAGTAACAGCCTGGTTGATCATGCCCTGATTCACCAGGAGGCCTGGTCGTAGACCGGGCCGCGGGGGCGTTGATTACCGGAATACCCTCCAGGTAGGGGAGAGAAGGGAATGGAGGGAGGGGGAGGGGATGCGTGGACATGGGGTAGGGGGAGATGAAGGGGATGGGGAAGGGGAGAGGAATGGGAGGGGAAGAAGAAGGAGGGATGGGGAAGAGGCAAGCTAGAAAATAAAACCCATATTTTACTTTAATCTTACCCACCTGACAGTTATTAAATGTCTTCATATTTATCTCTCCTGATTTTTAGTAAATGTCTACAGGAGAAGGGGTTACTAGCCCGTTGCTCCCGGCATTTTAGTTGCCTCATGCTACGCGTATGGCTTACGGAGGAAAAATTCTTTTCCACTTCCCCATGGACAATAGAGAGAAAAAAAACAAGAACAAGAGCTATTAAGAAAAAGAAGAAAAACCCAAGATATACATGTGTGTGTGTGTGTGTGTGTGTGTGTGTGTGTGTGTGTGTGTGTGTGTATGTATAATTATGCATGTGCTTGCCTGTGTAGTGTGACCTAAGTGTAAGTAGAAATAGCAAGATATACCTGTTATCCAGCGTGTTTATGAGACAGAAGAGACACCAGCAATCCTACCATCATGTTAAACAGTTACAGGTTTCTGTTTCATAGTCACCTGGCAGGACGGTAGTACCTCCCTGGGTGGTTGCTGTCTACCAACCTACTACCACAGGACGGTAATACCTCCCTGGGTGGTTGCTGTCTACCAACCTACTACCACAGGACGGTAGTACCTCCCTGGGTGGTTGCTGTCTACCAACCTGCTACCTGGAGGAGGGGTGTTAATGTTGCAGCTTTATAACTATAGTGTAAAGCACCCCTCTGGCAAGACAGTGATGGTGTGAATGATGATGAAAGTTTTTCTTTTTCGGGCCACCCTGCCTTGGTGGGAATCGGCAGATGTGTTAATAAAAAAAATAATGTTTATCTCTCCATTCATCTATCTCTTCACCCATCTGTGTGTCTACCCATCTCTTTCTCTACTCACCTCTCCACCCAGACACATGTGCGATATCTGGGTATCTTTAATTGTAGACGTTTCGCCAACCAGTGGCTTTATCAATACAAATTTTAGTTATATCCTAGAATCTGCGTTGATAAAGCCACTGGTTGGCGAAACGTCTACAATAAAACCACCCAGATGTCGCACGTGTCTAATTTTCATCTTGTCTGTATTGTGTACCATTCATGTACAGTATTATTATTATTATTATTATTATTATTATTATTATTATTATTATATTATTATTATTATTATTATTATTATTATTATTATTATTATTATTATTATTATTATTCCAGTGTGTGTTTGTGTGTGTGTAAAATAATGTTTTTTATTAATCGGGACGTTTCCTTCTTTCAGGTGAGTGTCACGTACAGAGGTGGAGAGAGAAAGAGAAAGCGAGAGGAAGAAAGAATACGAAAAGAACGCCTTTCAAATGTGGAAAGGAAGAATGAGACGATGGTTGGTTGTAGTCCTTGCCATGCAGGGAGTAGTCTTTGTGAAGGTTGATAATGACAAGAATGTTTTGGTTCTGTGATCTGCCTGTGTCTCATTATCCCATGAGAATGACAATGTTCTCCCTATATTCTCCTCATCTGCCATTCTTTCTTAACGTTTAGCAGTACTCCAGTGTAGAGAATACAGCTTCCATAGAGAGATAATCACTGCTTTAGCATCTCGTTAAAAATTCTTGTTGTTCGCTCCGTCAGTTTGCTACTAAATGACTGTACCACCATCGTTGATTTTCTACTAAATGACTGTATCACCATCGTTGATTTTCTACTAAATGACTGTACCACCATCGTTGATTTTCTACTAAATGACTGTATCACCATCGTTGATTTTCTACTAAATGACTGTACCACCATCGTTGATTTTCCCTGGAGTCAGGTTGTGTATCCTCCAGCAGCCTCAGATTCACTTTTACCTCTTCAATGCTTTAATTGTATTTTCTGTTCATTTTGTTTTATTTCCTAATTTTGTTCTTAGTGGAAAATGTGTTCCCGTTAAGAATTATTTTGTGTGGTCCAGTGGAAGTTTTGTGTGGTCCAGTGGAAGTTTTGTGGGGTCCAGTGGAAGTTTTGTATGGTCCAGTGGAAAATTTGTACAGTCCAGTGGAAGTTTTGTATGGTCCAGTGGAAGTTTTGTGTGGTCCAGTGGAAGTTTTGTGTGGTCCAGTGGAAGTTTTGTATGGTCCAGTGGAAGTTTTGTACGGTCCAGTGGAAGTTTTGTATGGTCCAGTGGAAGTTTTGTGGGGTCCAGTGGAAGTTTTGTATGGTCCAGTGGAAGTTTTGTACGGTCCAGTGGAAGTTTTGTGTGGTCCAGTGGAAGTTTTGTATGGTCCAGTGGAAGTTTTGTGTGGTCCATTGGAAGTTTTGCATGGTCCAGTGGAAGTTTTGCATGGTCCAGTGGAAGTTTTGTATGGTCCAGTGGAAGTTTTGTGTGGTCCAGTGGAAGTTTTGTACGGTCCAGTGGAAGTTTTGTATGGTCCAGTGGAAGTTTTGTGTGGTCCAGTGGAAGTTTTCTACGGTCCAGTGGAAGTTCTGTACGGTCCAGTGGAAGTTCTGTACGGTCCAGTGGAAGTTTTGTATGGTCCAGTGGAAGTTTTGTATGGTCCATTGGAAGTTTTGTACGGTCCAGTGGAAGTTTTGTGTGGTCCAGTTGAAGTTTTGTGTGGTCCAGTTGAAGTTTTGTACGGTCCAGTGGAAGTTTTGTACGGTCCAGTGGAAGTTTTGTACGGTCCAGTGGAAGTTTTGTATGGTCCAGTGGAAGTTTTGTATGGTCCAGTGGAAGTTTTGTACGGTCCAGTGAAAGTTTTATATGGTCCAGTGGAAGTTTTGTGTGGTCCAGTGGAAGTTTTGTACGGTCCAGTGGAAGTTTTGTATGGTCCAGTGGAAGTTTTGTACGGTCCAGTGGAAGTTTTGTATGGTCCAGTGGAAGTTTTGTATGGTCCAGTGGAAGTTTTGTACGGTCCAGTGGAAGTTTTGTACGGTCCAGTGGAAGTTTTGTATGGTCCAGTGGAAGTTTTGTGTGGTCCAGTGGAAGTTTTGTACGGTCCAGTGGAAGTTTTGTGTGGTCCAGTGGAAGTTTTATATGGTCCAGTGGAAGTTTTGTATGGTCCAGTGGAAGTTTTGTGTGGTCCAGTGGAAGTTTTGTATGGTCCAGTGGAAGTTTTGTATGGTCCAGTGGAAGTTTTGTACGGTCCAATGGAAGTTTTGTGTGGTCCAGTGGAAGTTTTGTACGGTCCATTGGAAGTTTTGTACGGTCCATTGGAAGTTTTGTACGGTCCAGTGGAAGTTTTGTATGGTCCAGTGGAAGTTTTGTATGGTCCAGTTGAAGTTTTGTATGGTCCAGTTGAAGTTTTGTACGGTCCAGTGGAAGTTTTGTACAGTCCAGTGGAAGTTTTGTACGGTCCAGTGGAAGTTTTGTACGGTCCAGTGGAAGTTTTGTGTGGTCCAGTGGAAGTTTTGTATGGTCCAGTGGAAGTTTTGTGTGGTCCAGTGGAAGTTTTGTGTGGTCCAGTGGAAGTTTTGTATGGTCCAGTGGAAATTTTGTACGGTCCAGTGGAAGTTTTGTATGGTCCAGTGGAAGTTTTGTGTGGTCCAGTGGGAGTTTTGTATGGTCCAGTGGAAGTTTTGTGTGGTCCAGTGGAAGTTTTGTGAGGTCCAGTGGAAGTTTTGTACGGTCCAGTGGAAGTTTTGTATGGTCCAGTGGAAGTTTTGTATGGTCCAGTGGAAGTTTTGTGTGGTCCAGTGGAAGTTTTGTACGGTCCAGTGGAAGTTTTGTATGGTCCAGTGGAAGTTTTGTACGGTCCAGTGGAAGCTTTGTATGGTCCAGTGGAAGTTTTGTATGGTCCAGTGGAAGTTTTGTGTGGTCCAGTGGAAGTTTTGTACGGTCCAGTGGAAGTTTTGTATGATCCAGTGGAAGTTTTGTACGGTCCAGTGGAAGTTTTGTACGGTCCAGTGGAAGTTTTGTATGGTCCAGTGGAAGTTTTGTATGGTCCAGTGGAAGTTTTGTGTGGTCCAGTGGAAGTTTTGTACGGTCCAATGGAAGTTTTGTGTGGTCCAGTGGAAGTTTTGTATGGTCCAGTGGAAGTTTTGTGTGGTCCAGTGGAAGTTTTGTATGGTCCAGTGGAAATTTTGTACGGTCCAGTGGAAGTTTTGTATGGTCCAGTGGAAGTTTTGTGTGGTCCAGTGGAAGTTTTGTATGGTCCAGTGGAAGTTTTGTGTGGTCCAGTGGAAGTTTTGTGTGGTCCAGTGGAAGTTTTGTGTGGTCCAGTGGAAGTTTTGTATGGTCCAGTGGAAATTTTGTACGGTCCAGTGGAAGTTTTGTATGGTCCAGTGGAAGTTTTGTGTGGTCCAGTGGAAGTTTTGTGTGGTCCAGTGGAAGTTTTGTACGGTCCAGTGGAAGTTTTGTATGGTCCAGTGGAAGTTTTGTATGGTCCAGTGGAAGTTTTGTGTGGAGTTATGCTGGGTTCTGGGTGGATGTCACGACACTGTGAATGTTAGTGTTGTGATTTGTGTATCGGTGTCAGGTGTGAAACTAAGGGAAGGAATTGTGGGTGGGAGGCGCTGACCTGGCCTGGTGTGGGACTGGGCAGCCGGGGCGTTGACCCCTGAAACCGTGGTGGTGCTGACCCCAGGTAGGAAACGGTAACTCTACCCACCAACCATCGCATCCCACAATACCCCCTCACCATTGCCTTTCCCCTCTTTCACATCCCAGAACCCCAAATCCCCACCAACGCCCCCACCATCACACCCCACCAACACCCCCACCAACACTCCCATCAACTCCCACCATCACCCCACCATCTTCCTCCCACCACCCCCATCATCCCCACCAACACCCCCACCAACACCCCCACCAACACCCCCCCACCAACACCCCCCCACCAACACCCCCCCCACCAACACCCCCCCCACCAACACCCCCCCACCAACACCCCCCCACCAACACCCCCCCACCAACACCCCCCACCAACACCCCCCCACCAACACCCCCACCAACACCCCCCACCAACACCCCCACCAGCACCCCCACCAACACCCCCACCAACACCCCTACCATCACACCCCCACCAACACCCCCACCAACACCCCCACCAACACCCCCACCAACGCCCCCACCATCACACCCCACCAACGCCCCCACCATCACACCCCACCAACACCCCGACCATCACACCCCACCAACACCCCCACCATCACACCCCACCAACACCCCCACCATCACACCCCACCAACACCCCCACCATCACACCCCACCAACACCCCCACCAACACCCTCACCAACACCCTCACCAACACCCCCCACCAACACCCCCCACCAACACCCCCACCAACACCCCCCACCAACACCCCCACCAACGCCCCCACCAACACCCCCACCAACACCCCCACCAACACCCCCACCAACGCCCCCACCAACACCCCCACCATCACACCCCACCAACACCCCCACCAACACCCCACCATCACACCCCACCAACACCCCCACCAACACCCCCACCAACACCCCACCATCACACCCCACCAACACCCCCACCAACACCCCACCATCACACCCCACCATCACACCCCACCAACACCCCCACCAACGCCCCCACCATCACACCCCACCAACACCCCCACCAACGCCCCCACCAACACCCCCACCAACACCCCCACCATCACACCCCACCAACACCCCCACCAACACCACTGACATCTTCCACCACTGACAAGCGCTGGCTACTTCCACCACTGTAAATTATTACCCTGTAAAGATAATTTTGATAATTTATGGTGATGGTTGTCATGTTAATGAAGGAACTGATAAGGATTATCCTGGTAATGGTTTATGATGCAGTAGTGTTGTATCATTGTGGTTTTAATGGTAGTATCATGGTGATGTGAATGATATTATCATGGTGGTTTGAATGGTAGTATCATGGTGGTGTGAATGGTAGTATCATGGTGGTGTGAATGGTAGTATCATGGTTTTGTGAATGGTAGTATCATGGTGGTTTGAATGGTAGTATCATGGTGGTGTGAATGGTAGTATCATGGTTGTGTGAACGGCAGTATTTACCTGGAGAGAGTTTCGGGGGGTCAACGCCCCCGCGGCCCGGTCTGTGACCAGGCCTCCTGGTGGATCAGCGCCTGATCAACCAGGCTGTTGCTGCTGGCTGCACGCAAACCAACGTACGAGCCACAGCCCGGTGGTGGTTTTAATGGTATTGTCATGGTGGTTTTAATTATGGTATCATGGCGGTGTTAATGGTAGTATCATGGTCCTTTTAATGGTGTCGATAGTAGAGCCATGGTGAAAACGTTTTATTGACGGTGATAATAGTACGGATAATACTTATGGTGTTAATGAGATGGATTATACTTATCATGGTGGTGGTAGATTATTCCAACAATGGTGGTGGATTATGCGTGTCATAATAGTCGTGGCAATGGTGGTAGATTGTACGTGTCGCGGTCACGTTAATGGTGGTGGTGGATTATACATGTCATGTGATGGATATGTGGATCGGCGGGCCACCAGCAGCAACAGCCTGGTTGACCTAGCAAGCACCAGACGAACCTGGCCTATGGCCGGGCTCCGGGAGTATATCATGGTGGTGTTAATGATCGGCGTGGATTGTAATTTTTATGTGGTTAACGGGGATGAATTATACTTAAGAGTTATAATAGTGATGGATAAGTCTCATCTTAGTGGTGCTAATGGTGATGGACTAGAACCATTATAGTGGTGTAATGGTGATAAACTAGAAGTAGAAATAATACAAGGTATTTTATTTTCTCTACTTTGTCACCTCCAGATGTGATCTTCAGGGATTGTACAAACACTCGGGACAAATGCGACAGTGACACTACAATAAGCATGAAAGTTACCTCGGTAGAAGACACTGAAAAATTACAGGAAGATTTAAGTAGTGTTTTCCAGTGGGCAGTGGAGAACATGGCGTTCAGTGGTGATAAGTTGCAGTTGTTTAGTTATGGAAAGAATGAAGAACTCAAAAGGAACACTATATACAAAACTCAAGAGGATCATCAAATAGAACCAAAGGAACACGTGAAAGACCTGGGAGTAATTATGTCAGCTGACCTTTCTGTAAAAGAATACAATAAGACGAAGATTGGGACAGCCAGGAGGATGACGGGTTTGGTAATGAGAACTTGCAAAACGTGGGAAATAGTGCTAATGGTGACACTTCAGATCGCTAGTGCTCCCTCATTTAGAATATTATTCAGTGTTAATGGCCCCGTTCAAGGCAAGAGAAATATTAGAGTTGGAACAAATACAGAGATCATTTACAGCCCGCATAGAGCCAGTAAAGCATTATTGTACTGGGAGCGCCTTATAGCCCTAAATTTGTATTCACTAGAGCGGAGGAGAAATACAGGATAATATATACCTGGAAAGTACTTGAGGGTCTGGTCCTAAACCTGCACACTGCCATAACATATTGGAGTAAGAGGTATGGGAGGAAGTGTAAAATTAACCCAGTGAAAAGCAGGGGCTCCATAGGCACAATAAGAGAGCTTTGCATCAACGTCCGTGGTCTTAAACTATACAAAATCTTACCAGAAGATATCAGAAACACTCCTGGGACAAGTGTACACATCTCCAAGAGGAAACCGGGCAAGTATCTCCACCAGATGTTAGATCAAGCAGGGTGTGATGGATATGTGGGCCGGTGGGTCGACAGTAGCAACAACCTGGCTAACTAGACAAGCAACAGACGAGCCTGGCCTAAAGTCAAGGTCTGGGAATAATAATCAAAGCTCTCGGAACTCATCAAAGGTAAGAAAAGTAGGGAAATATATATTTAGATTTCCAACAAAGAGAACACGTAGTAGTAGTAGTAGTGGTGGTGGTGGTGGTAGTGGTGGTGGTGGTGGTGGTGGTAGTAGTGATAAAACAACGTCTTAGCCCTCTTTCTGTTTCTCATCCTCTTAACAGAAGTAAACACAAAACACTGGCCACAACTTCTTATCATCACTTATAAACGGTTCCAAAATAAATATGAAAGTCGCCTCAGTAGGAGAAACAGAATTACAAACTTTTAGTGGACAAGAGAAAATAACATGATGTTCAGTAGTGACTGATATCACCTGCTTTGATATGGAAAGAATAAAGACCTCTTAAAACCAGTACCGGATACAAAACAAAGGTGGATCATCCCATAGAAAGGAATAGCAAAAGACTTTGGTATGATAATATCTGATGAGCTGTCATTTAGAGAACACAATACAGCAAATGCAGTAAAGATTAACTTGGTTTCTGTGTTTGTCTAGTCATCTACCGGAGCATTTGTTAATATTTCCGGGAATCATCGCTTCCACCGCCCCGTTTCACTCCAGCCTTATACCATAAGGAAGAAACCTAGGGAACTAAGTTATATTAAAACTCCCACATTAAAAACAGGTATATACCAAATGTAAATAGAAGATTTTTTAGACTTATCTGTCATCTTGCATGTTCATGAAACAGAAAAGACCAATAACTTTGGACGAATGCGAAACATATCACATCTCCATTTCACAATGACATGGATGGTTGCTGCGTATCTACCTACTACCTATATGTTGTATACAAACATCTATGTGGGGGGGGGTCGGAGCTATGAGGGGGGGGGAGGGGTTGGCAGCCCCATGCAAGGCAACGTCAGGGTTGGTCCTGCAATATTGATTGATTACCACGGAATGAGCAAATTGCGTGGGGCCACGGAACGCAAGGCTCTCCGACCACAATGCCATTTTGCAATTAGTTAAGTGACATGTTTGTGGTGGTGGGTCCTGGAAGATTGGTGGTGGTGGTAGCGGTGGTGGTGGGTTCTGGAAGATTGGTGGTGGTGGTGGTTATTGTGGTTGCTGTAAGTACATCTTTACATTATTTGTCTCCTTAGAGTTTAATAATTAATGTTTACTGTTAAGGTTGATATTATAACATTGGGTAGCTGTTATTATCTATAGCTGAGATAAAGTCCAAACCTCTGTTGTAACAACCAATGTTATTTACCCTTTATCATTTTTTAAGATAGTGTGATAGGTTCAATGTTTATATATTGCGTGAGCCATTGGAAGGTGGCTTGAGAGTGATACTTGGTGCTGCCTTGCACTAATTGCATAACAAGTGGTGGGTTTGGCTGTGTTTTGGCAAACAGCCAAGGATAACCTTATACCCCCTTTCCCCCACATTTGCAGAGAGGTCAGCATATGGCCTTTTGTTGCCTAGAGGGAAGAACATAAGCGGTTGCTCTGTCTCCATTAACATAGCTTCACATGCGCACACTTTTTATGTCATTTCTGAGTATTGTCTTGTGTTTGCTGCCTTTGTCAGTTGTGTAGACAATCGTTTTAACTACATTGTTGAGCATAGCCTTTGAGAGAAAGAGTTGTCATTGAATTTTGTTCAGAGTATCTATAAAACACTGCTACACTTTCGCAAAGACATTCTACTTTGTTAATGTGGATATAATGGTTTGATGTAAGAATTAACATACTGCTGATTCTGTGTAAAATATTATGTGATAAATGGTTTAGAAAACCGACAAGTTGGAGACAGAGACACTTGTGCAACATTTTGGAATCTTTATTGAGGAACTGTTTTGCCACACAGTAGCTTCATCAGTTTAATACAAAGAAGAAAGGTGGAAATAGAGGAGTCTGAGGTAATCAGTCTCTCAGCCTGGAATCGATGTGTTCAGAACATCAGTCAAGATTGATGTACTGAACATATCGATTCCAGGCTGAGGGACTGATTACCTCAGACTCCTCCTATATTTCCACTTTTCTTCTTTGTATTAAACTGATGAAGCTAATGTGTGGCAAAACGGTTCCTCAATAAAGGTTCCAAAATGTTTCACAAGTGTCTCATTCTTCAAAATATTATGTATCAATGGTTCTGTATAACTGTCATACCACAGAGGTCAGTCCTGGGACAGGTTCTGTGTAATACTGACATGCCACACCTGCCTAGCTCCTGGGTCTCCCAGGGAGAGATTTTAGTGTACAGATGTGGAATCATCCCAGTAATTTTTAGATGTAAATTTTGATATATCCTTTTGGACTGCATTCAAAAATCACAGGTATCCAAGGTCACGAGTATCCAAGGTCACGGGTATCCAAGGTCACGGGTATCCAAGGTCACGGGTATCCAAGGTCACGGGTATCCAAGGCCACGAGTATCCAAAGTCACGGGTATCCAAGGCCACGGGCATCCAAGGTCACGGGTATTCAAGGCCACGGGTATCCAAAGCCACGGGTATCCAAGGTCACGGGTATCCAAGGCCACGGGTATCCACTTCAATTTCACCATAACCACCACCTATCAAAACCGCTACCACCACAACCATAACCACCCACCACTGCTACTACCACCACAACCATAAACACTACCACCCACCACTGCTACTACCACCACAACCATAAACACTACCACCCACCACTGCTACTACCACCACAACCATAAACACTACCACCCACTACTGCTACCACCGCCACAACCATAAACACTACCACCCACCACTGCTACTACCACCACAACCACTACTACCCACCAATGCTACTACCACCACAACCATACACCCACTAATGCGACTACAACCACAACCATCACCACTACCACTCACCAATGCTACTACCATTACAACCATAACCACTACCACCCACCACTGCTGCTACCACCACAACCATTACTACCACCCACCAATTCTACCACCACAACCATAACCACTACCGCCCACCACAACAACCATTACTACCACCCACCACTGCTACTACCACCACAACCATTACTACCACCCACCAATGCTGTCATCACAACCATAACCACTACTACCACAACCATAACCACTACCACCACAACCATAACCACTACCACCCACCAATGCTACAGCCACCACAACCATAACTACTAACACTCACTAATGTTACCACCACAACCATAACCACTACCACCACCAACCATAGCCACTAGCACCCACCACTGCTACTACCACAACCATAACCACCCACCACTGCTACCACCGCCACAACCATAACCACTACCACCCACCACTGCTACCACCGCCACAACCATAAATACTACCAACCACCACCAACCATAACCACTACCACTCACCACTACTACTACCACCACAACCATTACTACCACCCACCAATTCTACCACCACATTCATAACCACTACCACCCACCACTGCTATTACCACAACAACCATTACTACCACCCACCCCAGCTACTACCACCACAACTATAACTGCTACCACCACAACCATAACCACTACTACCACAACCATAACCACTACCACCCACCACTGCTACCACCGCCACAACCATAACCACTACCACTCACCACTATCACCACAGCCATAACCACTACCACCCACCACTGCTACTACCACCACAACCATTACCATCCACCACTGCTACTACCACCCACCACTGCTACTACCAGCATAACCACTACCACCCACCACTGCTACTACCACCACAATCATAAACACTACCACCCACCACTGCTACCACCGCCACAACCATAAACATTACCACCCACCACTGCTACTACCACCACAACCATAACCACTACCACCCACCAATGCTACTACCACCACTACCACCCACCAATGCTACTACCACCACAACCATACACCCACCAATGCTACTACCACTACAACCATAACCACTACCACCCACCACTGCTACTACCACCACAACCAGAACCACTACCACCCACCAATGCTGCTACCACCACAACCATAACTACTACCACCCACCAATTCTACCACCACATCCATAACCACTACCGCCCACCACTGCTACTACCACAACAACCATTACTACCACCCACCACTACTACTACCACCACAACCATTACTACCACCCACCAATGCTATCATCACAGCCATAACCACTACTACCACAACCATAACCACTACCGCCCACCACTGCTGCTACCACCACAACCATTACTACCACCCACCAATGCTATCAGCACAACCATAACCACTACTACCACAACCATAACCACTACTACCCACCAATGCTACTACCACTCACCAATGCTACTACCACCACAACCATACACCCACGAATGCGACTACTACCACAGCCATAACCACTACCACCCACCAATGCTACTACCACTACAACCATAACCACTACCACCCACCACTGCTACTACCACCACAACCATAACCACTACCGCCCACCACAACCATAACCACTACCGCCCACCACAACAACCATTACTACCACCCACCATTGCTACTACCACCACAACCATTACTACCACCCACCAATGCTATCATCACAACCATAACCACTACTACCACAACCATAACCACTACCACCACAACCATAACCACTACCACCACAACCATAACCACTACCACCACAACCATAACCACTACCACCCACTAATGCTACTGCCACCACAACCATTACTAACACTCACCAATGTTACCATCACAACCATAACCACTACCACCACCAACCATAGCCACTACCACCCACCACTGCTACTACCACCACAACCATAACCACTACCACCCACCACTGCTACTACCACAACCATAGCCACCCACCACTACCACCGCCACAACCATAGCCACCCACCACTACCACCGCCACAACCGTAACCACTACCACCCACCACCGCCACAACCATAAACACTACCACTCGCCACTACTACTACCACCACAACCATTACTACCACCCACCAATTCTACCACCACATCCATAACCACTACCACCCACCATTGCTACTACCACATCCATTACTACCACCCACCACAGCTACTACCACCACAACCATAACTACTACCACAACCATAACCATTACCACAACCATAACCACTACTAATACCACCACAACCATTACTACCACCCACCACAGTTACTACCACCACCAACCATAACTGCTACCACCACAACCATAACCACTACTACCACAACCATAAACACTACCACCCACCACTGTTACTACCACCACCACCAACCATAACCACTACCGCTCACCACTATCACCACAACCATAACCACTACCACCCACCACTGCTACTACCACCACAACCATAACCACTACCACCCACCACTGCTACCACCACAACCATAACCACTACCACTCACCACTGCTACTACCACCACAACCATAACCACTACCACTCACCACTGCTACTACCACCACCAACCAAAATCGCTACCACTCACCACTACTACCACCACAACCATAACCACTCACCACTGCTACTACCACCACAACCATAACCACTACCACTCACCACTGCTACTACCACCACCAACCATAATCGCTACCACTCACCACTACTACTACCACCACAGCCATTACTACCACCCACCAATTCTACCACCACATCCATAACCACTACCACTCACCACTGCTACTACCACCACCAACCATAATCGCTACCACTCACCACTGCTACTACCACCACAACCATAACCACTACCACCCACCACTGCTACGACCACCACAACCACCATTGCCACTGCCACCCAACCATCCCTCAATATTACCACGCTTCACGACTAACCACCGCGGCAACCACCATTACAACTCATCACCACGACCAACACCACCCAACCTGTCGTCAACCTCACTACCAGCTTCCTCATCTTCTTTACTCTAGTATAATCTTAGAAAATGCAAAAAAAAAAAGTAATCGATAGATGGAAGGCATGTTGTGCGCTCCATCAGTGGCTGCAGTCTGTGCCAAGGTTCGATTCCCCGGTGACCACACCTATTGTTAAATCTGGTTTCCGTAGTGGCGGCCTGTGGGGGGGGGGCTGGGAGCGGGGGTTGGGGTGTGGGTGACTGAAGAAGAGTGGGAGGTGAGTTTGAATGGGAGAGAGTATAAATGTGGGGGAGGGAGTTCTGGTGGGAGACGGAAGGGTGAGGTACGTGTAGGTTGGTTGGTTGTGTGGTGGGTGGTTGTGTGGGGGTTCGGGTGTCTTGAGGGGAGGTGGTGAGAGGAGAAGGGGGGCGGGAATGATTGGGAGGGGATGTGATTCGGAAGTAGAGAGATTGGAAGAATGAGACGGGCTGGGGCGAGGAGGGGAGAAGACATGAGAGAAGGAAGGAGGAATAGAGGAAGGGAAGGGTAGGGGAGGAAGGAAAGGAAGGGGAGAGGGATGAAGGCAGGGAAGGTGGATGGAAGAAGGGATGGGGAGGGGGACGAAGGAAGGGAAGGTGGATGGAGGAAGGGATGGGGAGGGGGACGAAGGAAGGGAAGGTGGATGGAGGAAGGGATGGGGAGGGGGACGATGGAAGGGAAGGTGGATGGAGGAAGGGATGGGGAGGGGGACGAAGGAAGGGAAGGTGGATGGAGGAAGGGATGGGGAGGGGGACGAAGGAAGAAGGTGGATGGAGAGAGGGGTGGGGAGGGGGATGGAGGAAGGGGAGGGGATGGAGGAAGGGGAGAGGATAGAGGAAGGGGAGGAGGATAGAGGAAGGGGAGGAGGATAGAGGAAGGGGAGGAGGATAGAGGAAGGGGAGGAGGATAGAGGAAGGGGAGGAGGATAGAGGAAGGGGAGGAGGATAGAGGAAGGGGAGGAGGATAGAGGAAGGGGAGGAGGATAGAGGAGTGTTCTTAAATACTAAAAATAATCATCAGTGAATGTCAAACAAGAGAAAACAAAATATTATGGTAGAGTTTTTACTTACAAATCAATATATTGAATGGTGAGTAAGACAGTGTTGACACCCAGTGTATGTTGGCACCCAGTGTATGTTGGCACCCAGTGTATGTTGACACCCAGTGTATGTTGACACCCAGTGTATGTTGACACCCAGTGTATGTTGACACCCAGTGTATGTTGGCACCCAGTGTATGTTGGCACCCAGTGTATGTTGGCACCCAGTGTATGTTGACACCCAGTGTATGTTGACACCCAGTGTATGTTGGCACCCAGTGTATGTTGACACCCAGTGTATGTTGACACCCAGTGTATGTTGGCACCCAGTGTATGTTGACACCCAGTGTATGTTGGCACCCAGTGTATGTTGGCACCCAGTGTATGTTGGCACCCAGTGTATGTTGACACCCAGTGTATGTTGACACCCAGTGTATGTTGACACCCAGTGTATGTTGACACCCAGTGTATGTTGGCACCCAGTGTATGTTGACACCCAGTGTATGTTGGCACCCAGTGTATGTTGACACCCAGTGTATGTTGACACCCAGTGTATGTTGACACCCAGTGTATGTTGACACCCAGTGTATGTTGACACCCAGTGTATGTTGGCACCCAGTGTATGTTGACACCCAGTGTATGTTGACACCCAGTGTATGTTGGCACCCAGTGTATGTTGACACCCAGTGTATGTTGGCACCCAGTGTATGTTGGCACCCAGTGTATGTTGGCACCCAGTGTATGTTGGCACCCAGTGTATGTTGACACCCAGTGTATGTTGACACCCAGTGTATGTGTTGACACCCAGTGTATGTTGACACCCAGTGTATGTTGACACCCAGTGTATGTTGACACCCAGTGTATGTGTTGACACCCAGTGTATGTGTTGACACCCAGTGTATGTTGACACCCAGTGTATGTTGACACCCAGTGTATGTTGACACCCAGTGTGTGTGTTGACACCCAGTGTGTGTGTTGACACCCAGTGTATGTTGACACCCAGTGTATGTGTTGACACCCAGTGTATGTTGACACCCAGTGTATGTTGGCACCCAGTGTATGTGTTGACACCCAGTGTATGTTGACACCCAGTGTATGTTGACACCCAGTGTATGTTGGCACCCAGTGTATGTTGACACCCAGTGTATGTTGGCACCCAGTGTATGTGTTGACACCCAGTGTATGTTGACACCCAGTGTATGTTGGCACCCAGTGTATGTTGGCACCCAGTGTATGTTGGCACCCAGTGTATGTTGACACCCAGTGTATGTTGACACCCAATGTATGTTGACACCCAGTGTATGTTGACACCCAGTGTATGTGTTGACACCCAGTGTATGTTGACACCCAGTGTATGTGTTGACACCCAGTGTATGTTGACACCCAGTGTATGTTGACACCCAGTGTATGTTGACACCCAGTGTATGTTGGCACCCAGTGTATGTTGACACCCAGTGTATGTGTTGACACCCAGTGTATGTTGACACCCAGTGTATGTTGACACCCAGTGTATGTTGGCACCCAGTGTATGTTGACACCCAGTGTATGTTGGCACCCAGTGTATGTGTTGACACCCAGTGTATGTTGACACCCAGTGTATGTGTTAACACCCAGTGTATGTTGACACCCAGTGTATGTTGACACCCAGTGTATGTTGACACCCAGTGTATGTTGACACCCAGTGTATGTGTTGACACCCAGTGTATGTTGACACCCAGTGTATGTTGACACCCAGTGTATGTGTTGACACCCAGTGTATGTTGACACCCAGTGTATGTTGGCACCCAGTGTATGTTGACACCCAGTGTATGTTGACACCCAGTGTATGTGTTGACACCCAGTGTATGTTGACACCCAGTGTATGTTGACACCCAGTGTATGTTGGCACCCAGTGTATGTTGACACCCAGTGTATGTGTTGACACCCAATGTGTGTGTTGACACCCAGTGAATGTGTTGACACCCAATGTGTGTGTTGACACCCAGTGAATGTGTTGACACCCAATGTGTTGACACCCAGTGTATATGTTGAAACCCAATATGTTGACACTCAGTGTATGTGTTGACACCCAGTGGATAGTGACACCCAGTGTATGTTGACACTCAGTGTATGTGTTGACACCCAGTGTGTGTGTTGGCACCCAGTGTATGTATTGACACCCAGTGTATGTGTTGACACCCAGTGTATGTGTTGGCACCCAGTGTATGTATTGACACCCAGTTTGTGTGTTGACACCCAGTGGATGTGTTGGCACCCAGTGTATGTGGTGACACCCAGTGGATGTGTTGGCACCCAGTGGATGTGTTGTCAGCATAGTTGCTGATCCCCTGCATATGTGTATGTTATCTGAGTATCATAATACCATCCATATGTTTTAAGTTACATATGTCTTTGCCATTGTATAGAATCAGCCCAGAGTCACCTGCCTGTTCAGCCAATAGCATAGTATTGTATGTCGAGACGACATACGTAACATGACCGAGCTGTCAGCATAGTTGCTGATCCCCTGTATATGTTATCTGAGTATCATAGTACCATCCATATGTTTTACATACACGACCCCTTGCTAGGCCCAGTGACTAGTTTGTGTGACGTCACGTGATGCCGCATGAGTGCGTGGGATGCGCTGCATGGGCCTCAGTTCCCCGTAGGCCTAGCAATCGACAGGACAGGCAGTTTGGGCTCTCCCTCATCACAGTCTGCAATATAAGCGTTAACACCCAACGACTGTGTTTAACTCCAACCATCAAATCTCCACGAACCCTCACAACATTGACACCCAGTGTATGTGTTGACACCCAGTCGATGTGTTGACACCCAGTGTATGTTGACACCCAGTGTATGTTGACACCCATTGTATGATAGTATGGAGACATCCAGTGTATGATAGTGTGGTGACACCCAGTGTTGTGTTAGTACATTGTAATAATACCAGTGAGTGATGGTAACACCACTAACACTGTTGTTCAGTGTCTGTACATTAGTCTCTCCCAGGAAGAGTGTAAAGAATGTTTCAGAGTAGTACACGAAATAACATTCAGGATTCAGTAGAGAACATTGATATGACCTCTGATAGAGCAGGGGAGATATATTACGTCATCACCGAAGTACACAAAATGTTTTAAAAATACGAGCAAACACCAGGACCGAAACGTTTTTTTAATATGTCCCAGTGTTTGCTCGCGTGTCTTTCTAAACCAGTTAGTCGATATCTGTTGCCAAGGTTTATACCACACCAGTTGTGTAATACCAGTCATCACTGCCCTCTGGTCTTGGATATATCCAGAAACAAGTGAATTAGGTAACAAGACAAATGCCGTAAATCACAGCCGTTTGAAAATCAGAATTTGTAAATTCAATGCTGGGGTGTTTACAAATGTTTTTGATATACCCTTGATGAGTTTCAAGAATTTATCTACTGCAGAAGCCCGGCCCTGGGCCAGGCGTGTCTAAGAAAACGAATGGGATGTAAAGATTTGAATACCTACTGATCTGCATCTCACTTGAAAAGAACTAGAAGATACAAGCCATGAGAGCATCAAACTAATCATGTTATTTATAACCATTCAAACCCAAAGGTTTTTTTAAATAGCAAGAAGCGAGAAAGGACGGCAAGTGGCACAAGAATGTACCACCACCACCACCACCACCTCGGAGTCATGTTGGATTGGAAACCAAGCCAGTGATTGCCTCATCACAGCCACAGACATTAATATCAGCATCTCCCTAAGCACGCACTTAATATAATGTTATTTATGTTTGCAAATATACAGTGCCTTAAACTAAGCAAGAAAAGTAAATATAGTTTAATAGCGAACTTCTCACGGAGTCACATGCAGTGTTTGCAGCTTTCACAGAGACCCATGTAAAAGACTGCCGTCACAAAAAATATAAATACCTGAGTATAGTCTACTTAGATGCGACCGAACAAGAGGCAGGGAGGTGGGAGGAACGTCTATACATTAAGAGTCGTTTATTTGCACAGTTTATTATGATGTCGAAGCTTTGGACAGTAATAAGTTAAAATCGTAATCTCTGACCAGACTAGAAGGTACCCTTGACCATACATTGACGAGTATTGAGGATCCGGTACGGAACATAACGGTGTCAAATACAGGGTATTTAACTCTTAGGAGGCCCAGAGTTATCGTTTACTACAGACATAATATTCAAACAAGATGGTTGCAACTACGGGAGTATCAACTCGGGTCCTCCTACGAGTGAAACAACCTGTACAACAAACTCTGATCAACATATAATTGAAATTTAAACCTTCATTCCTAGTGGTCTTAGCTGGTGATTGATGTAGCTTAGAGCAGCTGGCATTTCTTCTCTTGGATAAGTGAATGTCAATGTACAGTCGTCTGCATATGTATGGGATTCTGGGATGAGATAAAGAAGGTCCTTGAAGTAGACATTCCATAACAATGGTCCCAGCACGCTTCCTTGTGGAACACTTACCCCAATAGGATGTCTTGCTGATTCCGTTCCATTGAGAACCTTCCTTAGAGATCTACCATGAAGGTAATCACTGAGGAGACAGCGTAGAGCCTGCAGTTCCCAGTGCTTGAAGTTTTGCTAAGAGACCCTGGTGCCACACCCGGTCGAAAGCACCAGCAATTGTCTAGTGCTACCACACAGCTGACTTTGGATTCATCCCCCATGATTGTGCCTCAGGTCAGCACACTCCTCCACGTCTCTTCATGCATCTCGTTTATCCATGTCATTTTTTTTCGTATGATCGGCACCTCGTCTTCCTCCCAGACTGTCTCCTACAATGGAAAATACACCGTTACGGAAAACTTAACTCTTGAAAACATTGTTAATTGCGGTAGTGATTAATATCTTGCATGCTTGTATGATCAGTTAAGCTATCGTATCTACGTTGTACTGTGTTGCTAGCACCAGTAACCTGACTGTTCAGGGCATCATCCAGTAGGCCTGGTCTGGGACCTGGTCTTGGGGACCATTATACCCAGACTGAAGAACATGTACACTGATAAAAACACATTTCACTCACAAGGATGGTAAAATGCCAAACTATTTAAAAAACTAGAAAGACAGACCCTCTTTGGTAGTGAAGAGAAGCCATGTGATGGACGCCAGAAAAGACACAAGGAATATCTGGTGGCACCATCTACAGGAGAACACTCAACTTTTCCAGGATCACAAAAAAGAAACCGTACTATTGAGTACTTATTAACGAACTGTTAGATAGTTAGAATATGATCCAAGAGGAGGTAGTGTCTCTCTCTCTCTCTCTCTCTCTCTCTCTCTCTCTCTCTCTCTCTCTCTCTCGCTTGCTCGCTCTCTCTCTCTATATAGAATTCACAAAATTGCCTGTCTTGAAATATGAAATCGAACACAAAATTAGCAGGATAAAGCAGGATATAGCAAGGTGGGGGAGGGGGAGGGGGAAGGGGAGGGGGTGTGGGGTAGTCATAGGGCTGAATAGGTGATGTGGCAGTATTGATCATCATATAATATGTGAGTGGCTAAGGAACCTGTCTCTTGCATGTCTGTATAGGACACGGACACACACACACACACACACACACACACACACACACACACACACACACACACACACATACACACACACACACACACATACACACACATATACACACATACACACACACACACACACACACACACTTTTATATATGTAGAGTACATATGGTCAGGACGTAAAAGGTAATCAAAGGTATTGATAGCGTGTGGTGAGTGCTGGTAATTTCTTCATTATAGTTACTAGTAGCTATTTGTTCGCAGATCATCATCTTGGGTTTCAATATTCTCTTTTTAAAATTACCACAATTTTATACATTGTCGAGGCCTGGTCATGGACCTGGCCGCGGGGGCGTCGACCCCCGGAACACCCTCTAGGTATCCTGTGAAACATTATACAATACAATGAGAATTTTGTATTGTTTACGTCAGTTTTCTTGTGGTAGTTTGAGAATGTGTCTTCCCGTCGTCCTCTCACCTTCACTGTTGTTTATATTATTGTACAAGGAAGTTGAGTGCAGCAGTAATGTTACATTGTAGTTTCGAATTTAACATTTTTTAAAAACTCTCTGTTGCTGTATTTGTCTTATTGTCTTCTCTAAGAGGTATTGTTATACTGAGTTTTACCTCTTCTTTTTCTTCTAATAAATGACCTGACTGTGTGTGGCATTTTGTGCTTGTTTTCAGTTCTTCTTTCCTTTCATTGTGTAAGTAGTTTGAACTTGTCACCGTTGAACTTCGTGTTATTGTTCCTTGCCAATTGGAAGACCGTGTCTCTGAATCATACTTGTCATCGTAGCGCCATCAAAGAATGATACAGTATTGTGGTTAGTTTGCTTTTATCTGTCTGCCATGAAGATGAGGAACAGTAAGGTGCCAGACATGTTCTTTGCGGTACTGTACTTTCTATTATGCCTAGACTGTACTCTTTTTGTTTATTACCACTGTTTTGTTCTCTGGCAGAAATCTGAATTTTCATTTCCCTGCTTTTCCTATCATATCTCTTGACCTCATGTCCTGTCAACCCATACCTGGAGGGGGTTCCGAGGTGGGGGGGTCAACGCCCCCGCGGCCCGGGCCATGACTAGGTCACATTTATGAAGTGCCTTCGCAGATATCCAAAATGTAGGCAACATCTGAATTTTGTTTTGAGTTTTTACTGAACCATCGTTGCTCCGAGGTTGTTCATGCCATCGTTATCCAGGCAGCATTCAAGGCGCGGGTCGGCGCCTCTCTTAGTCCGCTGATCATACCATCATTACCCAGGCACCATGCCAGGGAGAGGGAGGATTCGCGGGTGGTTGAGGGGGGGGGGGGGGAGAGCACCAAGGCACCATGAGAGGGGAAGAGAAGGGGAAAGAGAGAAAAAGTGAACAACAGACTGCAAAAAACATTTTTCACTGCCTCTCGACAGGCCGCTCCTTGAGGGTGCCTCGTCGAGGAGTAAGTCAACCAATCAGAGCTCTTGTTGGAAATAGAAATCGTCCAATTAGAATGCGGGAATGACCCTCGGCTTAATTGATAACCCCATGAGTCCCCTACAGGTTGTGGAGTCTGGGTGTGGAGCCCTGAGAGAGAGAAGCGGGGGAACCTGAGAGGGAGGAGCGGGGGGGGGGTAGGGATGCTGAGAGGGAGGAGTGGGGCTTCGTTATGCACTCTCCACGACTCCAGTCCACAGGCTTAACCCCTTTTTGAGCCTCTGGTTATTATAAAGGAAAAGTCCCCGCGCTATTGACACACGCACGCACCACCCACTCCGACCCACCACGCTCTCCTTCTCCCTCTCTTACTCTTCCTACTCTTTTCCTCCCCCGTTCCTTTCTCCTCCCATTCCCACCCTCCTACTCTTCCTCCGCAGCAAGCAGTTTAACATGAATGCGGGTAAGGGCTTATTTGCAGAGTTGTGGAACCTAGAATAGTGTTCCTTGTGAAGTTGTTAGTTCCACATCAACTATGTCCTTCAAGAATCCTTTAGATAAACACACTTCAAGTATGCGATACTACTATTAACAATCTACTCTGGGCGTGCGGCCAGCAGTAACAGCCTGGTTGATCAGGCCCTGGTCCACCGGCAGACCTGGTCGTGGACCAGGCCGCTGGGGCGTTGATCCCCGGAATAACCTCCAGGTAGACTCTGTCTTCACTATCATATCGTGCACGTAAAGAATTAGACATGTGCAACATCTTGGCATCTTTATAGAGGTTTCGCCAACCAGTGGCCAACATGTGTGTAATTCTTCATCTTGTCGGTATTATATACCATTCAGGTACATCCATGCACGTTTTCTGAATACGGTATGGGTTTTTCTCTTCTTCTTTCTGCCTTTTCCATATACTCTCTTCTCTTCATAAACCCTCTCCATATCCCTTCCACTACACTTCTCTTTCCTGTCCCCTCTCTTTCCTATTGTTCTTCAATCTCCTTTTCCTCCTCACCCTGTCCTCCTGTGGGTTATTATGGGAAAGTTCAGTACAGCTTCGGTGTGTGTCCTCGTGACTTCATGGCTGCCAATTTGCTTGTTTTGGGTCCTCATGTGTCTGCTTCTTGTTGTCTAGTTGGCAGTCTGGGCAGGAAGTGAACCTGACCTTTCTTATCTCAGCGTCGATAACCACTTTCCATAGTTTTCCTATCCTGACAGTTTGGCGTGAGGCTAGACTTTCCAGGCTGTTGCTACCCGCGACCAGTAGACCTTATATTAGTCACAACCAGCCTGATCTGACACTTGTTATATGTAGTGACTCCTTTTCTTTTAAAAGCTTTTACCTTTGTATTATGAACACATGTAGCATTGAAGGCCGTAACCAGAGTCAGCAATACAGCGGGGTAGATTTTTCTCAACCCGTATATTATTTCTCTAATATGTATAATATTTACACAGCTAAATTATTAAGTTGGTAGTGTAATTATAAGACAGAGCAGAGAGCCACTCAAAGATAAGAGGAGTGGCTTCGACCAGAGTAAGCAAGTGTCTGCCTTCCAAGAAACCAGGCAGGTGCGGTGTCACCTTGGGTGGAGCGCCGGCTCTTGCCTGATTGGTGGATTGAAGTGGGCAATTAATACAACAGCGGGGCCCCAGAACTAACATACTTTAAATTGCCAGTTGGCTGGTGGAGATGGCATACTAATAGTTGTGTGGTGAACGTGGAATAAAGTGCAACATACTCGGCGCTCACCACACTGTTACGGCAATATTTCTTCTGGTAGCAGGTTGAAGAGTCTTGAACCATGCATGTATTTTTCATGTATATATCAGGTACCTGTTGACCCTGGATTTATCAGTAGGCTGACAACAGTAGGTAAAGACAAGACACACTGCAGAACAAGCTTTTATTAGGGGCTAATGTTTCAGTCTGCTTATATCTTGTGCAAAGTTATTAGATCAGATCAGAACTTTGTGCCAAAAAAGTCTGTTCTGTTAGGTGCATCTTTCCTTCACTCTTGTTGATAGCACTCCACAGATCGGGAGTTATGTCTGCCATGTCTACTTAGTTTACTACCTACTGCCATGGCAAATTTAATTCTCATCCTCTCTTTGGGAACACAAATTGGGCTGTTTATTGATAGCCCGCTCGGCTCAGTCCCAGACCAGGCCTTGATGAACCTGGAGATTACTGCTGACCGAACACCGACCAGTGTACAAACCACAGCCCGGCTGCTCAGGAACTGATTTGAGGAACCCGTCAGTTTCCCTCGTTAAAACTGCCCAAGGCCAGGCTACATGTGTAGAAAACGAAACTCATCAGAGGTATGCAGGAAAGCAAGGCATTCAAAAGTCGGGGACCTCTAGTACTCTTCGGGTTCTTAGTGTACCCTTTGCGCCTCTACTTTTTATTGGAGGTACTCTGTACTGTCGGCCGAGTCTCATGTTTTCAAGTGGAGTGATTTTGGCGTTCAGGTTTGGTACCAGTCCCTCCAAGATTTTCCAGGTGTAATTTATTATGTACCTTTCTCGCCTGCGTTCCAAGGAATAAAGTTGAAGAGACTCCAAGCATTCCCAGTAGTTGAGATGTTTGATTAAATGTATGTGAGCAGTTAAAGTTCACTGAGCCTTTTCCAGCTCAGCAGTCTCGTCTGGCTAGGAAGGGACCGTCAGTATACAACAGTATTCCAGTCTGGTGAGAACAGGTAACTTGAGCTTCATCATTATCTCAGCATCTCTTTGTCTTGAAAGATCTAGTTATCCAGTCCATCATTTTGCTTGCAGTAGCATTGGCAACATTGTTGTCATTCTTGAATGTGAGATCCTCTGGTCTTGCGTGTAAGAAAACTCTAACACCTTCTATAAGTATTCAGGTGTTAAGTAATAGGTACTCATGTACCTGATGAAGAATTAGACACATGTTCAGCATTTGGGTATCTTTGTTTGTAGACGTTTCGCCATCCAGTGGCTTTATCAATATAATACATGGACATAATGTGTAGACTGTAGAACTATATACAAAATGTGAGGTAATCAGTCCCTCAGTCTTGGAGTTGGTGAAGAGCACCACAGAACACAGGCAGTAAGCATAGTTCTGTATTCTTCACATTATGACCTTGTATTGATAAAGCCAATGGATGGCGAAACGTCTACAATAAAGATACCCAGATGTTGAATATGTGTCTAATTTTTCATCTTGTCGGTATTGTATACCATTCATTTACTACACATGTACCTGATGATGATAGTTAAAAGTTCTTTGCCACCCTCTCCTTCTTTCTCTCCCTTTCCTCTTCCCCACCTTTCTCCATCTTCCCCTTTCTCTCTGCATCTTCCCTCCCTCTTTCACTTCCATCTCCCTCCCGTCCCATCCTTCATCCCCTTCCTCCCTCATTTTGCTCTTATCTCCCTCAGCTTCTCCCTCCTCCGTCTTCCTCCCCCCTCCCTCGTCCGTCTTCCTCTCCCTTCTGCTTCCCTCTCCTCCCTCTTCCTTCCCCTCCCTCTTCCTTCCCCTCCCCCTTCCTTCCCCTCCCCCTTCCTTCCCCTCCCCCTTCTCTACCCCTTCGCTCTTCCATCCCTCCCCTACCCATCTCTACCCCTCCCACCCCTTCATTCCCCCTCCCCCACCTCTCTCCCTCCCCAATCAAACAGCCTGCCCATGGCTCCTCACGAGAGTGGTGACATATTTTCACGTCTTGGTTACAATCTGGAAATAACACTGTCTGTGGTGGAAGCTGGTTTTTGTTGTTGATTGTGTGTCTGGTGACTTTAGTGGGGTCATGGTGACTTTGGTGGGGTGGTGATAACTTTATTGGGAGTCATGGTGGCTTTGGTGGGATGGTGGTGACTTTGGCAGGGTGATAGTGACTTTGGTGGGGTGGTTACCTGGAGGTTATTCCGGGGATCAACGCCCCCGCGGCCCGGTCTATGACCAGGCCTCCCGATAGATCAGGGCCTGATCAACTAGGCTGTTACTGCTGGCCGCACGCAGTCCAACGTACGAGCCACAGCCCGGCTGATCCGGCACTGACTTTAGGTATCTGTCCAGCTCTCTCTTGAAGGCAGCCAGGGGTTTATTGGCAATTCCCCTAATGCTTGATGGGAGGCTGTTGAACAGTCTTGGGCCCCGGACACTTATGGTGTTTTCCCTTAGTGTACCAATGGCGCCCCTACTTTTTATTGGGGGCATTTTGCATCGCCTGCCCAGTCTTTTACTTTCGTAGGGAGTGATTTCTGTGTGCAGATTTGGGACCATTCCTTCCAAGATTTTCCAAGTGTAGATTATGATATATCTCTCCCTCCTGCGTTCCAACGAGTACAAGTCAAGTGCTTCCAAGCGTTCCCAGTAGTTAAGGTGCTTGACAGAACTTATACGTGCAGTAAAGGTTCTCTGTACACTCTCTAGATCTGCTATTTCACCTGCTTTGAATGGAGATGTTAATGTACAGCAGTATTCCAGCCTAGAGAGAACAAGTGATTTGAAAAGGATCATCATGGGCTTGGCATCTCTCGTTTTGAAAGTTCTCATTATCCATCCTATCATTTTCTTTGCACGTGCGATCGTAGCACTGTTGTGATCCTTGAAAGTGAGATCCTCAGACATTACTACTCCCAGGTCCCTTACATTAGTTTTCCGCTCTATTGTATGGCCGGAGTCAGTAGTATACTCTGTTCTAGTTATTATCTCCTCCAGTTTTCCATAACGGAGTAGTTAATGTACAGCCTAGAGAGAACAAGTGATTTGAAAAGGATCATCATTGGCTTGGCATCTCTTGTTTTGAACGTTCTCATTATCCATCCTATCATTTTCTTTGCACGTGCGATCATGGTGACTTTGGTGGGATGGTGGTGACTTTGGTAGAATGGAAGTGACTTTGGTGGGATTGGTGGTGACTTTGGTGGGGTGGGGGTGACTTTGGTGGGGTGGTGGGGACTTTGGTGGGGTCTTGGTGACTTTGGTGAGATGATGATAGCAGTGGTTTTGGTGGGATGGTGGTAGTGATGACTTAGATATTGTGATGATGGTGTTGGTCTAACTTGTAAAGATTTGCTTTTTCCTTGGTAGTAGTTTTATATTTAGAATCTCTCTCTCTCTCTCTCTCTCTCTCTCTCTCTCTCTCTCTCTCTCTCTCTCTCTCTCTCTCTCTCTCTCTCTCTCTCTCTCTCTCTCTCTCTCTCTCTCTCTCTCTCTCTCACACACACACACACACACACACACACACACACACACACACACACACACACACAAACACACACACACACACACACACACACACACCATCTGACCTTCTCTGTGTCAACCTGAATTTTTTTTGACATTTTGGAGAGCAATTTGATGTAGGGACTTTTTGAAATATTTATTGATTCAGTGGTCATTATCCCATTATTATCTTCCCCCTCCCCATCTCTCTTATTACAGTCACAGGGAAAATAATAGGCTGGGCAACTGGAACTTTCAAAACAAGAGATGCCAAACCAGTGATGATACTCTTTAATTTACTTGTTCTCTCTAGACTGCGATGCTGCTGTAATATACTGCGCCTGTGAACGATTAATAAGGATGGACACATTGAATAAAAACCTTTATTATTGACTTTATTTTCCTGTATTGCCCATGGTTCCAGACTTGCGGGACACCTTGTATTGCCCATGGTTCCAGACTTGCGGGACACCTTGTATTGCCCATGGTTCCAGACTTGCGGGACACCTTGTATTGCCCATGGTTCCAGACTTGCGGGACACCTTGTATTTTGGGGATTAGTTCTTTTGTTAGTTCTGGTGTGTGTGTGTACTCACCTATATGTAGTCACCTATATATGGTTGCAGGAGTAGATTCGTAGCTCCTTGCCCCGCCTCTTTGCTAGTCGCTACTAGGTCACTCTTCCCGCTCCAAGAGCCTTATCATACCTCTTCTTAAAACTATGTATGGATGTTGCCTCCACTACACTCTCCAGATTATTCCACTTCCTGACATCTCTAAGGTTAAAGAAATACTTCCTAACATCTCTGTGGCTCATCTGAGTTTTCAACTTCACGTTGTGGTCCCTTGCTCCTGTGTCCCATCTCTGAAACATTCTAGCACTGTCCACCTTGTCAATTCCACTCAATATTTTATACGTAATCATGTCCTCCCAATCCCTCCTATCCTCGGTTGAGTTCCCTTAACCACTCCTCGTCCTTTAGCTCCGAGACTAGTCGTGTTGCAAACTTTTGCACTTTCTCCAATTTCTTGATGTGTTGACAATGTGTGGGTTCCATACTGGTGCTGCATACTCCAGTATGGGCCTGACGTACACGGTGTACAGTGTCAAGACTCCTTAGATATCGAAATGCTATTCTCAGGTTTGCCAAACGCCCATATGCTGCAGCGGTTATTTGATTGATGTGCGCCTCAGGGGACGTGCTCGGTATAATGCTCATCCCAAGATCTTTTTCCTTAAGTGAGGTTTGCAGCCTTTGATCCCCCAGTCTGTACTTCGTTTGTAGTCTGCTTTGTTCTTCTCCAAGCTTCATGACTTTGCACTTGATGAGGTTAAACTCCAGGAGCCATTTGTCAGACCAGACTTGCAGTCCATCCAAATCCCCTTGTAATCTTAAATGAACCTCGTTCGCTTGTATTATCCTCATTAGTTTCACATCATCATCGAACAGGGACACCTCTGAATCTGTTCCTTCCATCATATCATTCAAATTTGCTAGAAATAGCACCGGACCTAGGACTGACCCTTGTCGAGCCCCATTCGAGACGTATCAATACTTGTTTCCTTCCTGTCAGGTATTCCCTGATCCATTGCAGTACTTTCCCTACCATTCCTGCTTGCTTCTCTAGTTTTTTAACTAGTTTCTCGTGTGGTACTATGTCGAAAGCCTTCTTACAGTCCAGAAAGATGCAATCTACCCATCCCTCTCTCCTGTCTTCTGTTACCTTGTCGTAGAACTCAAGTAGATTTGTGACACGGGATTTCCCATCCCTAAAGCCATGCTGATTGTCATGTATGAGCCCAATCCTTTCTTTGTATTCCATCACTCTTTTCCTGATGATCTTCTCTATAACTTTACATATTATACATGTCAGTCACAATAGTCTGTAGTTTAATGTTGCCTGTCTGTCTCCTTTTTTTAAAAACTTGGAACTACATTTGCTGTCTTCCACATCTCTGGCAGTTACCCTGTTTCGATAGGGTTATTGAAAATTGCTGCTAGATGCACACACAGTTCCTCTGCTCCCTCTCCCAGGACCCATGGAGAGATGTTATCTGGGCCCACCGCCTTCGAGGTATGTAGTTTACCTAGCAGTTTCTTCTCCTCCTTGGTTATGTGCAGTGTGTCCAACACTTGCTGGTGCACCCTACCGTCTCGGTTTACTGGAAGCATTTGTCTCCACTGCGAATACTTCTCTAAGTCTTGTGTTCCTACCACACAGAACACAACAAGTAGTGGTAAACAGAGCATGATCCAGCATCAGCGAGGCCACAAACTCAATGCCCCAAGGCACTGTCCTGGCACCTCTGCTGTTTCTCATCCTTATAGTAGACATAAATCAAAACACCCGTCACACTTTTGTATCATCATTTGCAGATGACACTAAAATAAGCATGAAAGTCACTAGGGTAGAGGACACTGAAAAATTACAGGAAGACCTAAGCAGGATTTTCCAGTGGGCAGTAAAGAACAACATGACGTTCAGTGGTGATAATTTCCAGGTGCTTAGGTATGGAAAGAATAAAGAACTCAAAAGGAACACTATATACAAAGCTCAAGAGGGTCACCAAATAGAACGAAAGGAACACGTAAAAGACCTGGGAATAATTATATCAGCTGACCTTTCTTTTAAGGAACATAAGACAAAGATCACGACAGCCAGGAAGATGACGGGGTGGGTATTGAGAACTTTCAAAACAAGGCAACCTGCTGGCAATTTGTCAAGAATACTGGGAGCGCCTAAGTCTTGAACATGTACTCATTGGAACGGAGAAGAGATACATGATAATATACACCTGGAAAGTACTCGAGGGCTTGGTCTCAAATCTTCACACTGTCATAACATGCTGGAGTAAGAGATACGGGAGGAAGTGTAAAATAAACCCAGTGAGAAGCAGGGGTGCAGTGGGAACAATAAGGGAACACTGTATCAACATCCGGGGTCCCAGCCTATTCAACATCTTACCAGAAGATATCAGAAACGCGGCTCCAACAAGTGTAGAAGCTTTCAAGAGGAAACTGGACAGGTATCTTCACCAGGTGCAAGATCAGCCAGGCTGTGATGGATATGTAGGGCAGTGGGCCTCCAGCAGCAACAGCCTGATTGATCAGGCAAGCACTGGACGAGCCTGGCCCATGGCCGGGCTCTGAGAGTAGTTAAACTCTCGAAACTCCTCAAAGGTATATCAAAGGTAATCTCTTCATACTTCTTGGTCACTCTTTGTGATCTCCACTCCTTCCTTAGCCTGATTACCTGGTCTCTGACTGTTTTCCTCCTGATGTGACTGTATAATATCTTTGATGCTATGTCAGTCTCATATTGCTGCTGGACCTCTTTCCTTGTCCATGCATATTCGTTTCTGTTTTTTCTGCTTAACTTCTTGTTTTCTTGGGTCCTTTGCCTTCTGTGTTTTTTCCATGCTCTAGCTCACTTGGCTTTGGCCTCTTTACACCTCCAGGTAAATTCTGGGCTGTTTTCTTTCCATTTTTTCTGTTACCCCATGGTATGAACTCCTCGTCCTCCCTGCACTGTCTTCACTTGTTCCATTATTTTATTCGCTGTTTTTTCCTCAAGTTATCTTTCGCACTACACGTCATTCCTGTATAGTCTTCTTTTTGAAGTTTGGCTTCTCCTGTCTTTGTGCAGCTTCATTCTCCACTGTAAACTCTACAAGGTATTCGAAACTCAGGAGCACATGATCACTAGCACCAAGGGGCCTTTCATGTGTAATATCCTCATGTCTGAACTGTTAAAGGTGAATATGAGGCCATCCTTGCTGGAACATCACTTTTCTCTCTATCTGGTTGTATCCCTAACTTGTTGGCGCATGAATTTTTTAACACTGTCTCCATCATCTTAGCTTTCAGTGTTTCTGGTCCCCATGTGGCTCTAAGTTTTCCCAGTCAATCTCCTTGTGATTGAAATCCCCCATGATGAGTAACTTCGCCCTACCCAAGTGAGCCCTTTTGGCCACTTCGGCTAGTGTATCCATAACTGCTCTGCTGTTCTCATTATACTCTTGCCTTAGTCTCTTGCTGTGGAATGGTGGGTTGTACATCACGGCTATTATCACCTTTGGACCCCCTGTTTGAAGCATTCCTACTATCAAGTCATCTGCTTCCTCTCTGTCCAATCCTCCCATTTTCTTAAAACTCCACTGGTTTTTGATGAGCAGGGCAACTCCTCCTCCTCTGTTTCCTCTATCTGATATCCATTTGGAAAGATCACACCTGTTATCCCCATGGGCTTTGTCTCTGTGAGTGCTGTGATGTCCAGAGATGCCTCAAAGATTTGTTCTTGCCACTCCTCAATTTTATTTGTTATTCCATCTGTGTTAGTATACCATACCTTCAGCTTCCTTTCCAGTAATGTATTTTGGGAGGGAGGGGTGCAGACTGAGGGGGTGGAAGGTAGGGAAGGATATAGAAGGCTGCTCTGATGGTATTCGTGTTGGGGACGGGGGCTGTAGAGTGTGGTTTGTTTCTGGATATTGTGTTTGGTTGGTATAGGGTGGTAGGGGTTGGGTGGTTCTGTGAGCATTAGTGTTTGGAGTTACCCCTGAGGATGAGCTTTCCTGTCTGTCAGTGCCTCCCCTGTCTCTCTTTGCACTGGTTCTTACTCTCACCCTCAGTTGTTCCTGTTAATTTTCATGTTCTGTCATGGTCAGGGTACACTGATATTCCTGGGAATCCTTTAACAGTGGTTTCTGTTGTATCCTGTTCTGTACCACTTCTGTCTTTAATGTCAGTTTAGCTGGGCGATTTTTTACCCTCAAACTCTCCCCCTCCCCCAGGTTTTTGAAAATTTACCTGGGACATGTCCTTCTCTCCTATTATTGCAGTGATGCTCTGTTATCTCCCTTTCCTCCCAATATCTTCTTTCATCTTAAGTTGTCCCTTCAGCATCCTGAAGCCCATGAATAATTATTGACCTCTCCCTCTCTTTCCATTTCTTTTTCCTCCATGTCTCTGGATCCAATTTAAGCATCTCCTTTGTTTCCCTTATCTCCCAGACACCCTAGTGGCCTTAACTACTGGGCACCTTAACTACTGGGCACCTTAACTACTGGGAACGCTTGGAAGCACTTGACTTGTACTCGTTGGAACGCAGGAGGGAGAGATATATCATAATCTACACTTGGAAAATCTTGGAAGGAATGGTCCCAAATCTGCACACAGAAATCACTCCCTACGAAAGTAGAAGACTGGGCAGGCGATGCAAAATGCCGCCAATAAAAAGTAGGGGCGCCATTGGTACACTAAGAGAAAACACCATAAGTGTCCGGGGCCCAAAACTGTTCAACAGCCTCCCATCAAGCATTAGGGGAATTGCCAATAAACCCCTGGCTGCCTTCAAGAGAGAGCTGGACAGATACCTAAAGTCGGTGCCAGATCAGCCGGGCTGTGGCTCGTACGTCGGACTGCGTGCGGCCAGCAGTAACAGCCTAGTTGATCAGGCCCTGATCCATCGGGAGGCCTGGTCGTGGACCGGGCCGCGGGGGCGTTGATCCCCGGAATAACCTCCAGGTAACCTCCAGGTAGTGGCCTGATATTCTGATATTCTTAGCTCCTTCCCCTCCTGCAGTCTGCTTGCTGATGTTTCTAGTTCCATCACCTTGCTCCTTTCAGTCCTCATCTTGATATCCTGCTTCAGCACTTCCAGTTCTTTTTCCAGTCTTTGTATCTTTGCCTCACCAGCTACAGTTCATAACTTCCACTTCTTGCTCTCTTCCCCCATTCTTGTTCCATTTTGTTCTTTTACCTTTTTCTGTCCATTCTTCACAGACCAGCCATCCTCTCTTTTGAGATCCATTTTTTTTATCCTGTTATGATGCTCTAGGTTCTGCAGCCTGTAAACTTTGTGTGTGTGTGTACTCACCCATTTGTGGTTGCAGGGCTCGATCCAGCTTCTGGCGTGTGTGTGTGTGTGTGTGTGTAGCCCAAATTGTTTTTCCTCACGGGTCTTGTGTTAGTGTTTTCCCCTTTGTCGCCTTTCTGCGTTTTTATCAGTTTGTCCAAAGTCGTCTTTGCTCAGCCACGTTTATCCTCACGCCAGAAAAAATAACGTTCGGTATTTGAAACGTTCAATTGCCTTTATGTGGGAGAGTGGGCATTCTGGGACACGTGTAACGTGCATGTGTGGTGGTGGTAACCCTTTTATGTGAAGTGTGTGTGTGGCAGTAACCTATATGTGACATGTATTTACGGTGGTGACCTGCGCGTGCCGTGATCTGTATTCCTGATTGGTGACCCGTAGGTATGGTGGTGACTTGGGTATGTGGTGACCTGTATCTGTGTTAACCTGAAGCTGTAACGATTGTCTGTAGGTGTGGTGGTGACTTGTAGGTGTGTTGATAACCTATAGGTGTGTTGATGACCTATAGGTGTGTTGACCTGTAGGTGTGGTGGTGACCTGTATTTGTGGTGGTAATCTGTAGGTGTGGTGGTGACCTGTATTTGTGGTGGTAATCTGTAGGTGTGGTGGTGACCTGGAGGTGTAGCAGCAGCAGTAATAGCAACAATAGCAGTAGTAGCAGCAGCAGCAGCAGCAGCAGCAGCAGCAGCAACAGCAACAGTCGCAGCAGCAGAAGCGACAACAGCAGCGGCAGCAGCAGCAACAATAGCAGTGGTTGGTCATTAATATGTTAGAGAGAGTATTTGGGATGGGGTGAAGGTGGAAGGGAGGACGACAGTGGGGGAGGGAGATTGGGGGAGAGGGGAGATTGGAGGGGAGGATGAATGCTGATGGAGGGGAAGGGGAAGGATGTAGGAGGGTCACCCGAAGATGATTCTGGGGTTCACTACGTACTAGTCCCACAGTGGCACCGTTCAGGACAGAGATGTATCTGAGAGATGGTTTACAGCTTGCAGAGAGTCATTACACTACTGAGAACGGCTCAAAGTTCTGAATATATACTCTTTTTGGAACCGAGGAGAGAGAGATGGATAATAATATGTACATGAAAGAATTTTGAGGGTCGGGTCTCAAACCTACACAATACCGTAACAACATACCGGAGTGAGAGATATGGGGACGCCCTGGGCACCATAAGAGAACATTGTATCAGCATCCGTGGTCCCGGACGTTTCAACATTCAGGAGATATGAGACACACTGCTGGAACTAATGTAGAAGTCCTCAAGAGGAAACTGGACAAGTAACTCAGCGAAGTGCCAGATCAGTCAGGCTGTGATAGATATGTGGGTCAGCGGGCCGTCAACAACAACGGCCTGATGCACTAGG
Source organism: Cherax quadricarinatus (assembly GCF_038502225.1). Taxonomy (NCBI): domain Eukaryota; kingdom Metazoa; phylum Arthropoda; class Malacostraca; order Decapoda; family Parastacidae; genus Cherax; species Cherax quadricarinatus. Next base: position 14,730,709 of record NC_091334.1, read on the forward strand.
GAGCAACAGAGAAGACTGGCCCAGGGCCATGCTGCAGGAAAAGTCTCCAAACCCATCACAGGTGTATCATAGACAGGTCCTACAGCCTGGCTGATCAGCAGCTTGATTAGCTTATCAGGTTCCCTTTTGAACACAGCCTGTTAATAATTTCTCTTGTATTTAAAGGAAGGGATGTTGAATGTTGGCAACTTTACTCTTGAAGAAAGACACACAAATATAGTGACTTATTCCATCATGTCGATATTTTATACCATATATTTGTCACTCTACTCTTATTGAGTTGTCTTAGTGTACTCATTACTCCCTCTTTTTTACTTTAGATATTATTGCACCGTCTGTCGAGCCTCATTCTTTTTCGTAGGGAAACAATTCGTTATGCAAGTTTGGGTGTATAGTTCAAGGGACTTCAGTTGAGCCTTCCCAGTAATTTATGTACTTGATTATATTTATACGAGTAATCAAGTTTCTGTGTATTTTCCACTTCAGCAATTTCGTCTACCTTAAAATGGACTTCTTTGTGTACAGGAATATTCACTCTAGAGAGAATATGACTGAAAGAGTATCATTGACTCTGCATCTCTTGTTCTCGAGGTTCTAGTTATCCAGCCTATCATTTCCTTGTAGCTGTGACGATAACACTGTTGTAACTCTTGAACTAAGATCTACCATTATCACTGCTAAATCTCTCTCATTCCTCTTCCCCTCTACTGAGCGGTTTGAATTGGTTTTATACTCCATTCCGGTGTGTATTATTTTTTCATAGTGAAAATTTATTCTCATTGGACATCATATTGCTGTCAGTGTTCCACTGGAAGACTTTGTTTATATCAGCTTGGAGAGTTACTATGTTCTCATTGGATGCCACTCTCATACAAATTCTACTATCGTCTGCATAGGATGAAGGAGGATAAGGGATGGGAATTAGAGGGTGAATGCTTTAGGAGGGAGGGAGCTTGGCTAGGGAGAGAGGGTCGTGTTGTGGGTGGTGGGGGACTAAGTGAGGGAGACAGTAAGGGTTGAGGATATCTGGTGGGGTGGGGAGGGAGGGCGGCGGCTGCGGCGGCGAGAAAGATGGAGAAGGATAGGAGTGTGGGGTAGGTCCCCACCTCCCCGGCGCTCATTAAGGAGTTACGAGGTTCTCACCTGAGCTGAATAAAGCATCCGTGCGTAGTGGAACACTTGATCAGGTCGCCGCGGGAGGCAGAATAGCAAGTGGTGGTAAGTCAGTAAGATTGCCTACTAGAGTGCTCCTCACACACACACCCGCACCCACTGACAAATGACTTACCTCCGCTGAAGCCACCAGAGATATTGCTCTCTCCTCCTGCTACTCCGCCCGCCCACCCACCCGCTCGCTCCTGTAGTAAGTGGGGCAGGCGGGCTGAGGGATGGTGGGAAGCATGGACTATTTCCTTCATCAGCGATATTGCTCCCACCTCCGATGTGGTCCACTCGACATTTACAAAGAGAATATTAATATTTTTGTTATATATATATATATATATATATATATAATATATATATATATATATATATATATATATATATATATATATATATATATATATATATATATATATATATATGGGGAAGCTCTAAAACCGTAGGAGCGATAAAGAGGTGAGTTGGCGGTGTATAAGTTACCTCCAGGTAGTGGTGGTAATGGTGTAGGGACCTTTTCCTATTTCAGTAGAGATCTAGAGCGTATCTGCGCTCCTGTAGGAGGGTATGGAGGGCTGTGAGGGAAGGTGATATACAAATTGTCATACGAGTGGGAAGTTTTATGGTGGTGGAGTCTTGAGTAATGACTGAGACCTCAAGTTATAAACTACATCTATGAACATTACTGATTTGTGACCTCGTGGGTCTCACTGTACTTTCTCTTGAAGCCGCGTTGAGTGTGCTTCCACCAGTTCCTCACCCATTACATTAGACTTTTCATCCACCTTGTGAGACTAAAGAAATGCTACCTAACATCCCTGTGGGTCATCTGTAAGTGGATTTACGTACTTAATTTTGGGTAATAAGACGCTTAGAGAAAAGCAAACCTCTTAAGTCTAAGACAACGCTTCCCTTATCGAAGTCTTTCTAGTGTGTCCAGGGTTTAGAGGACCCTCCATCTCTCTTCAAGTATTAGCGACCATGTCTGCAGGCTGTTCAAATGGCCTTAAAACCTCCTCCTGCCCTTGCTGTCATACATCTCATTAGTTTCACATTATCAGCAAAGAGTGATACATAGCATTCACTCTCTTCTGGCCGGTCATTTACGTACATGAGGCTGAGGAGAGACGCCAAGTGCTGAACCTTGAGGGAGTGCACTCGTGCGTATACACAAGGCTGCGCGAGTGCTTGGGGCCACAAGTAAACAAGTGAGACGAAGTGCTCTCAGGGAAGGGGCAAAGTGTTCTATTATTTCCATATTTCTTTAGAAGCATATAAATGTATTATAGTGGATAACTAAATTACAATGAACACGTGTCGATGCTCAATAATAATCCACAGGGAGACAGAAAATCAGAAGATTAATTGGCCTGTATATTTCGATCCCCTTCAGGGATCCTCTTCAGCAGATCTGAAGAGGATCCCAGAAAGGATCGAAATATAGAGACCAATCAGTCTTCTGATTTTCTGTCTCCATGTGGATTATTATTGAGGATGTATTATAGTATTTAAGATGTGTACTTTGCGAGTTAAAACACACGAGCCTCAAAACGTCCATCAGCCGGGTTAAACCCTGGTTCTTTCTCTACTCCTAGTGACACTCCTCTGACAAAATCAGTTCTTCTTACTCTATCCCATCTACGTTCAGAAGGGCCTTTTCTTTACATAAGAGCAAGCAAGCAGCATATAGTAAATACAGGTATACAAAATGAACACAAAACTTGGTAGCGGTTCCTTATAAATAAGTTCAGGTATGTCTGATTAATTGTGTGAAAACCAGAGCAAGTTTTGCTGGCTTGACTTCCCCTCTCTCTCATTATTGTTGTTCCCCACTCACAACTTCCCCTCTCTCTCATTATTGTTGTTCCCCACTCACAACTTCCCCTCTCTCTCATTATTGTTGTTCCCCACTCACAACTTCCCCTCTCTCTCATTATTGTTGTTCCCCACTCACAACTTCCCCTCTCTCTCATTATTGTTGTTCCCCACTCACAACTTCCCCTCTCTCTCATTATTGTTGTTCCCCACTCACAACTTCCCCTCTCTCTCATTATTGTTGTTCCCCACTCACAACTTTCCCTCTCTCATTATTGTTGTTCCCCACTCACACCTTCCCCTCTCTCTCATTATTGTTGCTCCCCACTCACAACTTCCCCTCTCTCTCATTATTGTTGTTCCCCGCTCACAACTTCCCCTCTCTCTCTCATTATTGTTGTTCCCTCTCACAACTTCCCCTTCCTCTCACTCTTGTTGTTCCCCCACATGTTGGCTCAGAAAATTCTTCATTAATGCTTCCATAAATTTTGCTCTTAATATTTCTGGTGTTTGTTGGGGAAGTCCCAGTTTTTCCAGTCACTCTCCATATGGTTGAAATCTCTTGGTTGAGGTGGAAGACAGCAACTATCTAGGGAGTTACTACCGTCTTATTAAATGTTTATGAAATGGAAATTGTTAAATTCTTTAGCACTTTGGCAGAAGTGATGACCTTTTCACTTTCTCTGATGAAGATGCAAGATGACATACTTGTAAATCTTACTGTTACTTACATTTAATATATGCCTACATTTACTTTTCTATTTGCTTCTTAATAGTTTTTAATCGTGTAAGATTTCCCTCTCGTGCTAAGAAGCTTGGTCTGAGACAGGACTCTGGGGAAGATAATACCCAGAGCTTCTTAACCTATATCTTGGAGTGAATTGTTGTTCTTTTATTCAGATCATACTTCCTTGGCCTCCTGTTATTTAGTGGTGGATTATATATATCCCTGCCACTATTACATTTATCTTTCCAAACATTACAGTGCCTGAAATCCCTTATTTGCAGGTTTCCTAGTTCCCCAAACCTCCAGTGACTTCTGACCATCAGTGCTATTCCTTATTTCTTTTTATTTTACTATCTGATACCTCTCTGGGAATATAATTGATGTTCTTAAAACTTTCTTCTCTATAATAGTTAAAATGTCAGGATTTTCCTCGTCTCTTTCGTGACTTCACAGTAGATTGTGAGTCCGTCTACGTTGGAATGTTGCTATTAGATTCTTCTGTCTCATAATATTTTCTGGGTACGTTGTTTTCTTATTTCACCTCTGGAGACACTTAACAAGGAGTTTTGGAGATAAGTTCTGGAGATACTTAAGGAGTTCTGGAGATACTTAACAGGGAGTCTCTTTGGAGCATTGGTACATTTCCTAAACTATTTCCCTCTGTTGATCCACTTCTTCCGACGTAATTGGTCTGTTCTATGTTATGTTCCTCTGCTCCTTCCTGCTTCTTTTCCATATCTCCCATTCTGCCTTTCGTTCCTCCTCTGTCCAATCTTCTTTAACATAGTGTCAGAGTTTCAAGATCCCCTCAAATTTAATTTTCTTCTCGTTACTAGGTTTCTTCTTCTTGTAAACGGAATTTGCAGTGGCTCTATCATTCCCTCTATTATCTTTCCATTTGCTTGTCACATGTGTAGCTTCCAATTCTTCCATCACATCATCAGTTTTTCTAGTCTTTCCCTGTCGGATTCTCTTACTTTATCCCGAGAAGCTCTGTGATATCAGAGCTTCGCACAGATCATCACACTGACTGACATAAAATGTTTATATTTGAGAGGAAACATCACTGTGACAAAGCCATGTCAGATGAAGTCTTCAGCTGGGATAAGCAAGGTAATCGTCACCATGAAGAGGTATCACCTGACCTTCATTGACCCGCGTTTCACACTCATCGGTCTCACTGCCATCAATAATTCTTTTACCAAGCTTTTTGTGGAGATTGTTAATTTGGGTCAGGATTTTCACGTTAAAATGTAATTGTCCTTTAGGTAAATGGATAGAACATAACGTTTGTTATACTTGTTCTAGCATCCTTGTTTGTGTTCATTCACACGTTTCTTCCAGCGTCGCGTTTATCTTAATCTATTAGTATATTAGTAGTCAAAACTAAAGCCAATGAGAATATTTAATATGGGATATATTTCTCTTGCAAAATATGTCTGCAAAAAATATATGTAAGAGATATTGGACCGGTACTTGATGATAAGCTGGGAAGAACCGAAACGTCTGCTTCCATTTTCAGCTTATTGGTTAGTTACAGGAGTTTCTCTTCTCCGTCAAGTGACTTATATATAGAGTAGTGGACAGTCTTTCTTCCGTCAGGTGACATATTCAAAGTAGTGGAGAGTCTCTCCTCCGTCAGGTGACATATTGAAAGCAGTGGAGAGTCTCTGCTCCGTCAGGTGACATATTCAAAGCAGTGGAGAGTCTCTGCTCCGTCAGGTGACATATTCAAAGCAGTGGAGAGTCTCTGCTCCGTCAGGTGACATATTCAAAGCAGTGGAGAGTCTCTCCTCCGTCAGGTGACATATTCAAAGCAGTGGAGAGTCTCTTCTCCGTCAGCTGACATATTCAGAGTAGTGGAGGGTCTGTCCTCCGCTCTAGGCAGGAAGGGGCGAGAGTAACTGGTGACGTAGTTGCTCTACTGATTGTAGGAATGAATTGCTTGCGTTCTTGGCTGCCAGGGCGAGGAGTGGCCGGGCGGGTGTTAGTGCCACAGTAATACTGTGGTAATCCCGCCGCTGGTGCCCAGTCTCGTGGCACCCGGGAGGCAGCTGAAAGAACCATACCACCACTGTGTGAGAATCCACAGACAGGCATTTGCCTACGCGAGTTCTGCCAGTCTGAAGACATCTCTTATCAATTATTTCTGGTGAGGAGCTCATGATCCAAGAAGTTGACGCGATGCTTCCTTTCGTCTAACCGAAGCTCACTGTATCTCATTCCCCAGGCCCTTGCGGGTTTAATGCTTACCCGTAAATATTATTAATAGCTTCAGTTTACGCCTTACCTGATACCAGATTTCCAATTATCAATCAGGTTGTTGCTGCTAGCAGCCAACATGGCACTATGACTGTTCAGTGAGCCATTAAATGTCTAAAGACTCAACATTCCAGGTAAGTTTTTCAAGGAAGAGACTCAAAATCTTGCCCGTATCTCCATTATTTCTGACAACTCTAATGCAACTTGACTTCAAGAAAGCTATTGATTACCTGCCCTTCACTCTGCCCCAGAGGCCCTGACTCATGGAGGTCCATATTCATCAAGAACTGAAAGCAACCACTATCTCGTGCCTTGAATATTCTGTGAATAAGAAACCTGATCACAGGAATCATCCCACAGTTCTTAACCGCTGACATAGCCTCAATCTGTAGAACGATAGCGCTCACGTCCCACATTATTAAAATGTTTGAAGTTTAAAGAGTAAGATTGCTAATTACATGAAATTCTCAGCAGTTACACAGGCCAGCGCACAACACTCGTCGCTCCTGCCTCTCGTAATTGCTTGACCATTACGACATGGTCTTGGATTCAGGTGAGATTGCAGACTTGAAGAATGTGCAGAGAACCTTCAGTGCTCACATAGATTCAATCAGGCACGTAAATTACTGAGAATGTTTAAAGTATTTCAAGTTGTACTCTTTGGAACGTAGAGAGAGAGAGAGAAATACATTATAATCTACACCTGCAGGATTGGTCCCGAATCTGCACACAGAAATCATTCCTCATTAAAGTTGGTTGATTGATAAGGTTTGTCAGGAAACAGGACGAGTGTTTCCTGACGAGGGTCGTAGTCATATCATGACCTGCAGCTTTAAAGTAAAAAGTTTGGCAGACAGTTGAAAATACCCCAATGAAAGGCAGGGGTGCAGCGAGTACACTGAGGAAAAACTCGCTAAGTGTGGAGGGGCCCAGAGCTTTCTACGTCCTCTCTTCTTATAGAAGACAGACCCCCAGACTGTCTTCAGGAAAGAATTGGAGAAGTTTCTGAAGTCAGTCCCTGATCAACCGGACTGTGGTGCTTATGTTGGACCTTTTTTGCGTCTAGCACTAAGAGCCTGGTTGATCAGGTCATCCTTCGGGAGGCCTGATCTGGGGGCCGGGACACGGGGGCGTTGACCCTGGGAACACACCCAGGTAAGTAGACCTGTGTTTATAGCAGTGTCTGTGTCTTATTTCTGTGTACCATTCAGTCTAGGATACCACAAGTGAGCGGTGTGGCCGGGGGGGGGGAGGCGATAATATATGTCGTGCCGAATAAGTAAAACTTGAGAATAGCAACGAACTTCTTGCCGAATAAGGCAAGCGAAAATTTGTGTATGCAATAATTTCGCAAAAAAATAATTTTGAACCTAACGAAAAAAATATATTTCATTATATTTGTTTATTATTAAATTATTATGAACTTATATAAAATATATTTAGTTGGATTAGGCTAAATTGAGCTTCTTAGGTAAGTTGCCTAAGGTTCTTTTGGTACAAAATCATTAATTTTTATATTAACATAAATAAAAAAAATGTATCTTTAAATGTATTAGAGAAAATTTTAGAAAGGACTTAATTTTAAATGAATTCTTGCTAATTGACCAGTTTTGCCTATTCGGCACGACATTATATATATATATATATATATATATATATATATATATATATATATATATATTTATAGATATAAATATATATATATATATATATATATATATATATATATATATATATATATATATATATATGCAAGGAATTCGCGAGAGCATGCGAAATATACACAAACACTGATCTCTGGCTGAAGGAGACTCGAACCTACGAACCTTAGGACAAGGTACGCAGTGCTTTACCAATCTACCCACACTGGACAATACCTTGGCGTGTAGCATGCGCTACACATTTGATCCAAGGCAGCCAGCTTTCAGGGAGAAGGCTTACAGCTTTTCATCTCATCCCCTGCATGCATCAGCCTTACTAGAGATTTGAACAATGCAAGGAATTCGCGAGAGCATGCGAAATATACACAAACACTGATCTCTGGCTGAAGGAGACTCGAACCTACGAACCTTAGGACAAGGTACGCAGTGCTTTACCAATCTACCCACACTGGACAATACCTTGGCGTGTAGCATGCGCTACACGTTTGATCCAAGGCAGCCAGCTTTCAGGGAGAAGGCTTACAGCTTTTCATCTCATCCCCTGCATGCATCAGCCTTACTAGAGATTTGAACAATGCAAGGAATTCGCGAGAGCATGCGAAATATACACAAACACTGATCTCTAGTAAGGCCTTACTAGTAAGGCTGATGCATGCAGGGGATGAGATGAAAAGCTGTAAGCCTTCTCCCTGAAAGCTGGCTGCCTTGGATCAAACGTGTAGCGCATGCTACACCAAGTTATTGTCCAGTGTGGGTAGATTGGTAAAGCACTGCGTACCTTGTCCTAAGGTTCGTAGGTTCGAGTCTCCTTCAGCCAGAGATCAGTGTTTATATATATATATATATATATATATATATATATATATATATATATAAGTAGTGAAAATTTCCACTGGGGGCCCCTTCAAAGGATGCCGCCTTTTCACACCTATGTGCTAATGACCTTGACCCTATGATAATGACCCTTCCGGGCACGTGTCACCTTTTCACACCTAGGTGTTACTTCTGGTTTTGACCATGACCTCGCCCTCGAGACTACCTCACCCTTAACCCCCCCCCGCCCACGACCCCCCCCCCTTCGCGACCCCCCCCTTCGCGCCCCCCCCCCCCTTCGCGACCCCCCCCCCTTCGCGACCCCCCCCCTTCGCGACCCCCCCCCCCTTCGCGACCCCGCCGTCGCGCCGCGCGCCCGCCCGCGCGCCCGCCCGCGCCCTTCGCGACCCCCGCGCGCGCCTTTCGCGACCCCCGCCCGCGCCTTCTGCTGCGCCTTCTGCAGCGTCGTCCGGATCGCCCCCGCGCCTCGAATTTTTTTCCAATTTTTTTCGAATTTTTTTTGAATTTCATTTTCTTGTGCTCTCCATCTCCTCGGATCAAGTTTTTAAGGTTCCCCCTCTCACTTTCACCCCAAAATTTCTCGATATTACAAGTTTTTTGGATCCCCCCTATGGGGTTTTCGAAATTCTCCATCTCCTCGGATCAAATTTTCTCGACAATACCATGACTCCATCTCCTCGGATCAAGTTTTTCTCGAAATCAAAGTCTCCATCTCCTTGGATCAAATTTTTGGATTACCCCTCTCACTTTCACTCCCACCCCAAAATTTCTCGATAATACCAAGACTCCATCTCCTTGGATCAAATTTTTGGATTACCCCTCTCACTTTCACTCCCACCCCAAAATTTCTCGATAATACCAAGACTCCATCTCCTTGGATCAAGGTTTTTGGATTCCCCCCTCTGGGGGTTTCGAAAGTCTCCATCTCCTCGGATCAAGTTTTTTGGATTCCCCCCTATGGGGTTTTCGAAATTCCTCGGATCAAGTTTTTGGAATCCCCCCTCTGGGTATAAGCATTCAAATGAACTCCTCCTATGGGGCATGCTTACTACAGGTCTAATGAAGGGTGTTTACTCGGCGGTCAGTGACGTCACGTGTTGACCCAGCACACAGGTTGAATCTTGTCTACCCTTTTACCCACCCTCCCAAACCCTCACACTCCAACCATCACCTCACAATTTTCACTCATAACCCCCAATTTTTCTCGTTTTAACCCTTTTAGTTCATTAAAGTTAATAAGGGGACACATGCATCAGAAAGTCACCACATCGCTTACATCCACTTTCGTTAAATTCACTACTCACAATTTTACATATTACGAAGTTAAATACGCACTTTTACTTTGAACATCTTCAAAACACTCTCATAAATCATTTGAATACTCACAAAAAATACCTTTATACATTTCCAAACAACACTGAAATACTCCAAAAACATCATTCGAACACCCCCAAATCACCTCTGAATACTCCCAGAACGCCTTTATAAGTACTCTTGCACATCATTTGAACACCTTCATAAGTACTCTCATAATCATTTGTACACCTTCAAAAAACACCTTTGAATACTCACATAAACACCCTTGAACACCTTCAAAACACCTTCAAAGCACTCTCATAATCATTTGAACACACTCAAAACACCTTTGAATAACCTCAAAACACCTTTGAACACCTTCAAAACACCCTTGAACACCTTCAAAACACCCTTGAACACCTTCAAAAACAACATTTGAACACACTCAAAACACCTTTGAACACCTTTGAACATTTCCAAAACACTATTTGAGTACTCCCAAATAAGATTTGACATCTCTAATTTATCTGCACTTACACATTTCATTAAATTACAACTCATCCGTCAGTCTCCAGACTTCACAACATTATCACAAAAACTAACTCAAACACTTTACTTTGAACACCCCCAAAAACACTCTCATAATCATTTGAATACTCACATAAACACCCTTGAACACCTTCAAAACACCTTTGAATATCGTTTTTAAACTAATTTCATCACAACCCACTTATATCATCTTTTTTCGGTAACTCTAATTCGACTACACTACCCTCATCAATTACCAACAAATTTTACTCGTTTTAACTAATGTCATCACTGTAACCAAGATTTTCACAAAAAAAAAAAAAAAAAAAAAAAAAAAAATATGACACCTAACACACACGCACACACACACACCCCACAACACCCACAATTTTTCTCGTTTTAACCCTTTTAGTTCATTAAAGTTAATAAGGGGACACAGTACATCAGAAAGTCACAACAACAACATCCACAACCCACAATTTTTTCTCGTTTTAGCTAATTTCATCAGAAAAAGTCCCAACAACAACCCACTTATAACATCTTTTTTCGGTATCTCTAGTTCGACAACAACACCCACAACACCCACATCCCACAACACCCATGAACATTTCCAAAACACTATTTGAGTACTCCCAATTACACCACTGATTACTACTAAAACACCGCTGAATTCAACACCTTCAAAACACCCTTGAACACCTTCAAAACCCTCTTGAACACTTTCAAAAACACCTTTGAACATTTCCAATCAACACTGAAACACTTCCAAAAAACACACTTTGAGTACTCCCAATTACACCACTGAATACTACTAAAACACCGCTGAATTCAATCAAAACACCCTTCAACACCTTCAAAACACCTTTGAACACCTTCAAAACACCTTTGACACCTTCAAAAGACTCTTGAACACCTTCAAAAAACACCTTCGAACATTTCCAATCAACACTGAAACACTTCCAAAAACACAATTTGAGTACTCCCAATTACACCACTGAATTCTACTAAAACACCGCTGAATTCAATCAAAACACCCTTCAACACCTTCAAAACACCTTTGAACACACTCAAAACACCTTTGAATAACCTCAAAACACCTTTGAACACCTTCAAAACACTCTCATAATCATTTGAACACACTCAAAACACCTTTGAATAACCTCAAAACACCTTTGAACACCTTCAAAACACCCTTGAACACCTTCAAAACACCCTTGAACACCTTCAAAAAAACAACATTTGAACACACTCAAAACACCTTTGAACATTTCCAAACAACACTGAAACACTTCCAAAAACACCATTTGAGTACTCCCAATTACACCACTGAATACTACTAAAACACCGCTGAATTCAATCAAAACACCCTTCAACACCTTCAAAACACCTTTGAACACCTTTGAACATTTCCAAAACACTATTTGAGTACTCCCAATTACACCACTGATTACTACTAAAACACCGCTGAATTCAATCAAAACACCCTTCAACACCTTCAAACACCCTTGAACACACTCAAAACACCTTTGAATAACCTCAAAACACCTTTGAACACCTTCAAAACACTCTCATAATCATTTGAACACACTCAAAACACCTTTGAATAACCTCAAAACACCTTTGAACACCTTCAAAACACCCTTGAACACCTTCAAAAAAAAACAACATTTGAACACACTCAAAACACCTTTGAACACCTTTGAACATTTCCAAACAACACTGAAACACTTCCAAAAACACCATTTGAGTACTCCCAAATACACCACTGAATACTAAAACACCACTGAATACACTCAAAACACCACCAAAAATCACCATAAACTAAGATCAACACCCACATCCCACAACACCCACAACCCACAACACCCACAATTTTTTCTCGTTTTATCTAATTTCATCAGAAAGTCACAACACCCACACCTCCCATTTTTTTCTCGTTTTAACCCTTTTAGTTCATTAAAGTTAATAAGGGGCCACACTACATCAGAAAGTCACAAAAACAACCCACTTATAACGTCTTTTCGGTATCTCTAGTTCGTCAACAACACCCACATCCCACATCACCCACATCCCACATCCCACACACACACACACACACACACACACACACATCCCTAACCTAGCCTAACCTAACCTAACTTATCCTATCCTAACTAATAACCTAACCTAACCTAACCTAACCTAACCTAACCTAACCTAACCTAACCTAACTTATCCTAACCTAGCCTAACCTAACCTAACCTAACATTACCTAACTTATCCTAACCTAACCTAACCTAGCCTAACCTAACCTAACTTAACCTAACCTAACCTAACAGAACCTACCCTAACCTAACCCTACCTAACATAACCTAACCTAGCCTAACCTAACCTAACCTAACTTAACCTAACCCAACCTAACCTAACCTAACCTAGCCTAACCTAACTTAACCTAACCTAACCTAACCTACCCTAACCTAACTTATCCTAACCTAACCTATCTTAACCTTACCTAACCTAACCTAGCCGAACCTATCCTAACCTAACCTAAAATATATTAGAACACTTCCAAAATACATTAGAGTACTCCAGAATTACTTTGAACGACTCCATTTTTTTTTGGATATTTCCAAATTAGTTTTGAAAACTTTATCGTAAAATCAAACATTATTTTCTTGTTGGTAAACACACTCAATGGTAGAAATATTTACTCGATTTCCGAATAGAAACACTTTCCTCGCTCTGAGAGACTCATTGTGGGTCACCCCTTCCCCCCCCCTCCCCCCCCCCCAACACCACTGGGGTAATGCGGTTCACACCCAAGGTAGATTTAAGATAATCATGAACACCTGCGCCAACTCAGGACAGACAGACGCCATGAAATGCGGGTAACATCCAAGGTAGAAAATCATCTCTTTCCAGACCAACTGTCTATCCTAACCTAACCTAACCTAACCTAACCTAATTCCTAACCTAACCTAACCTCACCTAACCGAACCTAACCTAACTCCATCAATCACCTCTATCCTAACCTAACCTAACCTAACCTAACCTAACCCAACCTAACTCCATCAAACACCTCTATCCTAACCTAACCTAACCTATCCTAACCTAACCTAACTCCATCAAACACCTCGAATACTACCTAACTTAACCTAACCTAACCTTACCTAACCTACCGAACCTAACCTAACCTAACCTAACCTATCCTAACCTGTCCCAACCTAACCTAACCTATCCTAACCTAACCTAACCTAACTTAACCTAACTTATCCTAAGCTAACCTAACCTAACTTATCCTAACCTAACCTATCCTAACCTAACCTAAACACTGACTAACTTTGAACCAACTCTGAACACCACTGATCTTCTTCAAAAAATGCTCTGCACATCATTTGAACACCTTCAAAAAAACACCATCAAACACCTCCGAATACTCCCAAAAAAAAACACTACTGATTACTACCAAATCACCACTGAATACTACCAATCACCGTCAAAATCACCAGAAACTAAGTTTAACATCACCATCTAACATCCTTTTTATAGAAATCCCCTCAAATCACTATAACCAAGAACTCCCTCCCCATTTGGCGCATAAAAAAAAGCATGAACACAAACCTAATACGCAAACACTTAGTACATGATCACCATCAACTGAAAACATATCTTATACACACACATAATATAAGACAATCACCAACTACAATCACCCATGTTCACTTACCTCAAAATCACTAATATCACAGAAAACAATCATTTTTATAAACATTTCACACACACACACACACACACAAAAAAAAAATAATATTTGACAATATCTAAGCGCACTCACCTCACTACCACCAACACACGATGTCTCACCTCACAGGACCGACGAGCTCACCTCCAGTGACGTCACACTCCCATTGTGTTACTTGGTGGTTGGTAACATCACACCTAACCCCCCTTGTTTCAACCTGTTGTACCCTACATTATCTAAGAACACTATATCCAAGACGATTACCAGATTTTATGATCCCCAACACCAAGATCACAGAAAACACACATTTTTATAATTATTCACACAAAAATCACGATCACCAATTCCATATCATGTTTACCGTCATCTATCAACACTAATCACCAAGATCACCAAAAAAAATCTAAGATCATGCATCTCAAAACTACTATGATCACTGAAAACACTTATTTTTTAAACATTCGCACAAAAATAAGACATACACAAAAATACCACAACACTTCCACCAACATCTATAACATAACATGAGCACTATAACATATCACTATCACAAAAAAAAAAAATAATACACAGACACCCACATATTATACATTTCAATTGCAAATTTAAGACATGAGACATACACACCAAATCTAAGACATTCACCTCCAACTAAGACATACACATCACCCCTAAAACTTCCTTCCTTATTCATTCCGTATATCTCCTAGAGCTGTTTTAACCCCGACGGATCCATCACGACGTAGGAGCCAGAGTGTAGTAGGTGGTGTTGGAGTGGTGATGGTTCCTCTGGCTCCTACGTCGTGATGGATCCGTCGGGGTTAAAACAGCTCTAGGAGATATACGGAATGAATAAGGAAGGAAGTTTTAGGGGTGATGTGTATGTCTTAGTTGGAGGTGAATGTCTTAGATTTGGTGTGTATGTCTCATGTCTTAAATTTGCAATTGAAATGTATAATATGTGGGTGTCTGTGTATTATTTTTTTTTTTTGTGATAGTGATATGTTATAGTGCTCATGTTATGTTATAGATGTTGGTGGAAGTGTTGTGGTATTTTTGTGTATGTCTTATTTTTGTGCGAATGTTTAAAATAAGTGATTTCAGTGATCATAGTAGTTTTGAGATGCATGATCTTAGATTTTTTTTGGTGATCTTGGTGATTAGTGTTGATAGATGACGGTAAACATGATATGGAATTGGTGATCGTGATTTTTGTGTGAATAATTATAAAAATGTGTGTTTTCTGTGATCTTGGTGTTGGGGATCATAAAATCTGGTAATCGTCTTGGATATAGTGTTCTTAGATAATGTAGGGTACAACAGGTTGAAACAAGGGGGGTTAGGTGTGATGTTACCAACCACCAAGTAACACAATGGGAGTGTGACGTCACTGGAGGTGAGCTCGTCGGTCCTGTGAGGTGAGACATCGTGTGTTGGTGGTAGTGAGGTGAGTGCGCTTAGATATTGTCAAATATTATTTTTTTTCTTGTGTGTGTGTGTGTGTGTGAAATGTTTATAAAAATGATTGTTTTCTGTGATATTAGTGATTTTGAGGTAAGTGAACATGGGTGATTGTAGTTGGTGATTGTCTTATATTATGTGTGTGTATAAGATATGTTTTCAGTTGATGGTGATCATGTACTAAGTGTTTGCGTATTAGGTTTGTGTTCATGCTTTTTTTTATGCGTCAAATGGGGAGGGAGTTCTTGGTTATAGTGATTTGAGGGGATTTCTATAAAAAGGATGTTAGATGGTGATGTTAAACTTAGTTTCTGGTGATTTTGACGGTGATTGGTAGTATTCAGTGGTGATTTGGTAGTAATCAGTAGTGTTTTTTTTTGGGAGTATTCGGAGGTGTTTGATGGTGTTTTTTTGAAGGTGTTCAAATGATGTGCAGAGCATTTTTTGAAGAAGATCAGTGGTGTTCAGAGTTGGTTCAAAGTTAGTCAGTGTTTAGGTTAGGTTAGGATAGGTTAGGTTAGGATAAGTTAGGTTAGGTTAGCTTAGGATAAGTTAGGTTAAGTTAGGTTAGGTTAGGTTAGGATAGGTTAGGTTAGGTTGGGACAGGTTAGGATAGGTTAGGTTAGGTTAGGTTAGGTTCGGTAGGTTAGGTAAGGTTAGGTTAGGTTAAGTTAGGTAGTATTCGAGGTGTTTGATTGAGTTAGGTTAGGTTAGGATAGGTTAGGTTAGGTTAGGATAGAGGTGTTTGATGGAGTTAGGTTGGGTTAGGTTAGGTTAGGTTAGGTTAGGTTAGGATAGAGGTGATTGATGGAGTTAGGTTAGGTTCGGTTAGGTGAGGTTAGGTTAGGTTAGGAATTAGGTTAGGTTAGGTTAGGTTAGGTTAGGATAGACAGTTGGTCTGGAAAGAGATGATTTTCTACCTTGGATGTTACCCGCATTTCATGGCGTCTGTCTGTCCTGAGTTGGCGCAGGTGTTCATGATTATCTTAAATCTACCTTGGGTGTGAACCGCATTACCCCAGTGGTTTTGGGGGGGGGGAGGGTGGGGGGGAGGGGTGACCCACAATGAGTCTCTCAGAGCGAGGAAAGTGTTTCTATTCGGAAATCGAGTAAATATTTCTACCATTGAGTGTGTTTACCAACAAGAAAATAATGTTTGATTTTACGATAAAGTTTTCAAAACTAATTTGGAAATATCCAAAAAAAAATGGAGTCGTTCAAAGTAATTCTGGAGTACTCTAATGTATTTTGGAAGTGTTCTAATATATTTTAGGTTAGGTTAGGATAGGTTCGGCTAGGTTAGGTTAGGTAAGGTTAAGATAGGTTAGGTTAGGATAAGTTAGGTTAGGGTAGGTTAGGTTAGGTTAGGTTAAGTTAGGTTAGGCTAGGTTAGGTTAGGTTAGGTTGGGTTAGGTTAAGTTAGGTTAGGTTAGGTTAGGCTAGGTTAGGTTATGTTAGGTAGGGTTAGGTTAGGGTAGGTTCTGTTAGGTTAGGTTAGGTTAAGTTAGGTTAGGTTAGGCTAGGTTAGGTTAGGTTAGGATAAGTTAGGTAAGGTTAGGTTAGGTTAGGTTAGGCTAGGTTAGGATAAGTTAGGTTAGGTTAGGTTAGGTTAGGTTAGGTTAGGTTAGGTTAGGTTAGGTTATGTTAGGATAAGTTAGGTTAGGTTAGGCTAGGTTAGGGATGTGTGTGTGTGTGTGTGTGGGATGTGGGATGTGGGTGATGTGGGATGTGGGTGTTGTTGACGAACTAGAGATACCGAAAAGACGTTATAAGTGGGTTGTTTTTGTGACTTTCTGATGTAGTGTGGCCCCTTATTAACTTTAATGAACTAAAAGGGTTAAAACGAGAAAAAAATGGGAGGTGTGGGTGTTGTGACTTTCTGATGAAATTAGATAAAACGAGAAAAAATTGTGGGTGTTGTGGGTTGTGGGTGTTGTGGGATGTGGGTGTTGATCTTAGTTTATGGTGATTTTTGGTGGTGTTTTGAGTGTATTCAGTGGTGTTTTAGTATTCAGTGGTGTATTTGGGAGTACTCAAATGGTGTTTTTGGAAGTGTTTCAGTGTTGTTTGGAAATGTTCAAAGGTGTTCAAAGGTGTTTTGAGTGTGTTCAAATGTTGTTTTTTTTTGAAGGTGTTCAAGGGTGTTTTGAAGGTGTTCAAAGGTGTTTTGAGGTTATTCAAAGGTGTTTTGAGTGTGTTCAAATGATTATGAGAGTGTTTTGAAGGTGTTCAAAGGTGTTTTGAGGTTATTCAAAGGTGTTTTGAGTGTGTTCAAGGGTGTTTGAAGGTGTTGAAGGGTGTTTTGATTGAATTCAGCGGTGTTTTAGTAGTAATCAGTGGTGTAATTGGGAGTACTCAAATAGTGTTTTGGAAATGTTCAAAGGTGTTCAAAGGTGTTTTGAAGGTGTTGAAGGGTGTTTAGATTGAATTCAGCGGTGTTTTAGTAGTATTCAGTGGTGTAATTGGGAGTACTCAAATGGTGTTTTTGGAAGTGTTTCAGTGTTGTTTGGAAATGTTCAAAGGTGTTTTGAGTGTGTTCAAATGTTGTTTTTTTGAAGGTGTTCAAGGGTGTTTTGAAGGTGTTCAAGGGTGTTTTGAAGGTGTTCAAAGGTGTTTTGAGGTTATTCAAAGGTGTTTTGAGTGTGTTCAAATGATTATGAGAGTGTTTTGAAGGTGTTCAAAGGTGTTTTGAGGTTATTCAAAGGTGTTTTGAGTGTGTTCAAAGGTGTTTTGAAGGTGTTGAAGGGTGTTTTGATTGAATTCAGCGGTGTTTTAGTAGAATTCAGTGGTGTAATTGGGAGTACTCAAATTGTGTTTTTGGAAGTGTTTCAGTGTTGATTGGAAATGTTCGAAGGTGTTTTTTGAAGGTGTTCAAGAGTCTTTTGAAGGTGTCAAAGGTGTTTTGAAGGTGTTCAAAGGTGTTTTGAGGTTATTCAAAGGTGTTTTGAGTGTGTTCAAATGATTATGAGAGTGTTTTGAAGGTGTTCAAAGGTGTTTTGAGGTTATTCAAAGGTGTTTTGAGTGTGTTCAAAGGTGTTTTGAAGGTGTTGAAGGGTGTTTTGATTGAATTCAGCGGTGTTTTAGTAGAATTCAGTGGTGTAATTGGGAGTACTCAAATTGTGTTTTTGGAAGTGTTTCCGTGTTGATTGGAAATGTTCGAAGGTGTTTTTTGAAGGTGTTCAAGAGTCTTTTGAAGGTGTCAAAGGTGTTTTGAAGGTGTTCAAAGGTGTTTTGAAGGTGTTGAAGGGTGTTTTGATTGAATTCAGCGGTGTTTTAGTAGTATTCAGTGGTGTAATTGGGAGTACTCAAAGTGTGTTTTTTGGAAGTGTTTCAGTGTTGATTGGAAATGTTCAAAGGTGTTTTTGAAAGTGTTCAAGAGGGTTTTGAAGGTGTTCAAGGGTGTTTTGATTGAATTCAGCGGTGTTTTAGTAGTAATCAGTGGTGTAATTGGGAGTACTCAAATAGTGTTTTGGAAATGTTCATGGGTGTTGTGGGAAGTGGGTGTTGTGGGTGTTGTTGTCGAACTAGAGATACCGAAAAAAGATGTTATAAGTGGGTTGTTGTTGGGACTTTTTCTGATGTAGTGTGTCCCCTTATTAACTTTAATGAACTAAAAGGGCTAAAACGAGAAAAAATTGTGGGTTGTGGATGTTGTTGTTGTGACTTTCTGATGTACTGTGTCCCCTTATTAACTTTAATGAACTAAAAGGGTTAAAACGAGAAAAATTGTGGGTGTTGTGGGGTGTGTGTGTGTGCGTGTGTGTTAGGTGTCATAGAGTTTTTTTTTTTTTGTTTTTTGTTTTTTTTTGTGAAAATCTTGGTTACAGTGATGACATTAGTTAAAACGAGTAAAATTTGTTGGTAATTGATGAGGGTAGTGTAATCGAATTAGAGTTACCGAAAAAAGATGATATAAGTGGGTTGTGATGAAATTAGTTTAAAAACGATATTCAAAGGTGTTTTGAAGGTGTTCAAGGGTGTTTATGTGAGTATTCAAATGATTATGAGAGTGTTTTTGGGGGTGTTCAAAGTAAAGTGTTTGAGTTAGTTTTTTGTGATAATGTTGTGAAGTCTGGAGACTGAGGGATGAGTTGTAATTTAATGAAATGTGTAAGTGCAGATAAATTAGAGATGTCAAATCTTATTTGGGAGTACTCAAATAGTGTTTTGGAAATGTTCAAAGGTGTTCAAAGGTGTTTTGAGTGTGTTCAAATGTTGTTTTTGAAGGTGTTCAAGGGTGTTTTGAAGGTGTTCAAGGGTGTTTTGAAGGTGTTCAAAGGTGTTTTGAGGTTATTCAAAGGTGTTTTGAGTGTGTTCAAATGATTATGAGAGTGTTTTGAATGTGTTCAAAGGTGTTTTGAAGGTGTTCAAAGGTGTTTTGAAGGTGTTGAAGGCTGTTTTGAGTGTGTTCAAGGGTGTTTGAAGGTGTTGAAGGGTGTGCAAGAGTACTTATAAAGGCGTTCTGGGAGTATTCAGAGGTGATTTGGGGGTGTTCGAATGATGTTTTTGGAGTATTTCAGTGTTGTTTGGAAATGTATAAAGGTATTTTTTGTGAGTATTCAAATGATTTATGAGAGTGTTTTGAAGATGTTCAAAGTAAAAGTGCGTATTTAACTTCGTAATATGTAAAATTGTGAGTAGTGAATTTAACGAAAGTGGATGTAAGCGATGTGGTGACTTTCTGATGCATGTGTCCCCTTATTAACTTTAATGAACTAAAAGGGTTAAAACGAGAAAAATTGGGGGTTATGAGTGAAAATTGTGAGGTGTTGGTTGGAGTGTGAGGGTTTGGGAGGGTGGGTAAAAGGGTAGACAAGATTCAACCTGTGTGCGCGGTCATCACGTGACGTCACTGACATAGGGGTAAGCCGACAAGATTTAGCTTGTATGTGTGACGTCACTGACCGCCGAGTAAACACCCTTCTTAGTTCATTTAACTTAATGAGAGGAAATTTTTAGTTCATTTAACTTAATGAGAGGAAACTTTTAGTTCATTTTAAAATAATAAGGGGAAGATGTTTAGACCTGTAGTAAGCATGCCCCCATAGGAGGAGTCTATTTTGAATGCTTACCCCCAGAGGGGGGATTCCAAAAACTTTGATCCGAGGAATTTTGAAAACCCCATAGGGGGGAATCCAAAAAAAAACTTGATCCAAGGAGATGGAGTCTTGGTATTATCGAGAAATTTTGGGGTTGGGGGGGGGTGAAAGTGGGAGGGGGGGAACCTTAAAAATTTGATCCAAGGAGATGGAGAATTTCGAAAAACCCCCCAGAGGGGGGAATGCAAAAAAAAACTTGATCCAAGGAGATGGAGAATTTCGAAAACCCCATAGGGGGGGATCCAAAAATTTGATCCAAGGAGATGGAGACTTTGATTTCGAGAAAAACTTGATCCAAGGAGATGGAGAATTTCGAAAACCCCATAGGGAGGAATCCAAAAAACTTGATCCGAGGAGATGGAGAATTTCGAAAACTCGATCCGAGGAGATGGAGTCATGGTATTGTCGAGGAAATTTGGGATGGGGGTGAAAGTGAGAGGGGGAACCTTAAAAACTTGATCCGAGGAGATGGAGAGCACAAGAAAATGAAATTCAAAAAAAATTCGAAACCCCATAGGGGAGAATCCAAAAACCTTGATCCAAGGAGATCATAAGAAAAAAAATTCGAGGCGCGGGGGCGATCCGGACGACGCTGCAGAAGGCGCAGCAGAAGGCGCGGGCGGGGGGTCGCGAAGGGCGCGGGCGGGCGCGCGGGTGGGGCGCGCGGGCGGGCGCGCGGGCGGGGGGGTCGCGAAGGGCGCGGGCGGGCGCGCCGGCGGGCGCGCGGCGCGACGGCGGGGTCGCGAAGGGGGGGGGGGTCGATATATATATATATATATATATATGAGAGAGAGAGAATATGTATGTGTAATATAATAAGAGCAGAAGTAGTGGTGTGTGTGGGTAAGAATGATGGGATTAAACTGAAGGGAGGGGTTGTGATGTACCACCTGCTGCCTCGCCCCAGCCTCCTCTTCCTTTCTTTCTCTCTCTCTCTCTTTCTCTCTCTCTCTCTCTTTCTCTCTCTCTCTCTCTCTCTCTCTCTTTCTCTCTCTCTCTCTCTCCACCTTTTACTTTCCCCACAGTTTACTATTACTACTCATCCTTATCCTACTTCACCTTCTCCTATTACTACTAGTACACTCTTTCATACTCCACTTTCTACTCTGCCTTCTACTCCGCCCTTTCCTTCTGTTCTTTTCCCTCATCCTTGTCATCATGCTGCTCCCTCCTCAGTTACTTCATTTTGCTCACCCTTCACCACCTACTCATCACCTCTTCCTTCTTGCCTCCTGCTCACCATCTTCTAAACGTTAGGTCGTGTAACATTACTATTCTTTGATCTTTTATTTGTTCCTCCGTTCTGTGACGATATCTACTTCGATTTTTGTTTTTGTTATAAATATTATGTAGGCCTGCAGAACGCTAGCAGTCACAGTCGGTCTGATCAGATATTCAACAAGGAAGCCTGGCCTCAAACGAGGCTCTGATGGTTTGGATTTGAGTCGAAATTCAACATGATTTAATAGTCATCAAACCGTATTCGTTGGGTAGCATTGAATTGGGTTGGTCAAATATTTTTGTTAGTGAGTTGAGATGGACTTGCCAAGTATGGGCCAGTAGGCCTGTTGTAGTGTTCCTCCTTTCTCGTGTTCTTGTGTAAGAACCCTTAAAATTGGTAACGGATATATGTCTGGTGTTTTGAGTTCTGTCTTGACCTGGCTGGCATCCACGGTCTGACATGTTATTTTCTGGGGCCTGGTAGCAGATTTCTTGTAGATTTTTAAGTGTGGTTTTTCAGTGTCGAGGAGTTTAAATAGTGATGTTAGAAAGCTAAATATTCATTTCCCTACTTTTCCTGTTATACCTACCGGAGTGGGAGATATGGGAGGAAGTGCAAAATAAACCCAGTGAGGAGCAGGGGTGCGGTGGGAACAATAAGGGAACACTGTATCAACATCCGGGGTCCCAGACTATTCAACATCTTACCAAAAGATATCAGAAACACGGCTGGAACAAGTGTAGAAGCCTTGAAGAGGAAACTGGACAAGTATCTTCACCAGGTGCCAGATCAACCAGGCTGTAATGGATATGTGGTCAGGGGGGCCTCCAGCAGCAACAGTCTGGTTGACCAGGCATACAAGCCTGGCCCAGGACCAGGGTGCGGGAGTAGAGAAACCCTGGAAACTCATCCAAAATATACTAGTTGTAACAGGCATGATCTACTGCTTGTTCTAAAGAACTTTAGTTTATGTTGTGTAGTTCTTCTCTATAGTTAATATCAGCTGGTGTCTTAACTCTCCTTCCTCCAACATTTTTATGATGTTTGATGTAGATAAATTGTTTTACAGAAACGACAGGTTGATAAATTTAGACGCATGGGCAACACTTGAGTATCTTTACTGTGGAAATGTTTCGCCACACAGTGAGTTCATCAGTCCAGTATAAAGAAGAATGGTGAATATCAGGAGGGACTCAGTCTGGAGTCGATGTAATCAGTCCATCAATCTTGATAAGATTGGTGGACTGATTACATCAAATTCTTTCTGATCTTCACTATTCTTATTTGCGATGGACTGTTGAAGCCACTGTGTGGCGGAACGTTTCTTCAATAAAGATAACCAAGTGTTGCCAATGTGTGTAATTGATTGTGCTGTTTCATGTGAAGAACTATGTTCGCACTATCTAAAGCCTCGAAATTTTAGCTGAATTTCAGCCAACCTATGAACACTTGATTGCTCATGCCAGTAACTTTGTGTATGTTTTGCTCATTATTATAGCGCATGTGCTGCTTGTGTGGATGTGTTACAATTCATCTATAGCAACCTACAATGTTTGTGATAATATATGGTAAATATAAGATGTATACCGTATAAAGCACACAGTTTTCATGAGAAAAGTATCTTTGAATGGTGGTAGTGTGGATTGAAGCGCAGTAGCAGCACAAGTGTCCGCTAGGTGTCACCACTGGACGGGTGGGTGAGAGCCAGCATGGCACCAACACATCCAGGGGGTACGTAACTCTGGCCTAAGGCTAGTTAAGGGGCCAGACAATATGGTTCTGGGTCAGGGCGCTCTAGGAAGCGCGAAGAATCGAAAGAGCAACTAAGAAATAAGATGATCAACACGAAATAAGTGACGAGTTTCAAAAAAGGAATTCTACTTAGATGATAATGACGTGGGCGGTGAGATATACTCGAAGGTTACCTGTAGTAGCTTCTGGGGGTTACTGCCCCCGCTGCCCGCTCCAAGACCAGGCCTCTTGGTTGCTGCCCTGATCGATCAAGTTGTCTGTGCCCGCAGTTCAACGTGTGCAGCACAGTCCGGCTAATTAAAAACTGTTTTTTAGGAATTTGTCACGAGCTCCCTCGTAGACAGCTAGGGGTTTGCCGGTAATCCTCCTTGTGTATGACCAGAGGTTCTTCAAGAGTCGAGGCTCATTTACACTTGTTGAGTTCTTTGTATATTCATCACTGCCCAGCTGTTTATCGTCTGTTTAGCTTTCACATGTAATGATTTCATTAATCTGGGATTAATTCCTCTAGAGTCTTCCAGGTGTAAATTATGACATATCTTTCTCGCCTACGTTCTAAGAAGTACAATTATAGGGTCCTCAAACGGTCCTAGTATT
>NC_091334.1:14764844-14799844 GCF_038502225.1 Cherax quadricarinatus
ACACACACACACATATATATATATATATATATATATATATATATATATATATATATATATATATATACATACACACACGCCTCGACCCACAGACCATCCGCATCGGTGTTGCCCTTCGACTTGCCGCCCCTATTCTCGCCGAACACAGGTGTATTTGTGGCAGTGAAGCAGCAGACCGATTCGGGTACCATGGTCTTGTGTGCCGTAAATCCGAGGGAAAGATTGCAAGACATGAGGAGGTTAATAACATCAAGAGGAGCCTCACAACAGCTGGATGCCCAGCAGTAAGGGAGCCACCCCAACTATGCAGATCTTATGGCAGCCAGAAGCGTCCAGATGGTATCACCCTTCAAGCCTGGACAGATGGGAAGCAGGTGGTGTGGGACTATACATGTGCATCTACCTTGGCTGATACCTATCTCCAATACACCAGGGAGGAAGGAGGGGCAGCTGCCAGCTTCAGGGAGTCCCAAAAGTCTAGAAAATATGGAGAACTTGCCCATCATTACATGTTTGTTCCCATAGGCTCAGAGACCCTTGGCTTATGGGGAAAGAGTGCATCTAATTTCCTTAAGGAGCTGGGAAAAAGACTCATCAGGGTAACTAGGGATCCCAGGGCAGCTAGTTTTCTGTTCCAGCGGCTCAGTGCGGCTGTTCAAAGGGGTAATGCCTGCTGCATTTTGGGCACACGCCCCAGCTCGGAGGAGCTGGATGAGATTTTCGCCTTATAATCGGTGATACACACGTAACAACATGTACCTTATATGCCACCTTTATATTAACAATGTATCTCTTAAATTTTCTGTGCCATATTATGTAATAAAATATTCCTATTGGTAAAAAAAATAGTTTAAAAGATGGGGTGGTAGGGGAAGTGGAATATTCAAATGGCTTCAGGAAGAAACCCAAATATTCTTCCTTGAAGCCTTTTTATCCACTTCTCCGAGGCTATGGGTCCCACAATTTACACCAGAGGTTACCTGGAGGTGGTTACCTGGAGGTTATTCCGGGGATCAACGCCCCCGCGGCCCGGTCCACGACCAGGCCTCCCGATGGATCAGGGCCTGATCAACTAGGCTGTTACTGCTGGCCGCACGCAGTCCGACGTACGAGCCACAGCCCGGCTGATCCGGCACCGACTTTAGGTATCTGTCCAGCTCTCTCTTGAAGGCAGCCAGGGGTTTATTGGCAATTCCCCTAATGCTTGATGGGAGGCTGTTGAACAGTCTTGGGCCCCGGACACTTATGGTGTTTTCTCTTAGTGTACCAATGGCGCCCCTACTTTTTATTGGCGGCATTTTGCATCGCCTGCCCAGTCTTTTACTTTCGTAGGGAGTGATTTCTGTGTGCAGATTTGGGACCATCCCTTCCAAGATTTTCCAAGTGTAGATTATGATATATCTCTCCCTCCTGCGTTCCAACGAGTACAAGTCAAGTGCTTCCAAGCGTTCCCAGTAGTTAAGGTGCTTGACAGAACTTATACGTGCAGTGGAGTGGACCCCCATCCTATAAATATATATATATATATATATATATATATATATATACATATATATATATATAAATATATATATATATATATAATTATATATATATATATAATTATATATATATATATATATATATATATATATATATATATATATATATTTGTATATATATTTGTATATATATGGGCAAGACAAGCCACAGAGGGTGGAAATATTTAGGTCAAGTACTTTCACACATCTCAGTGCATCATCAGGAGCTATGCAATGTTGCAAGGTAGCAACTGAAGCAGGAGAAATTTTCTCAGCGTAGGCCAGTGCAGGTCTGTCACCGGCCGCAGGTTCTCTTAAAATGTGGGCCAACGGTCGGTGCCAACTCTGCACCACCACCACTACCACCATCCCCCTCCTCCCCATATTGGATAAGAGGGTTTTTGAGATGTCACGTATGATGAAATTAAAAGATATAATAGTCAGCCCCAAGCTTTTTCTAGCTGCTTAGAACAGGTCATGTGACTTGAGAAAATACGTTTCTCATTGTATACTATATATATGGGTTGCTAATATTTTGTGTAGCCTTTTTAATTAATAAAAGAAAGGAATGGAATGTGCTGTTTGTTTAAGTGTCCTCTTCTGGGGTGCTCGAATGTTCCCAGGGGTACTCATAAGTATCTCTTCCTAAATATTGTTTACTATCCTTCTCAGTATCGGTTAATATGCCTTACTTGGGAATCTTCTATTCCATTCTGATAATTCTTTGATCAATGTATGGTACAGTAACAGCTAAACACGTTAAATAATCATTCACAACTGACATAGCATGAAGTGTTGGTACGTCAGTTTTGAATGATTATATAATGTATTTAGCTGTTACTGTACCATACATTGACAGGTACACAAGATTATGTGATTACATAGGTAATGGAGTTAAAAGATATTAGAAGCAGAAATTTGGATCATAGAAATACCGGAATGGTATAGAAGATTCCCAAGTAAGGCATATTAACCTGCACTGAGAAAGATAGTAAACAATATTTAGGGAGAGATACTTGTAAGTACCCCTGGGAACATTAGAGTACCCCAGAAGAGGACGTTTAAATGGACAAAGAGCACATTCTATTGCCTTTCTTTTATTAATTTAAAAGGTTACACAAAATATTAGCAGCCCATATATATAGTATCCAATGAGAAACGTATTTTCTCAAGTCACATGACCTGTTATAAGAAGCGAGAAAAAGCTTGGGGCTGGCTATTAAATCTTCTAATTTCATAATACTTGACATCTCAAAAAGCCTCTTACCCCATATGGGGAGGAGGGGGGTGGTGGTGGTGCGGGGTTGGCACTGACCGTTGGCCCACATTCTGAGAGAACCTGTGGCCGGTGACAGACCCGCACTGCGGTAACCTGAGGAAACTTCCCCTGCTTCAGTTGCTATTTTGCAACATTGCATAGTTCCTGATGACGCACTGAGAAGTGTGAAAGTACTTGAGCTAAAGATTTCCATCCCCCGTGGCTTGTTTTGCATAATTAAGATCGCCTATTTGCGATTGTTTGCGCACGCATATATATATATATATATATATATATATATATATATATATATATTATTGTGACCACGAACGAGTGGTATTGATCAATAACAACACTGCACTAGCCAAGGACTCGAACCCATGCTGCTTTGGCCTGCCTCATGGTGGGCGAAAACACATGACGCCCTTATCCACTGAACCATACGATCCTTAAGAGTATGGTTCAGTGGATAAGGACATCATGTGTTTTCGCCCACCATGAGGCAGGCCAAAGCAGCATGGGTTCGAGTCCTTGGCTAGTGAAGTGTTGTTATTGATATATATATATATATATATATATATATATATATATATATATATATATATATATATATATGTGTGTGTGTGTGTGTGCGTGTGTTTTGTTGTGTATGTGTATTCACCAAGTTGTGTTTGCATGGTCGAGACTCAGCTCCTGGCTCCACCTAGACTACTTTGATGTGCATCACTGACGTCTGGTCTCTCCGGCTTGATCACATCTTTCCATATATTGAGTTTACTTCCATCACAGCCACGTCCAACTGACACCACTTTTCAGCCACACTGACACTGAAGAGATATTTCCATATATCCTTATGGGTCATCGGTGTTCCCTTGATGTGAGAGTCCAGAGGGAAGTCAGACCAATGAATAAAACTGAATAACTCCGAAATATTTCTTCTCGTACACATCCAGTATCAAGCATCAAGTATCCAGTATCAAGGAATAACTAGAAAAGTAGGCAGGTGAATGTTTACCTTTCTAATAAATAGAACGCAGAGTTATAGCAAGCAGAGTTAATTTAGAGACTCGCAGTGAAGAACTCTGTCACCCTAAGGCACAGCAGTCACCCCCATCCTTGGCATCCTCACATCTAACATAGTCACATAAGTCATAGCAAAGTATCATCCTTGGCAGTCTAGTGGTTTTTGGACAGGTATGAGGTAACACGTGGGTGGGTGGACAGGTAAGAGGCAACACGTGGGTGGGTGGACAGGTAAGAGGCAACACGTGGGTGGGTGGACAGGTATGAGGTAACACGTGGGTGGGTGGACAGGTAAGAGGCAACACGTGGGTGGGTGGACAGGTATGAGGTAACACGTGGGTGGGTGGACAGGTAAGAGGCAACACGTGGGTGGGTGGACAGGTAAGAGGCAACACGTGGGTGGGTGGACAGGTAAGAGGCAACACGTGGGTGGGTGGACAGGTATGAGGTAACACGTGGGTGGGTGGACAGGTAAGAGGCAACACGTGGGTGGGTGGACAGGTAAGAGGCAACACGTGGGTGGGTGGACAGGTAAGAGGTAACACGTGGGTGGGTGGACAGGTAAGAGGCAACACGTGGGTGGGTGGACAGGTAAGAGGCAACACGTGGGTGGGTGGACAGGTAAGAGGCAACACGTGGGTGGGTGGACAGGTAAGAGGCAACACGTGGGTGGGTGGACAGGTAAGAGGCAACACGTGGGTGGGTGGACAGGTAAGGGGCAACACGTGGGTGGGTGGACAGGTAAGAGGCAACACGTGGGTGGGTGGACAGGTAAGAGGCAACACGTGGGTGGGTGGACAGGTAAGAGGCAACACGTGGGTGGGTGGACAGGTAAGAGGTAACACGTGGGTGGGTGGACAGGTATGAGGTAACACGTGGGTGGGTGGACAGGTAAGAGGCAACACGTGGGTGGGTGGACAGGTATGAGGTAACACGTGGGTGGGTGGACAGGTAAGAGGCAACACGTGGGTGGGTGGACAGGTATGAGGTAACACGTGGGTGGGTGGACAGGTAAGAGGCAACACGTGGGTGGGTGGACAGGTATGAGGTAACACGTGGGTGGGTGGACAGGTAAGAGGCAACACGTGGGTGGGTGGACAGGTATGAGGTAACACGTGGGTGGGTGGACAGGTAAGAGGCAACACGTGGGTGGGTGGACAGGTATGAGGTAACACGTGGGTGGGTGGACAGGTATGAGGAAACACGTGGGTGGGTGGACAGGTAAGAGACAACACGTGGGTGGGTGGACAGGTATGAGGCAACACGTGGGTGGGTGGACAGGTATGAGGAAACACGTGGGTGGGTGGACAGGTAAGAGACAACACGTGGGTGGGTGGACAGGTATGAGGCAACACGTGGGTGGGTGGACAGGTAAGAGGCAACACGTGGGTTGAGTGGGTGGGTTGGCGGGGGCAACACATGGGTTGAGTGGGTGGTGTGTGAGCAACACGTGGGTGGTGTGTGGGCAACACGTGGTTTGAGTGGGTGGTGTATGGGTTAACACGGGTGAGTGGGTGGTGTGTGAGCAACACGTGGATTGAGTGGGTGGTGTGTGGGCAACACGTGGGTGAGTGGGTGGTGTGTGGGCAACACGTGGGTTGAGTGGGTGGTGTGTGGGCAACACGTGGGTTGAGTGGGTGGTGTGTGGGCAACACGTGGGTGAGTGGGTGGTGTGTGGGCAACACGTGGGTTGGGTGGGTGGTGTGTGGGCAACACGTGGGTTGAGTGGGTAAGGATGTCGGTTTCAGGGAACAGCAGTGTGCACTCTCCACCCTTTGTGTGACCTGCCGCCCCAGGCCACCCCTCCGCCGCCCACCACCCGCCCTCCACCACACGCCGCCCACTACCTCTCCCACAAGCCGCCCCGGGCGGGCATGGGAAGGTGATGGGAAGGATAAATGAGGTGAGAGAGAGAGAGTGAGAGATAGGGGGAGGAGGATGGAAGCAAATGTATACAACCTACCTTGTTACTACTACCATACACCTCCCCCACACCACTCCCGAATCATTCCCACCCAGTTCCCTCTACACCCTCTCGGTTCCCCCCACACCTTCCTCCCAGTCTCTTCCCCCACACCAGTTCTCCCCAGCCGGCCTTCACCCCACCCCCTCCTCTCTCCAATCGTGCACCTTCAGAAGACATGAAAATACAATTAGTGCCAGGCATCGCATCGAACTCCACTGCCGCCCCAGCCACCACCACCACCATCATCAAGCATAACACTGTAACAACTCCTGCAGACGATACTAGAATCTTCCTGAGAGTGGCATCCGTTGAAGACACAGTGAGCGTCGAAGCTGATATAAACCAAGTCTTCCCGTGGGCTACTGACAGCAATATATGTTCATTGTGGACAAATTTCAGTTACTATGCAACGAAAGAGTGGAGGAAATATAAACAAAATCAGAGTACAAGACAAGCTCAGCCACTCAGAATGTACGTCAAATGTGAGAGACCTGGGAGGTATAATGTCAGATCTCATGTACAAGGAGCAATTTTTTTCTATTGTAACCAACAAAAATGATAGGTTGAATAACTAGAACCTTCAAAACAAGAGATGCCAAACCAATGATACTCTTCAGGTTGCTCGTTCTCTGTAGGCTGGGATATTGTTGTGAACCAACGGATCCCTTGGCACGCGAAATGGCTGAGTTGGAAAATGTACAGAGAACGTTCACAATTCGTATGAACTCAAACATCTAAATTGCTGGGATCGCATAAAGTCCCTTGAACTGGACTCCTTCGAACACATGCGAGAGATCCGTCGTAAGTTACTCTTGGAAGGCTCTGGAGGGTTGATCCCAGATTTGCCAATGTGAGCTTAGCGTATCTCAGGATAACCTTTAGGAGCCGTGATAAATAGTCACTTATTGTTATGTGCACACTTCACAACGTATGTCAGCCCCCGTCTCAAAATACGGAGCACCTGCCTCGAACTTTTATGAGAGCAGGCACGTCCAGAAATGTTCGAAGGTTACTAACAGGACTATGCCCAGAGCTGAGACGTGTTGGCTGTGAGGAAAGACTGAAGTCATTGAACACAATGATTTTGGAAGAGAAGACTAATGGGGACATGCTTAAGACAAGACCTGTATGTGACCTTGGTATACCTCTAACGACATCAACATATCATCCTAGGATACACAGTTATGTAGTGATGTGTTTGTTGTGCAGCTCGTGGGACTTAGCTGAGACAGGTCAGTGGATGCATAACCACTGTGGATGAGTTATAATATTACGAGCCATGTCAGGAGATATTTTCTTTCCTGACGAATACCACTACTACTGTTACTTCAGGAAAAGTGATAGGACAGATAAGGACAAGCTAAAATGCGAGGGCCAGGAACAGAGGAACATAGATGAAAGTTAAATTTAATGAGCCACAGCGATATTAGAAAGTACTTGTCAGTTTTAGCTTGGCATGTTGACCAAGCGATTAAACAGACCAAAATCATTCATAAGCAAAGAGGTCAGTACACCAAGGCACGACCCTGGTGCTTCTACTGTTTATCCTCATAGTGAATGTAGATAAAAACCACTCGACAAAAGTTCGTATTATATAAATGTATTAAAATAAGCATGAAAATCAACTCGGTAGAAGACACGTAAAAAATGTAAGAAATAAACGAGGTCTTCCAGTGAACAGTAGAGAATAACATTATAATCTTTATTTCTACAAGTACATGATACAAGGTACACAGACCTAAGCTGACATCATTGACAGACAATGTAAAATTTCGTGCAAGTTAGGTTAATTTTGTTCCCAGGATGGGACCCACACCAGTCGGCTAACACCTAAGTATCTGTTTACTGCAAAGTGAACAGGAACAGCAGGAAACACGCTTAATGTTAGCAGCCGTTACCTGGTTACCTGGAGGTTATTCCGGGGATCAACGCCCCCGCGGCCCGGTCCATGACCAGGCCTCCCGATGGATCAGGGCCTGATCAACTAGGCTGTTACTGCTGGCCGCACACAGTCCGACGTACGAGCCACAGCCCGGCTGATCCGGCACTGACTTTAGGTATCTGTCCAGCTCTCTCTTGAAGGCAGCCAGGGGTTTATTGGCAATTCCCCTAATGCTTGATGGGAGGCTGTTGAACAGTTTTGGGCCCCGGACACTTATGGTGTTTTCTCTTAGTGTACCAATGGCGCCCCTACTTTTTATTGGCGGCATTTTGCATCGCCTGCCCAGTCTTTTACTTTCGTAGGGAGTGATTTCTGTGTGCAGATTTGGGACCATTCCTTCCAAGATTTTCCAAGTGTAGATTATGATATATCTCTCCCTCCTGCGTTCCAACGAGTACAAGTCAAGTGCTTCCAAGAGTTCCCAGTAGTTAAGGTGCTTGACAGAACTTATACGTACCGGGGATCGAACCACGGACCTCAGTATGTGAGCTGAGTACGCTTGCAACAAGAGCTACGGACACCTTAACGTTGAGTGGTGACAAATTCCAACTCGAACTTCTCACATCATAAAAATCTTCGAAAGAGTGATGAGACGGCAGATTACAAATTTCATGGACCAGCACAACCAACATAACGTGAACCAGCATGGTTTTAGAGCAGGACGATCATGTCTGTCACAGCTGCTGAACCATTATGACAGAATTACGAAGGCACTGGAAGACGACCAAAACGCAGATGTGATTTACACAGATTTTGCAAAGGCGTTTGACAAATGCGATCATGGAGTGACAGCGCACAAAATGAAGGACATGGGCATTACGGGGAAGGTAGGCAGATGGATTTTCGGTTTCCTAACACAGAACACAAAAAGTAGTAGTGAACTGGGCAATATCCAGCATCAGCGAGGTCAAAAGCTCAGTGCCCCAAGGCACTGTCCTGGCACCTCTGCTGTTTCTCATCCTCATAACAGACATAGATATAAACACCCGGCACACTTTTGTATCATTTGCAGATGACACTAAAATAAGCATGAAAGTCAGTACGGTAGAGGACACTGAAAAAGTACAGGAAGACACAAGCAGGGGTTTCCATTGGGCAGTGGAGAACAACAAGACGTTCAGTGATGATAAGTTCCAGCTGCTTAGGTATGGAAAGAATGAAGAACTTAAAAGGAACACTATATACAAAACTCAAGAGGGTCACCAAATAGAACGTAAGGAACACGTACAAGACCTGGGAATAATTATGTCGGTTGACCGTTCTTTTAATTAAGGAACAATATAAGACAAAGATCACGACAGCCAGGAAGATGACGGGATGGGTATTGAGAACTATCAGAACAAGGGAAATAATGCCGATGGTGACACTCTTCAAATCGCTAGTGCTCCCTCACTTAGAATATTGCTCAGTGCTGACGGTCCCGTTCAAAGCAGGAGAAATATCAGAGCTGAAACAAATACAGAGATCGTTGACTGCTCACATTGAGTCAGTAAAGCACCTAAATTACTGGGAACGCCTTCAAGTCTTGAACATGTACTCTTTGGAGCGGAGGAGAGAGAGGTACATGATAATATATACCTGGAAGGTACTCGAGGGCTTGGTCTCAAATCTGCACACTGCCATAACAACATACTGGAGTGAGAGATATGCGAGGAAGTGTAAAATAAACCCAGTGAGGAGCAGGGGTGCGGTGGGGACAATAAGGGAACACTGTATCAACACCCGGGGTCCTAGACTATTCAACATCTTACCAGAAGATATCAGAAACACGGCTGGAACAAGTGTAGAAGCCTTCAAGAGGAAACTGGACAAGTATCTTCACCAGGTGGCAATATAAACACAAATGCAGTATAATGTGATCCTTTATTGACTACGTTTCGCCCACACAGTGGGCTTTTTCAAGTCACAAACAGAACTGCCTGGGGTGGAAGGAACGCGAGTATTTATAGTCCGGCTGAGGTCAGGTGAAGAATGCTGCATCTGATGATGTAACGAGTTGGGTTGTAGAGTCTAAAAACTTGGGTAGCTTGGAAAGGAGACTGGACAAGTTTGTGAGCAGACCTTCTACAGTGTTCTTATGTGGGATAGCGATGAAGAAGTTTCTTGGCAAGTGGTTCAGCTATGTTATAGAAGCCACTATTCTGGTTGAAGTTGTCGGATATAGAAATAAGTGATGATTCCAGGATTCTTCGGTATTGAGTGTTGTCTTCTGTGGCGATAAGTCTTGAGTTTCTGTAGTTTATCAAGTGGTTGTGTGAATTACGGTGTTGTACGCAGGCATTCCTTGTGTCGTCAGACCTGCTTGCGTATTGGTGTTCTGAAATACGTGTTTGGAGGTCCCTTGATGTTTCGCCCACGTATAACTTGTTGCAGTCATTACAAGGGATTATGTATACCCCTGCAGAGGATGGAGGCTTGTCCTGCCTACTACTGGTGATGTCCTTGATGGTCGTGGTTGTGGAGGTAGATACTTGGAATGATGTTTTGGCAAAGATGTTGGAAACATGTTTGGCAATGGAGTTGGTGGGAAGGACTATGTATCTCTTCTCGGCAGTGTCTTCTCTGGGTGTGTTGAAGATGTTTAGTGCTCGCCGTCTGCAGTCTCTGATGAAGTGACGAGGATAGTGGAGTTTGGAAAATACCTGTTCAATTATAGTGCATTCTTCCTCAAGGAACTCGTTGCTGCAGATTCTGAGTGCACGCAGGAAGAAGCCTATAATTACACCACGTTTGGTTTTGGTGTCGTGGTGAGAGTAGAAGTGGAGAAGATCGTTTTGGTTGGTGGGTTTTCGATAGACTTTAAAACGAAGTTCGTGGTCAGATGCAGCATTCTTCACCTGACCTCAGCCGGACTATAAATACTCGCGTTCCTTCCACCCCAGGCAGTTCTGTTTGTGACTTGAAAAAGCCCACTGTGTGGGCGAAACGTAGTCAATAAAGGATCACATTATACTGCATTTGTGTTTATATTGCCATTGTGTCGGTATTTTATACCATTTATTTCCATCTTCACCAGGTGCCAGATCAACCAGCCTGATTGATCAGGCAAGCAAAAGACGAGCCTGGCCCATGGCCGGGATCCGAGAGTAGTGAAACTCTCGAAACTCTTCAAAGGTATATCAAAGGTACTTATATTTGGTTAGAATTGAGGAAAGTGTACAAGAATGAAGGAAGTGTAAAATGAACCCAGTGAAAAGCAGAGGTGATGACATGTCTTCACCAGGTGCAATATTAACCAGGTTGTAATGGATATGTGGGCCGGGTGGCCGCTATCAGCAACAGCCTGGTTGACCAGAAAAGCAACGAACAAGCCTGACCAAGCCCGGGCTCTGGGAGTAGAAAAACTCTCAGAACTCGTCAAAGGTATATCAAAGGGCGCCGTGGATACATTCGTGGCCCCAAACTATTCAACATTCTACCAGAAGATAACAGAAACACTGCTGAGACAAGGAAACCTTCAATAGTTAACTGGACAAATATTTCCAAATCAATCAGGCTGTGATGACTATGTGGGGCCACCCGGCCAATATCAGCATCGAATTGGTAGACCTGGCAAGCAACAGATCTACCTGGCCTAGGGCCGGGCTGCTGGAGTAAGGGAAACTCTGGAAACACGTCAAATGTATATCAGAAGTATGGGCCATCCACCAGGAGGCGTGGACTGGGAGCGGGCTGCGGGGGCGTTGATCCCCCCAGAAACTAACTCCAGGTATGGAAGAGGCGTGAACTGGATGTTGTGGTGGAGACAAATCACTAAGGAAGTTTTATAAGTAGATTCAACTTTTACCATCACATCCGTGTGTGTACATTTCCTCCCCCCCCCTCTCAATCTTCTCCATCTGCCAGCCACCCATACATTCTGCCAGCGGGCAGTATAAGTGATACACAGCCAGGGGCGAGCCTCTGTTGTCACGTTGATCCTAAATGAGTTACACCATGATGGTATAACCCAACCATTAGTACGTGTAACAATGGTGGCTGTCAGGGTGTGTGTGTGTGTGTGTGTGTGTGTGTGTGTGTGTGTGTGTAACTCCCCCATCCCCTCCCTGATACACACAGAAATGATCTTTAAAGTCAAGTGGGCGTAGGGGTGGTAATGGTGATTGTGGAGTGTGTGAGGGAGGAGTGAAGGTTGAGAGGTGGAAGAGGGAGTCATGGGTGTGAGGGAGGAGTGAAAGGGGTTATAAGGGAGTAGTAAAAGAGGGGGTAAGGGGGAGTAGATAATGATAAATGTAATGTACATAGGTGTGAGTAGTGAGAGCGTGGCTACACCGGAACACATACAACACCATCACATACACCAGCAGCAGCAGCAGCAGCAGCAGCGAGAGCGTGGCTACACCGGAACAACACATACAACACCATCACATACACCAGCAGCAGCAGCAGCAGCAGCAGCAGCAGCAGCAGCAGTGAGAGCGTGGCTACACCGGAACAACACATACAACACCATCACATACACCAGCAGCAGCAGCAGCAGCAGCAGCAGCAGCAGCCGCAGCAGCAGCAGCAGCAGCAGCCGCAGCAGCAGCAGCCGCAGCCGCAGCCGCCGCCGCAGCAGCCGCCGCAGCAGCCGCCGCAGCAGCAGCCGCCGCAGCAGCCGCCGCCGCTGCCGCCGCCGCCGCCGCCGCCGCCGCCGCCGCCGCCGCGTTGATAGACTCGTAATAACCATAACTTCATTTATGTCTGCTTCTGCCCCTGACACCTCTGTCTGCTCAGTGGGAGTGGGGGGGGGGGAGGGACGACCATAATCACGCACGTGCATGCATGCATGCCTGCATGCATGCGCTTCTCCCCCACCTCCCCCCCCACACACAATATATATATATACCCTACTGAGAGTTTCTTTAATCCCTAAAACAGGAATCGCAGCCTTAATGACCCTAGTGTAGTCGATAGGCTTTAAACCCCGTTAACTAACCAACCAACCAACACATTTTCGAGTGTGTGAGAGTGCCCAAGACACCTAAGCTCTCTAATACCGGTGAATATAGGTAAATAGGTAGATTCAATACACAGCTTCAGGAGTAGGTACAGTAAAGTCTGAGATGCTAGAGATCGGTAATGCAGAGTGCCTATGAGGTGAGTGAATTAGGGAAGAAAGTCACGAGGGTAGAAATAACAACATATACAGTAGAGGGAGAGGGAGAGGGCAGGTAGCAGCAGCTGCAAATGATACACAGATGCTGCTGAAAAAAAGTTGAGATTTAAAAGTGAAAAGTTGCACGTTTTTTCCAGTCTTCAGAGAGCAAGCAGTACGTCGTCGCACAGCAAGCAGTACGTCGTCACACAACAAGCAGTACGTCGTCGCACAGCAAGCAGTACGTCGTCACACAACAAGCAGTCCGTCGTTAAAATCGTGCTCATTTTAGCGTTGCAGATTTTCTCCTAGACACATTGCTGCCAGACGTGTCGCACGTATTCTTAATTTATGTCTTAAACACAAATCTAATTTTTGTGTTTATGTAACCTAACTTAAACTAAAATAACATTTTGAAAGCGTAGAGGGTACAGGGCAGAGAATACAATTTTTATTTTCTTACATCTGCAAGCTACACATACATAAATGACGTAAGTACAAATCCGGAAGAATTCGAAAAAAAAGAGATAGAAAACCTGCTCACTCATGCAACACCTGGAACAGATTCTTGGAATTTATATTTATAAAGAAGTTCAAAACTCCACTGTCACGAGCACTCAGTTTTCTTTGGAGGTAGAATTTAGATACAGGTGAAATCGCAGAGGCCTTGACGAGTACAGACATTGCTTCTTGACACATGTTAGGCAGTAGAGCAGTAACCAAAAATTACAGACCAGTAGCCATATTATTATTATTATTATAATCAAAAAGAAGCGCTAAGCCACAAGGGCTATACAGCCCAGTAGCCATAACCTCACATAACCTCACACATAAATGCTATTTACTGTTGAATTTTCAAACTACAAACATTAACGGACAGTTTCATCTTCATAATCCAGACCAAAATGATGCTTATCACAACTATTAAAACACTGTGATAGAATTACGGAGGCATTGGAAGAAAATCAAAAGATTGATGTTGTCTACGCGGACTTCGCAAAGGTATTTGACAGATGTGATCATGGAGTGACTGCATATAAATTAATGGTGTTAGGTATAACTGGGAAAGT
Source organism: Cherax quadricarinatus (assembly GCF_038502225.1). Taxonomy (NCBI): domain Eukaryota; kingdom Metazoa; phylum Arthropoda; class Malacostraca; order Decapoda; family Parastacidae; genus Cherax; species Cherax quadricarinatus. The sequence continues at coordinate 14,778,704 of NC_091334.1, forward strand.
AGGCAAATGGATTATCAATTTTCTGACAAATAGAACACAGTTGTTAGCAGAGCAGTATCCAGCATTTACAAAGTAAATGGATATTGCACTTTCCTGGCGATATTACTGCTTAACTTCACGGCGGACCCAGAAAAAAACTCGCTAGAGTGCATATAATCATTTGCATGAACATCACATCGGTAGAGGAAATGAAAATATTGCAGAAAGAAATAGTCTTTCAGTGGGCAGTGGAAAATAACGTGAATTTCAGTGGTGACAAGTTCCAACAACTTAGATATGGAAAGAATCAAGAACCCAGGAGAGAGTGAGTATACAAAACCAAATGGAACGAATGAAACATGTGAAAGATCTGCTTGTGATAGTGTCAGCAGACCTTTCTTTCAAAGAACATCAGGCAAATATCACTAAAGCCAGGTAAATGATGGGGTACACAATGAGAACTTTCAAAACAAGGGAAATAGTGCCCGTGGTCATACTCTTCAATTCGCTTGTGCTTTCCCCTAGAATATTTTTGTGTTGACGGCACCTTTCAGGGCAAGGTAAATATCAGAGGTGAAGCAGATAAAGATCATTTAAGACCTGCATAGAATCAATAAAGTATTAAAATTACTGAGAATGCGTCCAGGCCCTAAATAGGTACTCACGAGCGAAGGAGAGAGAGACATGCTAATATATTCGTAGGCACAAAAAAGAGAAGATTGTATCAACATGCGAGGGCCTAGACAGTTTAACACACTACTACAAGACATCATGAACATTGCCACAGGTGTAGAGGTTTTCAAGAGGAAATTGGACAGGTACCTCCGCCAAGTGCCGGACCAACCAGGCTGTGGTGGGTATGTGGGCCGCACGAAGTAACAGTCTGGTTGATCAGGCAAGCATCAGACAAATTTTGGCCCAGGGCTGGTGTTACAAAAAACGCGATTCTAAAAGCTTAAGAGATCTCCAGTGAATACTAGAAAGGACTGCCCTTCTAGCATCCAGCCTGTTACTGGGTTTTCGTAACAAGTAGTCAGTATCCTTGTCCAATTATCCATTAGAATTCAGTATGATTCAATAGTGCTTCAGGATTACAACTGGTAGGCTACTAACTAGAGAAATTAAAATTTAATAAATTTATTAAGTCTAGAGGTATATTATCAAATTAAATTTAATTAAATTAATCACAGTAATCAAAATAATATCACTTCTCTCGAGTACAATATTATTGTGCTGAAAGCACATATCACATTTATAATTCTTAAGTACCGTCTGGTACATTAACATTTAATAAGATATTACAAATATGTACAAGTAAGTGTGTATGTGTGTAAGTGCTCTAAGTAGTTCACTATGTCTCACAACTCGACTAGACTTAAACAAGTGACTAACAAAGTCCTCAAATAAACAACTTCTTAACCAACTGGCAGTCAGAACAGTCTGCTTGAACAATAAAAAGAATGCTAAGCCCAATAGCAATATAACAAGCAACTGCAACACAGAATCAGGAACAAGGAGATAATATAACGACACTAAGTAGGGACCATCTGCAGATCCACAAAAGTCACAAAACTCCCATACTACTGAATCTAAGTTCAGCATAAGAAAATCCCCGACTGTGATAATACACAGATACCAGTACAAGTTAGGTGAGAAGCTACAGCTCAGGACCTGAGTTACTCAGAGTGTCTATGAGACACACAACCTCAGTACAACGCCGAAAATCACTAAGTCTATACATTGTTCTGTGAACAGAGTTCTACAGAACTAACAAGAATAATGAGACAGACAATCTGTCCAACCACCAAGAGAGTCTACACCAGACTGAATACTTCAGGCGAGGTGAGGACACCCCCCCCCTCGATCACGTGATAGCTCCGTGGGTTGCTGCCCAGCAACAACGAGAAGCCGGCAGTCTAACGAGCCACAAGCGATAATTACAGTAGTTAGACAATCAAGACTTGAACTGAGCACATAATATGTTACATCCTACCTCACAAAATTTAGCTAAGTCAAATAATAATAATAATAATAATATAAAGCAATATATTTACGATTTAGCTATTATTGCAAATATAAGCAATATAAAAATTATATGAAAAGGTAATAATTATATATATATACATTATATTCATATTGCAACAGCTGGGCTGTGAGAATAAGAAAACTTTAAATTAGGTGTGGAAGTGGGTCAGCGGACCATCAGCAGCAACAGCCTGGTTGAACCAGGCAAGCACCAGACGAGCCTGGCCTGTGGCCGGGCTCCGGAAGAAGGAAAAATATCTCGGAACTCGTTAAAGGTGGAGAGTAGATCAACCAGACTATGACAGCTATGCAAACCAGCGGGTCATCAACAGCAACTTTCTGCTTGGAGAAGTAGTCAGCAAAGAAGACTTGCCCCAGGCAGGTGTATGAGGTTAGACAAATCCTTGAAACCTTTCACTGTTATGACAAATGTTACTAAATCCTGAAGATGGATCACCACAAGATAAATGGTTCAGAGAACCGACAAGTTGATAAATTAGACACATGTGCAACACTTTGGTATCTTTACTATGGAAACGTTTCGCCACACAGTGGTTTCCTTAGTCCATTACAGAGAAGAATGGTTGAAGATCAGGAGTTTGAGGTAATCAGTCCCCTAGCCTCCATGGAGACGATGTAATCAGTCCATCAGTCTTTTCAAGATTGATCTATCTTCAACCATTTTCCTTGTATTGGATTGAGGAAGCCACTGTGTGGCGAAACGTTTCCATAATAGAGATACCCAAGTGTTGCACATGTGTCTAATTTCTCACCAAAGATTTATCTCTGCTCCTGTAACTGTAAATTTGTAACTACAAGACGGGACACCACAAGAATACTACTGCTTCTCTAGCTGTGAAAAGGTAACTATAGGCAGGTAATCTTTCCCACATCTACATCATAGGGCCACATTCAGGCCTCACAATGGACTGATTTTCATACATGATTGTGCGGTGTGATGTCCACAACCCCTGGGTGGGCACTTCGTCACACTGTTAAAGTTGAGTTAGTCCTCTACTTCATAGGTGTCACCCACGTTTTCTTTGGCGTAAGTTACACGCTTTTCCTTGTCACTTAAACTCGTTTTGTGCTTAAGTTATACGTTTTCTTTGTCATTTCGGTCTGTTTTCTTTGGCGTGGCGGATTTAGGTTTTCTTTTGTCAACGTACGTGGTTTACATTTTCTTTGGCGGAGCGCTTTGCGTTTTCTTTGGTGTAACTTCAGTTTTCTTTATGACTGTGTTTTTACGTTTTTTTTTTATGCAGTTGTATTTGTGTATGAAGTAGCGCAGAATAACCTTTATGCGGGTCATTGTATTTAGAAACATTAAGTTGTCGAAAGGAGAGAGAGAGAGACAAAGAGAGAGAGAGAGAGAGAGAGAGAGAGAGAGAGAGAGAGAGAGAGAGAGAGAGAGAGAGACAAAGAGAGAGAGAGAGAGAATCTTTAGGCTGTAAATCAGAGGTGTGAGCCAGGGATTGACACACGGATTATTCTTGATGGTACACAAAAACGAGCTTCCAGAACTGTGAACAATAATACTGTAAATCCTGACCTGGTGATGCTGGGATAACTCTCTGCTGCCGTATATATTATTATGTGTATTGTCAACTCCAGGAGTCAGGAAAAAAGTGTTTGTTTATTTAGATTGACTGAGGGGAGAGGGAGAGTGGAGGGGGTTGGTATGGAGGGGGGAGGTGTGAGGCTCCCCACCTCAATAATAGGGGATAGCCTGCTCCTCGCCAGAGCCTAATTCACGCCAATTTCAGCCAATTTGGATCAATTTCCTTCTGCCTTATCAAATTTAGGTACATTTGAGTAAGATTTAGTGTGCGTGCGTGTGTGTGTGCGTGCTGGTGTGCATGCACGTATGCGTGTGTACACCGATTTGTACTTACGGGGATTTAGTCTTATCTCCTTGTTCCGTGTTTTATAAACTGCGCTCAGTTTAATTTATTTCTTGAGGTTGGCCTCTCCTCAGTCAGCTGTAACTGAATACCACTAACTCCCAAGTCACTAAATAACTAGGATTGCAACACTCAGTCTTACATTGGAAAATCAACAGTGGTGTCAAGCAGCACTGCTACTTAGGCGAGCCTGGCCCATGGTCGGACTCCGGGAGTAATAAAAACTCTCGAAGTTCATCAAAGGTAGGCTGGTGTAGCTAGAAGTTTGTAAGGCAAGTTAGAGAGCACTGCCTGTGCTCCAGTGTTAGTATATCGCATCTACTAAACTGACGGCAAGGTATACGCCTAGGTCTTCCTGATGTTTTTTTTTTCAGAATTAAAGATCTGAAGTGTATTGAAGGAGTAAGACTGTGTGATATTCTTGGAGATTCTTGAAGCAGATCAGAACTTCAAAACACTACAAACAGTCCCACTGGGATAGCTCCATGGTGGAGAAAATACCTTCAACAATTGTAATAATATTGGTAGAATTACCTACAATATGTTGTGGTAAAGGACACATGTGCACTTAATGCTACATTTTTTGTGATGAATGGTTTGAAAAACCGACAAGTTGAAGATTGAGACACTTATGCAACATATGGGAATCTGAACACATCGACTCCAGGCTGAGGGACTGATTACCTCAAACTCCTCCTCTCCTTACGCCTTTCTACTTTGTATCGGACTGATGAAGCCAGTGCGTGGCGAAACGTTTCCTGAATAAAGATTCCCATATGTTGCATAAGTGTCTCAATCTACATTTTTTATTGTGGCAACGTTTCGTTCTCCAGGAGCTTTGTCAAGCCGTTACCTTGACAAAGGTCCTAGAGAACGAAACGTTGCCACTATTAAAGTGTCGCTTTAGTTCCAGGTGTGTCCTTTTACCTAAGAGCTTCAACAATGTTTGGCAATACCTCCAGGGAGAACAAAGGTTGTTTGATAGCAATGAGGACACCTCGTGCTGGGAATCTCCTATTGGCTGACCTTAATTCCTCCCTGGGCACTCAGGCCATTTGCATAGGTGTAGCTCTTCGCCTAGCCGCCCCTATCCTCACCAGACACAGGTGCATCTGTAGCAGCGCGTCGGCAGACCAATTTGACTTCCATTGTCTCATCTGTCGTAGATCAGAAGGAAAGAATGCAAGACACGAAGAAGTCGCTTGATAAAGCGAAACCTAGTCATGGTCCGTTGCCCATAACTAAGGGAACCTCAGCTAGTTAGACCCGATGGCAGTCAGAAGCGTCCTGATGGAGTCACCAAACTGCGCTCTGCAGACTGCAAGCAAATAGGGGGATTACACATGTGAGTTTGTAATAGCCAAACTCTTATCTCTGATGCACTGAAGCGGAAGGAAGTGAAGCTGACAACTTCAGGAAGAGCTCGAAGTTCTTCAGATACAGGGGCTTGGAGATCTGCTAGACAACTTCAATCCAATAGGATCGGAAACCATTGGTTTATGGGGAGAGATAGATGACAGACTTGTCAGGGAAGCCAAAAGCCCTAGAGTAAACTGCTGTCTTTTACAGTATCAGTGTGACATTTATGGGAGGAAATGGTGGGTGCATCCTACTAGGCGCATGACGCACTTCACGGTGTTATGTTGTCGTAAATGTTATCCTTATTTTCAGTGTAGCCATTGAAATCATAAATCCCCCCTGCCCCCCCCCTAGCACTATATGGAGTTACAACCATTGTGGGACATGCGTGCATGACTATTCGTTTATAATTAGTATATATTTGTAAGTAATCGCAATTGGGCAGAATTTTGCTCCTGGTGCTGTGTTCAGTATTAATTTGTCATATTGTTTAAGACTTGCAGTAGTTGTAGTAGGGTTTAGTGTCTCCTCTTTGAAGAGCACTGCAGCAGTATGTCACTCTTTGAAGAGCACTGCAGCAGTATGTCACTCTTTGAAGAGCACTGCAGCAGTATGTCACTCTTTGAAGAGCACTGCAGCAGTATGTCACTCTTTGAAGAGCACTGCAGCAATATGTCACTCTTTGAAGAGCACTGCAGCAGTATGTCACTCTTTGAAGAGCACTGCAGCAAACTATCACTCTTTGAAGAGCACTGCAGCAGTATGTCACTCTTTGAAGAGCACTGCAGCAATATGTCACTCTTTGAAGAGCACTGCAGCAGTATGTCACTCTTTGAAGAGCACTGCAGCAAACTATCACTCTTTGAAGAGCACTGCAGCAGTATGTCACTCTTGGAAGAGCACTGCAGCAGTATGTCACTCTTTGAAGAGCACTGCAGCAATATGTCACTCTTTGAAGAGCACTGCAGCAGTATGTCACTCTTTGAAGAGCACTGCAGCAATATGTCACTCTTTGAAGAGCACTGCAGCAATATGTCACTCTTGGAAGAGCACTGCAGCAGTATGTCACTCTTTGAAGAGCACTGCAGCAATATGTCACTCTTGGAAGAGCACTGCAGCAATATGTCACTCTTGGAAGAGCACTGCAGCAGTATGTCACTCTTTGAAGAGCACTGCAGCAGTATGTCACTCTTTGAAGAGCACTGCAGCAATATGTCACTCTTTGAAGAGCACTGCAGCAGTATGTCACTCTTGGAAGAGCACTGCAGCAGTATGTCACTCTTTGAAGAGCACTGCAGCAATATGTCACTCTTGGAAGAGCACTGCAGCAATATGTCACTCTTGGAAGAGCACTGCAGCAGTATGTCACTCTTTGAAGAGCACTGCAGCAATATGTCACTCTTTGAAGAGCACTGCAGCAATATGTCACTCTTGGAAGAGCACTGCAGCAATATGTCACTCTTGGAAGAGCACTGCAGCAGTATGTCACTCTTTGAAGAGCACCTCAGCAATCTGTCACTCTTTGAAGAGCACTGATGGTCATACCTGCTACTTACCTGTGGCTTATTTTCAGGGTTCTTTTAGCCTCTCAGATCAGCCTAAGGCTAGACTTCCTTGTCGACTGCCAGGCCAGCCAGACTATTACTGCTAGCGACCCGCTAGTCATAAAGAAGAGTCGAATAAAGGTGGGAAAAAGAATAAGAGACGAAGACTAGCACGAGAATGAAGACAAAGATTAAAGATGAGTGAATAGTAATAGTGGGAGGAGGCTGAGGTGAGCTCCTCCTCCTTCCCACCCCACCTCCCCAATGCCTCCGTCTGAAAGCAATTTAACGGGGAGTCGATATGAAGCAGGGACGGGGCGAACACCCCTCGATCCGGGGGCCAGAAGGGCGGCAATGGCAGTGGTATTGGGAGGGGAGGCGCCCCTTGTGCCACATCCAGCAGTCTTTGATATGGTAATACGAGAGGAACACACACACACATTCCATGCATGTGCTTCCTAATCGCTTCACTCCATTTTTACATAAGGCATCCCCCACCCCCCTCCTCCCTCCCTCCCTCCCTCCCTCCCTCCCTCCCTCCCTCCCTCCCTCCTCTCTTCTCTCCCACTCCCCTTCCTCCTTTGATGGCATTTTGGCGGGCACTACGAGAAAAAAAATAATACAAAAAATATAAGAGCCGGCGTTCAACAGTTTGTAAGCGCCTGATGGGTAGGTAGGAATGGTGGTAGTTATGTCGTGGTGGTGGTAGTTATGTCGTGGTGGTGGTAGCTATGTCGTGGTGGTGGTTGTAGTTATGTCGTGGTGGTGGTAGTTATGTCGTGGTGGTGGTATATATGTCGTGGTGGTGGTGGTGGTAATGTCATGGTGGTGGTAGTTATGTCGTGGTGGTGGTTGTAGTTATGTCGTGGTGGTGGTAGTTATGTCGTGGTGGTGGTATATATGTCGTGGTGGTGGTGGTGGTAATGTCATGGTGGTGGTAGTTATGTCGTGGTGGTGGTTGTAGTTATGTCGTGGTGGTGGTAGTTATGTCGTGTTGGTGGTAGCTATGTCGTGGTGGTGGTGGTAATGTCATGGTGGTGGTAGTTATGTCGTGGTGGTGGTGGTTATGTCATGGTGGTGGTAGTTATGTCGTGGTGGTGGTGGTAATGTCATGGTGGTGGTAGTTATGTCGTGGTGGTGGTGGTGGTAATGTCGTGGTGGTGGTAGTTATGTTGTGGTGGTGGTGGTAATGTCGTGGTGGTGGTAGTTATGTTGTGGTGGTGGTGGTAATGTCGTGGTGGTGGTAGTTATGTTGTGGTGGTGGTGGTAATGTCAGGGTGGTGGTAGTTATGTCGTGGTGGTGGTGGTAATGTCGTGGTAGTGGTAGTTATGTCGGGGTGGTGGTGGTAGTTATGTCGTGGTGGTGGTGGTAATGTCATGGTGGTGGTAGCCACGTCATGATGGTAATAGTTATGTTGGGTTGGTAGTAATGTCGGGATGGTCTACCTGGAGGGTATTCCGGGGATCAACGCCCCCGCGGCCCGGTCCACGACCAGGCCTCCCGGTGGATCAGGGCCTGATCAACCAGGCTGTTACTGCTGGTCGCACGCAGACCATTGTACGAACCACAGCCCGATTGATCCGGCACTGACTTTAGGTATCTGTCCAGCTCCCTCTTGAAGACAACCAGGGGTCTAGGGGTAATTCTCCTTATGGCTGGTGGGAGGCTGTTGAACAGTCTTGGGCCCCGGACACTTATTCTGTTTTTCTTAGTGTACCAGTGGCGCCCCTACTTTTCACTGGGGGTATGTTGCATCGCCTGCCAAGTGTTTTGCTTTCGTATGGAGTGATTGCTGTGTGCATATTAGGGACCAGTCCCTCCAGAATCTTCCAGGTATAGATTATGATATCTCTCTCTCTCGCCTGCTCTCTAGTGAGTACAAGTCAAGTGCTTCCAGGCGCTCCCAATAGTTAAGGTGTTTGATGGAACTTATACGTGCAGTAAAGGTTCTCTGCACATTCTCTAGCTCTGTAGTTTCACCTGCCTTGAATGGGGATGTTAATGTACAGCAGTATTCCAGCCTAGAGAGAATAAGTGATTTAAAAAGGATCATCATTGGCTTAGCATCTCTTGTCTTGAATATTCTCATTATCCATCCTTTCAGTTTACTAGCAGATGTGATAGTGGCATTGTTGTGATCCTTGAAGGTGAGATCTTCAGACATTACCACACCCAGGTCCTTCACATTACTTTTCCGCTCTATTGTGTGGTTAGAGTTTGTAGTATACTCAGTCCTAGTTATTATTTCCTCCAGTTTTCCATAACGGAGTAGTTGAAATTTGTCTTCATTGAACATCATATTGTTCTCTGTTGCCCATTGGAAAACTTGGTTTATATCTTCTTGGAGCTTTGCCGTGTCCTCAGTGGATGACACACTCATGCTGATCCTAGTATCGTCTGCAAAAGATGATACAGCGCTGTGGTTTACATCTCTGTCTATGTCTGATATGAGAATAAGGAACAGGATAGGTGCGAGTACTGTGCCTTGTGGAACAGAGTTCTTCACTGTGGCAGCATCCGATTTCACTCTGTTTACCACTACTCTTTGTGTTCGATTTGTTGGAAAGTTGAAGATCCATCTGCCTATTTTGCCAGTTATCCCTTGAACACGCATTTTGTATGATATTACACCATGGTCGCACTTGTCAAAGGCTTTTACAAAAATCTGTGTATACTACATCTGCATTCTGTGTTTTCCAGTGCATTTAAGACCATGTATATCATAGTGGTCCAGTAGTTGCGAGAGGCAGGAGCGACCTGCTCTGAAACCATGTTGCCCTGGATTGTGCAGTTTTTGGGAGTCCAGGTGGTTTGCTATCGTGCTTCTTAGAACTCTTTCAAAGATTTTCATGATGTGGGACGTTAAAGCTATTGGTCTATAGTTCTTAGATACTGCTTTGCTGCCACCTTTATGGAGTGGGACTATATCTGTTGTTTTTAGTGACTGGAATCTCAGCTGCTGATAGCTACGTCGTGGTGGTGGTGGTAGTTATGTCGGGATGGTGGTAGCTACATGGTGATGGTGGTAGTTATGTCGTGATGGTGGTAGCTACATGGTGATGGTGGTAGTTATGTCGTGATGGTGGTAGCTACATGGTGATGGTGGTAGTTATGTCGGGATGGTGGTAGCTACATGGTGATGGTGGTAGTTATGTCGTGATGGTGGTAGCTACATGGTAATGGTGGTAGTTATGTCGGGATGGTGGTAGCTACACGGTGATGGTAGTAGTTATGTCGGGATGGTGGTAGCTACATGGTGATGGTAGTAGTAATGTCGGGATGGTGGTAGCTACATGGTGATGGTAGTAGTTATATCGGGATGGTGATAGCTATATGATGATGGTGGTAGTGGCGTCGGGATGGTGGTACACAAATAACCCGCACATAGGAGAAGGGAGCTTACAACGACGTTTCGGTCCAGTTTGGACCATTTACTGTTAGTGTGACTGTGTAAATGGTCCAAGTCGGAGTGAAACGCCGTGGTAAGTTCCTCTCTCTTCTATGTGCGGGTTATTTCTGTATTGTTCGTCATGGTATTGTGTCTTATTTAGGGATGGTGGTAGCTACGTTCGGAGTGTTGGTAGCACCGTCGGAATGGTGGTAGTTACATCGGGATGGTGGTAGTTATGTTGAAAGGGGTTTGTAGTTATTAGGTGGTTTGTAGATTGCGACATGTGTGCGCCTACACCTGCTCCTGGGTACCTATGGCTACACCTGCTCCTGGATACCTATGGCTACACCTGCTCCTGGATACCTATGGCTGCATCTGCTCCTGCGTACCTATGGCTACATCTGCTCCTGCGTACCTATGGCTGCACCTGCTCCTGGGTACCCATGACTACATCTGCTGCTGGGTAACTACGGCTACATCTGCTCCTGGGTAACTACGGCTACATCTGCTCCTGGGTAACTACGGCTACACTTGCTCCTGAGTACGGCTACACCTGCTCCTGAGTACGGCTACACCTGCTCCTGAGTAACTACGGCTACACCTGCTCCTGGGTAACTACGACTACACCTCCTAGGTACCAGTGGTTCTCCAGGGTACCTAATTTAGTGTCAAAGTGGTCAGATACTGCATATACAATAACCTGATGTTCAGGTAATTCCTACATTGACCCGATATTCCCAAGGTAACACCTACAATGACCTGAGATTCCCTAGGTAACACCTACTGTGACCTGATATTTCCCAGGTAACACCTACAGTGACATGTTCCGCATGTAACACCTAGAATGACCTGATGTTAAGGTAACTCCTATAGTGACCCGATATTCCCCAGGTAACACATACAATAACCTGAGATTTCCTAGGTAACCTACAATGACCTGATATTTCCCAGGTAACACCTACAATGATCTGATATGTTCCCAGGTAACACCTACAGTGATCTGATATGTTCCCAGGTAACACCTACAATGATCTGATATGTTCCCAGGTAACACCTACAGTGACCTGATATATTCCCAGGTAACACCTACAATGACCAAATGTTCCCCAAGTAACACCTACAATGACCTGGTGTTCCCAGGTATCACGAGTTACGAGCTATCGTAATTAACCCATCTCAGAGTTACGAACAGCAGTTGTCTGAATGACAGCTGATTCCTCCGCACCTAATTGCATTACCTGCTCCTTTATGGTCAGGTTCTGCAATTGCCAGGACGTGGTGTTGATAGTTTGCAGTTGTTTGAAGGATGGTTCAGGACTTATAAACAACTCAACCTTGATCTCTTGACATTGTTGTTGAGGTCGCTGGTGGGGGGCGAGGGTACTGAGTGGATCAGACGAGGAAAGTGTGTTTAGCAGGGTAATGTTGAGTCTGGGTGCCCAGTACTTGTGGGTGGTAGTGTTGATGGGTTGTGGTAGTTGATAGTGGTGGTGCTGATGTGAGTGGTTGTCTTAGTTATTATGGTGGTGGTGTTCATTGTAGCGGTGATTAATAGTGCAGGTAGCTATAGTGGTGATGCATGTTGCATTTGTGTGTTAAGTAATTGTGGTGATTGTGGTAGTGGAGGTAGAGTAGGTGATGGTTGTACGGTAGTTTTGTGTTTAAAGTTGATACATCAACAGTGCGCTGTATTGTAGTCACAGGAAAGCTAGATATGGTGTTAATACAAAGTCCTGAAATGTGTCAGCCAGAGCTGGGAGACTTTAGTGTCAGCCTGGAGTTACTATCACTTGGGAATTACCTTCTCTCAGGCTGTGGGAAAATTAGGGAGGGATGGTGGTGGGGAGGGGGTTGTGGTAGGGAGGGGGTTGTGGTAGGGAGGGGGGTCGTTGTGGAGAGGGGTGGGGGTGTAGTTAGAGAGCTACACCTCGTTATCCTCAAGTCGCTCTTGTTATTCCCGAGGGACGCCATTGCTGCCACAAATTAACCAGGTCGTTAAAACCATAATAGACTACTTCGTATTCTGCGTTATTTAAGGTGAATGTCTTAGTATTCTCTTGGAAGACGCGGCCCATCTTGTGCGTCAACACTACCCTCCCCCCTTCCCTCCTTCAACACTAGCACCCCTCCCTTCAACATCGAGCCTCTCCCCATCCTCTCCCTCTCTCCCCACCTCCTCCCCTTCACCTCTACCTACCTAGTCATTTCTTTCCTCTCCCAACCCTTCCTTTCCCTTCCCTACCCTCATAACTATTCTCCCCTCCCCTCCCTGTCTTTTGCTCTTCTTTCTCTACCTCTCCCTACGCACTTTTCCACTTTACTTCCCCTCCCTACATCTGCCCTACCCTGGGTAGCCTTGTTAACTGCTCCCTGCAAACTCTTGCCTCATTAACGACAGGTGCGGCAGCCACCAAGAAGGCTGCGGAAGCCACCAAGAAAGCAAGTTGCGGCAGCCAACAAGAAGGATGGTTGTGGCAGCCATCAAGAAGGCAAGTTGCGGCAGCCACCAAGATGGCAAGTTGCGGCAGCCACCAAGATGGCAAGTTGCGGCAGCCACCAAGATGGCAAGTTGCGGCAGCCACCAAGATGGCAAGTTGCGGCAGCCACCAAGATGGCAAGTTGCGGCAGCCACCAAGATGGCAAGTTGCGGCAGCCACCAAGATGGCAAGTTGCGGCAGCCACCAAGATGGCAAGTTGCGGCAGCCACCAAGATGGCAAGTTGCGGCAGCCACCAAGATGGCAAGTTGCGGCAGCCACCAAGATGGCAAGTTGCGGCAGCCACCAAGAAGGCAAGTTGCGGCAGCAACTTCAAGGATCACAACAATGCCACTATCACATCTGCTAGGAAACTGATAGGATGGATAATGAGAACATTCAAGACAAGAGATGCTAAGCCAATGATGATCCTTTTTAAATCACTTATTTTCTCTAGGCTGGAATACTGCTGTACATTAACATCCCCATTCAAGGCAGGTGAAACTACAGAGCTAGAGAATGTACCGAGAACCTTTAAGCACGTATAAGTTCCATCAAACACCTTAACTACTGGGAGGGCCTGGAAGCACTTGACTTGTACTCACTAGAGCGTAGGCGAGAGAGATATATCGTAATCTACACCTGGAAGATTCTGGAGGGACTGGTCCCTAATATGCACACAGCAATCACTCCACACGAAAGCAAAAGACTGGGCAGGCGATGCAACATACCCCCAGTGAAAAGTAGGGGCGTCACTGGTACACTGAGAGAAAACACAATAAGTGTCCGGGGCCCAAGACTGTTCAACAGCCTCCCACCAGCAATAAGGGGCATTACGGGAAGACCCCTGGTTGTCTTCAAGAGGGAGCTGGACAGATACCTAAAGACAGTGCCGGATCAGCCGGGCTATGGTTCGTACGTTGGATTGCGTACGGCCAGCAGTAACAGCCTCGTTGATTAGGCCCTGATCCACCCGGAGGCCTGGTCGTGGACCGTGCTGCGGGGGCGTTGATCCCCGGAATGCCCTCCAGGTAGACTCCAGGTAGCCACCAAGAAAGCAAGTTGCGGCAGCCACCAAGAAGGCAAGCTGCGACAGCCACCAAGAAGGCAAGTTGCGGAAGTCATCAAGAAAGAAGGTTGCGACAGCCACCTAGAATGCAAGTTGCGGCAGCCACCAAGAAGGAAGGTTGCGGCAACCATTATCTCACTCCACTCCAAATTTTGTCCGTGCCAGAGGGGAGATTGGGCAGTATGTCAGAGGGGAGGGTGGGAGGTGTGACATGGGTGAGGGATAGGAGTGGTTTGACAGGGGTTACGGAAGGCCGGAATGAAGGTAGGGAAGTGGGGGGGGGGGTGGCAGTGATTAGTGTATCTTGCTGTGTGTCGGAGGCTTAACAATTAAGAGGGAGCTCTGCGCTAAGGGTAAGGGGGTGGGTAGGGAGTTAGATGGTGAAGTGGGTTAGTCTGCTTGCGAGGAGGTGTAGTAGGCTGGGGTGAGAGGGGGTGCAGTGGTGTGTGCTGGGGTTGAAGGGGGTGCACTAGGTTAATGTATGCTAGGAGTGAAGGCGAAGGGTTGTAATGGCATGTGCTTGTTGTGAAGGGGGTGGTGGTGTGTGCTGGGGGTTAAGAATATGGAGGGAGAGAGGACATCTTGCTGGGGTTCCTCCCAAGATGCTGTTAAGATGTTGGTCCGTGCCTCTCCCTCTTCATGGTACAGTGATTGTGTTGTCAGTATCATGATACAGTGATTGTGTTATCAGTATCATGGTACAGTGATTGTGTTGTCAGTATCATGGTACAGTGATTGTGTTGTCAGTATCATGGTACAGTGATTGTGTTGTCAGTATCATGATACAGTGATTGTGTTATCAGTATCATGGTACAGTGATTGTGTTGTCAGTATCATGGTACAGTGATTGTGTTGTCAGTATCATGGTACAGTGATTGTGTTGTCAGTATCATGGTACAGTGATTGTGTTATCAGTATCATGGTACAGTGATTGTGTTGTCAGTATCATGGTAATGTTCTTGTGTTGTCAGTATCATGGTACAGTGATAGTGTTGTCAGTATCATGGTACAGTGATAGTGTTGTCAGTATCATGGTACAGTGATTGTGTTATCAGTATCATGGTACAGTGATTGTGTTGTCAGTATCATGGTAATGTTCTTGTGTTGTCAGTATCATGGTACAGTGATAGTGTTGTCAGTATCATGGTACAGTGATTGTGTTGTCAGTATCATGGTACAGTGATTGTGTTATCAGTATCATGGTACAGTGATTGTGTTGTCAGTATCATGGTAATGTTCTTGTGTTGTCAGTATCATGGTACAGTGATAGTGTTGTCAGTATCATGGTACAGTGATAGTGTTGTCAGTATCATGGTACAGTGATAGTGTTGTCAGTATCATGGTACAGTGATAGTGTTGTCAGTATCATGGTACAGTGATAGTGTTGTCAGTATCATGGTACAGTGATTGTTCTGTATATTGCAATATAATACACACATTTCTAGAATGTTATTTCTTTCTGCAGGTGAGTGTCGGGTGGAAGTGAAGTCTAGGAGACGCGTCTCTGGTAGGCCTGGCAGCAGTAACTTGTAAGTAAGGTTGTGTCAAAGTATCAGTACCAATATCGGTGGGCATCGGCTAATTTTCACGGTATCTATAGCGGTTTAAATTCAACCCTGGATATCGGCAAAACTTTTGGTATGGTCCCATCATTACTTGTTAATTGTTAAACCAGTCGTAATAATGACCTTAAACCACTCCTCTCAAACTAGCGGTGATATATACTCTATCGACTGAGATAATTTGATCATCGCAAATATTAATTACGTTAGGTTTACCGTATTTGACTGAAGATTACCAGTTTTACGTTACGTTGCTTGAACTTTGTGTTGATGTGGGAATAGAAAACTAGAAACCACCCAGAAGACTGATCAACCACAAAATTAGCTTCACATTCTAGTACCAGTCGCTTTGTCGACACCTTTCAATAATAGTCAGTATATCAACGTTAACTTAAGAGGATGTCTTGCTTACCTTTGATATACCTTTGAAGAGTTTCGAGTTTCACTACTCTCGGAGCTCGGCCATGGGCCAGGCTTGTCTGGTGCTTGCCTGGTCAACCAGGCTGTTGCTGCTGTAGGCTAGCTGCCTTGCGTAATTAATATTTACACATGTAGTGTGTCTACACTGCTCAGTGTATCTTACGTAGTGTGTCTATACTGGTCAATGTAGCTTAGGTAGTGGCTAATGGCTAGGTCTAGTGGCTAACGCGACGGGCTGGAGTTTTGAGACTCTATGACCGCGGGTTCAATCCCGGCCGGGGGTATGGTTTAGGTAGTGTGTCTACACCGCTCAGTGTAGCATAGGTAGTATGTCTACACTGCTCAGTGTTGCTTATGTAGGTCTCTGTGTTGGTGTGTGTGTTGTGTAGGTGTGTGTGGTCTGGAGCCTGGCGCATGGCCGGGCTCCGAGAGTAGTAAGACTCTGGAAACTCGTCGTCGTCAAAGGTGTGTCAGCTGTGTAGGTGTAAGAGACTCCTGGAGTGCAGTATTTACAAGCATTATAAAGTAACATTAGCAGGTGTACTCATTGTTCTTTGTAGGAGTATTATCATTGGCTTGGCATATCTCGTTTTGAAGGTTCTGGTTATCCATTATATTATTTTCCCTGCGGTGATGATAATAGCACTGTTATCATTCTTGAAGGTGAGAGCTCCTGACATTACCACTCCAAAGTCCATCACGTTAATCTTTAGATCTTTTTAGTGACTCGACAAGAAGTCGAGTTACACTCCGTTCCAGTCCTCAACAAGTGAAGGCTAACCACGGTACGGGCGGGGATTGAACTCGCGGTGAATCGTAAAACTCCAGACCGACGCGTGTCATTACGATTTCGTGAGACAAGTTAAGGCTACAAGGGCTGCTGTCTGAACATCCATATCCTCTTAGACTAGTTAAATAAATGACCAGGTGAGGCCTGGTCATAGACCAGAACACCCTCCAGGTATATACAATATTAACTTCTTGTTTGATACAGGTAAGGCGTGTTGAAAAGAAGGAAATTTTTTCCCACGACATCTGGAGGATCTGCACAGTATAATCATATTTCTCTTGAGAGATTTTTCAAAAATAGGTTTCTGGATACAAAAGTGGAGAGCATTGCTCTCATTTGTCCGTGTGTCAGGAAGCTAAGCACATGAAGGTGCGAAGCCTACTTGCTGGATCTATCTTTTTTTTTTTTTTATCCTACCTCGGCCTATTTCGAAGCCCAGCCTATCTAAGGTATACTACCACCCTGCAGGATCTGACCCACAGCAGTCGACTAACACCCAGGTACATACTTACTGCTAGGTGAACGGGGGCAGCAGGTGTAAGGAAGCATACCCAACGTTTCCACTCGGCCGGGGATCGAATCACGGACACAAAGTGAGCTGTGTACGCTACCAGCCGAGCCTGTTAAGCAGTCTCGTAAAAATCAAATTTGTTATACTGCTAAAGCGAATATTATCATATACGTATATTTCGTTGGTATTATATTTCAGTAAATATTTTATAAACCACGAGGACTAAACGTCGTCTTAATAATATGCCATAAATCGTATATCATGTCGTATTAAGACCTCTGTTGGTGATGTTATGTTGAAAATGGTATAAAATACCGACAAGTTGATGATTTAAGACATATTTGCAACAGTTGGAAAGGTCAGCGGAGCTTTCTTTCAAAGACCATAACAAGACAAAGATCACAACAGCCAGGAAGATGACGGGGTGGATATTGAGAACTTTCAAAATAAGGGAAATAATGCCGATGGTGACACTCTTCCCTCACTTAGAATATTACTCAGTGCTGACGGCCCCGTTCAAAGCAGGAGAAATAACGGAGCTGGAACACACACAGATCGTTTACGGCTCGCATAGATCCAGTAAAGCACCTAAATTACTAGGAACTCCTTAACTTACTGAAGCGGAGGGGAGAGAGATGATAATATATACTTGGAAAGTACTCGAGGGCATTGTTCCAAATCTGCAAACTGCTATAACAACATAACTATTGCGAGAGATATGGGAGGAAGTACAAAATAAACCCAGTGAAAAGCAGGGGTGAGGTGGGCACAGTAAGGGAACACTATCTCAACATCCGGGGTCCCAGATTAATCAACATCTTACCAGAATATATCAGAAACACTGCTGGAACAAGAGTAAAGTCTTAAGAGAAAACTGGACAAGTATCTTCAGCAAGTGCCAGATCAACCAGGCTGTGATGGATATGTGGGACAACGGGCCTGCAGCAGCAACAGCCTGGTTGACCATACTAGCACCAGAGGAGCCTGTCCCATGGCCGGGCCCCGAAAGTAGCAAGACTCTCGAAACTCATCAAAGATAAGGTATAAAGGTAAAGGATGCCACTCCAGATTCTGGCACATCATCGCAACTGCAGAATGAATAATCGAAACTAATTAAGAAACGTTATCAAGTACGTAAAGAAAACGAGGAGCTGCAAAATAGATTGACCTGATTCCCTGAACTCTTGAAGAAGCGTCAAGAAGCGTATCAAACTGAGCGTGCACGCAAACTTGAACACAGTTGAATCTGGAAGATTAAAACCAGAGTGAACCTTCACATACATACAAAGATTTACTGCGTCTAAGGAATTGAGAGAAATCGGTACAGTTGCTACTTGGGCAGCAAGTACCAGAGAAGCCTGACCCAAGACCGGGCTGCGGGAGTAGGAAAACTCGCAACCTGTCGATGGTATTGAAGGTGGGACCGTGTCGCGGGGGCGATGACCCCCAGAAGCGGCATAAGGTCAATATTAAGCACACCTTGAATAGGAATCCTAGATACTCCCTAAAGGGGAATCCTACTAGCCTGGTGTGGGCGGTGCTGAGGAGAGCACCTTTCCCTCCGCTCAAGCGGGTTCCTTCTCTTTGATGTTGTGTTATTTCCACGGTGGCGCGATGCACAAAGGCAAAGTTTTCCCCACCATTAGAGCCCACCACCAACCCTCACCCTCCCTTACCTCCACTCCCCTGTGTCTCCCTCACTATCTCCCTCTAGGTTGAGTGTAGCGAGGTTAGTATGTATTCTTAGGCATATAATGACTGTATTGTTATGTATCGTGTCATCCAATTTTCTCACCGTGGTCTGGGACCGGGCCACGGGGGCGGTGACCCCCGGAAGCGACTCCAGGTAAACCCTACCCCTTCCCCTTTTCCTCTGTCTCGTACACACAATTTCTGTTGCCCCAGCTCTGTGATGGAGATATCTTCATAAATATGCCATATCTCCTCTGTATGTGATAGGCCATCTTGAGAGAGGTTAAATGTCTTTGTAATAGTAACTTCAGCCTCTGCTTGAAGGAAACCTTTGAAGCTCCCGTAGGTGATGAATCCTTAATGGAATATCTGACGAAATCCTCATTGCTCTACTAAAGTTTCCCATCTCAGGCTGACAGATATCAATACTATACAAGTTAGACGGCCTGTGTGATGGAATATGGCAGGGAAGCATAGCTATCTTTTGTTCCCATTATGTAGCTGTCATGTAGAATAGCGTAGCAGCACACTGTTGATGTATCCAACTTGGCTAAATAAAAAAAATCTCCCTTCCCCCTACATCACTCTCTCTCCTTTCCTCCCTTTCTTCCTCATTTCCCGTCCTCCTTCCTACATCCCACCTTAGTATCTCCCTCACTTCTTCCGCCGCCCAGTTCTGCTCACGTTTCTTCCTTCCTTCTCCGGTATGGCATCGTGCGTGATTCTCCATAACCTGTTTGTTGTACACTAACGAAAGTAGAACAAACCAGACGAAAAGGCTGTGGAGGCAGACACCATACGCAGCTTCAAGAGTAGATATGATCGGACCCTGAAAGTCTGGAATAAGTAAAGACGGTCGATAGTGACACTTCTAGGTGCTTGGGTAGCACTTGTAGGTGCCTGGTTACGCTTCTAGGTACCTGGGTGGCACTTGTAGGTGCCTGGTTACGCTTCTAGGTGACTGGGTGGCACTTGTAGGTGCCTGGTCACGCTTCTAGGTACCTGGGTGGCACTTGTAGGTGCCTGGTTACGCTTCTAGGTGACTGGGTGGCACTTGTAGGTGCCTGGTCACGCTTCTAGGTACCTGGGTGGCACTTGTAGGTGCCTGGTTACGCTTCTAGGTGACTGGGTGGCACTTGTAGGTGCCTGGTCACGCTTCTAGGTACCTGGGTGGCACTTGTAGGTGCCTGGTTACGCTTCTATGTACCTGGGTAGCACTTGTAGGTGCCTGGTTACACTTCTCGGTACCTGGGTGGCACTTGTAAGTGCCTGGTTACGCTTCTAGGTACCTGGGTAGCACTTGTAGGTGCCTGGTTACACTTCTCGGTACCTGGGTGGCACTTGTAGGTGCCTGGTTACGCTTCTCGGTACCTGGGTGGCACTTGTAGGTGCCTGGTTACACTTCTCGGTACCTGGGTGGCACTTGTAGGTGCCTGGTTACGCTTCTAGGTGCTTGGGTAATACTTGGCGTGCTTGGGTGACAAAGCTGAGAGAGAGGAATTTTAAAAGGCTATCGTCGATTGATTTCACATTTTGTCGCCCAGTTTATGGTTAAGATAATGTCTGATAATTGCGGGTTAGTGCCGCCCGTGGCACCGTAAATCCCGACTCTCCAGGTGACAAGTGCCACACACACACACATACCTCGGGCTTACCTGTGATCAGTCTCGCGAGTTTTTGTCCACTACTGCAGCCCGGTCAAACTTCGCTAGTGGATTGGTTAAAAAGACTGTTACTACCTGGTGAAATCGCAGATCTAGAGAGTGTACAGAGATCCTTTACTGCACGTATAAGTTCTGTCAAGCACCTTAACTACTGGGAACGCTTGGAAGCACTTGACTTGTACTCGTTGGAACGCAGGAGGGAGAGATATATCATAATCTACACTTGGAAAATCCTGGAAGGAATGGTCCCAAATCTGCACGCAGAAATCACTCCCTACGAAAGTAAAAGACTGGGCAGGCGATGCAAAATGCCCCCAATTAAAAGTAGGGGCGCCATTGGTACACTAAGGGAAAACACGATAAGTGTCCGGGGCCCAAGACTGTTCAACAGCCTCCCATTAAGCATTCGGGGAATTGCCAATAAACCCCTGGCTGCCTTCAAGAGAGAGCTGGACAGATACCTAAAGTCAGTGCCGGATCAGCCGGGCTGTGGCTCGTACGTTGGACTGCGTGCGGCCAGCAGTAACAGCCTAGTTGATCAGGCCCTGATCCATTGGAAGGCCTGGTCATGGACCGGGCCGCGGGGGCGTTGATCCCCGGAATAACCTCCAGGTAACCTGCGTGTGATGTTTAAATTTAAAGTTTAGATCTGCGTGTACAGTGGCCTCAGTCAGAGAAATACGACAAAATCATGAGGGTAAATTCGACATATTCAAATTCATTGAGAATATCATCAATTGGGACGAAATAAATCG
>NC_091334.1:14804844-14875239 GCF_038502225.1 Cherax quadricarinatus
TGAACACTTCTTGGTGTCCGTGATACAACACTCGACAAACACTGAACACTTCTTGGTGTCCGTGATACAACACTCGACAAATAGTGAACACTTCTTGGTGTCCGTGATACAACACTCGACAAACACTGAACACTTTTCTTGTGGAGTCTTACAACTCTACGGGAACCACCAATCAAGTATCAAGTGTCACTCGTGTACAAATTCATTCACATGTGTACATATGCACACATGTACACACACACATGTATATACGCAAAGTAATCACAGTGAAAAAATAGTGAAATTCCAAGCACTTTCGTTATTTCTCACATTGATTATGTGAGAAATCACGAGAGCGCTTGGAATTTCACTGTTTTTTCACTGTAGTTATTTGGCTATTTTGTATATTGTTTGCTGTGCATACATGCATGTATACATACGCACATACATGCATATATATATATATATATATATATATATATATATATATATATATATATATATATATATATATATATATATATATATATATATATATATATATCAGTATACATATAAATATTCATGTAAAAGCATATATATATATATATACATACATGAATACATCAGCATACATAAATAGACACACGTTCATATTTTATATTTTGTTGCATTATAATTTGATGATGGACACTGTGTTGCATGCATTGAGGAAGAGGAAAGAGGGCTGGGCTTGTGGGATGCAGGGATACCTTTCTGGAATCGCACAGAGACCGAAATGCGTCTAGTTTACACTGTTTTGAGAGGTAGGGGAGAGGCATGTAACAAGCCTAGCGGATAAAGAAGAGAGAAGAGAGAGAGAGAGAGAAAGAGAAAGGGAGAGGGAGAGGGGGGTAGAGATGTGACGGATGGGGGGATTGGGGAGGTACCTTCCCCACCTTCTCCCCCATCAACGTGGTGTGGGGCCCATTGTATTAGCCTCATCACCAGAAACACACGCGTCACCACCACCACCCATTCTACCATTACTACCAATACTGCCGTTACCACGGCCACCACCAACCACACTGCCGCTACCACCTGTGACCGGCCTCGAGAGTTTTTCTACCCTCTCAGGCCAGGCTTTCCCGTTCATTGCCTGAACAACCAGACTGTTGTTGCTGTTGACAGCCCGCTGGCCCACAGATTCATCACAGCCTGATTGGTCTGGCACTTGGCGGAGGTAATCATCAAGTTCCTTCTACACTTGTTACTGCAGTATTTCTGATACCTGCAGGTAACTGGTTGTAAAGGCTTGAAACACTGAAATTGTCACTGTTTTGTTATTGTGTCCACGGTTACCATAACAACATACAGTAGCGAAAGATATAGGAGAAAATATAAAATAAACCCAGTGAAAGGCATGGACGCCGTGGGCGCAATAAGAGAACATTGCATCAACATCCGTGGGTCCAGACTATTCAGCATCTTACCAGATCTCCAAAACACTACTGGGACAGATGTAGAGGTCTTCAAGAGGAAAATTTGCCAGATCAACCAGGCTGTGATGTATATGTGGACTAGCGGGCCGCCAGCAACAACCTAGTTGACCAGACAAGTCTGTATCAAGACTGGGCTGCGGGAGTAGGAAACCTCGTGAAATCCATCAAAGGTATACCAGAAATACATAAAGTTTTGCACCTGTGCTTGTTGCTTGGTTTATCAAAGACTTCCTCCCATATCTCTCACACTAGTACATTGTGAAGGTAGTGTGTAGGTGTGTACTAGACCCTCAAGTATTTTTCACGTATATCTTCTCAGTTATATGTCTTTCACTCCAGAGAAAGTACATTTCAAGCACTATGAGACATTCTCAATAGTTTGATGACTTTATTGTCTGGTATACATGTAGTAAACAGTTGCTGTAACTTTCCAGGCGTGATATTTCTCCTGCCTTGAACGGAACCATCAACACCAATCAGTACTCTTAAGCCAGAGAGAACATAACTGATTTGAATAGTGTCACCATTATTATGATTTTTCGTTTTTATTTTACGGTTTTCATTAGCCCGTCCATTTTCATGGTTTTAGTGATATTTACCTTACTGTGTTTTCTACCTCTCTGTTATTGTCAAGCGTATACGTGTTCTTTCCATTCTGTCAGATGGTTCTCTTTTGTATACTTATTTTAAAATTTTTCATTCTTTGTCACCCTTGAATATCATGTTAACAGCTCATAGTTTTGCGTGTGTGTGTCCACCGAGACATCTTGTATGCTTAAATTTTAAGCATCGTTCGCAAGGAATGATACGAAGCTGTCGTAAGTGTTTTAATCTGTTTGTGATGAGGATGAGAATCAGGAAAGTTTCCAGGACTGTGCTTTTGGCTACTGAAGTATTTACAGAAGCATGATTTTACTTTGTCTACTACTAATTGGGAACTAAACATAGCTATCTTAATTGCAGTTATACTTTAGTGCCAAGCATGTTGAAATACACACAAATATGGTATAAACCTCGGTAATGGATACTGACAAATTAATTTAGAAAGACACGTGAGCAAACACTAGGACATTCGAGAAAACGTTTCGGTCCTGGGACCTTGATCACTTATGATCAGGGTCCCAGGACCGAAATGTTTTATAATAAATATGTCCTAGTGTTTACTTACGTGTCTTTCTAAACGCACAAATATAAATCCTTATTTAGGAAACATATAGCCAGCGTGAAAGGATGATCAGTAAATTTAACTTCGACTATCAGCAAATTGGCTAGGATATAATGAGACCTATCAGACATTCCCTGAGGAACATTCCTCAGCACCCTACATCAGTATAAGCAAGTACTGGTCACCGAAGCATACAAGGTCTGTACAAAATAAGGTTCTGCTGAGAGAACCCACATAAACATCAGTTGTTAAAAAAGAACGTAGAAGAATGTACAGAGGAAGATAAAAACGTAATTCACTTCAGTTAAAAACTTGCATGTCACAACAAAGATAATCTACACCGAGGGCTTAGCGAGGTAGTGTAAATTACTGACAGTTCTGCCTGTCTGTCTGTCTGTGGGCGTGTGTGTATTCACTTACATGTACTCTATATGTGGTTGCAGGGGTCAAATCAGAGCTCCTGGCCCCGCCTCTTTGCTGGTCGTTACTAGGTCAACTCATTTCCTGCTCCAAGAGCTTTATCGTTTTGTGTGTGTGTGTGTGTGTGTGTGTGTGTGTGTGTGTGTGTGTGTGTGTAAAGTCGACTATTATAACAGTGTTAGGATTGACACATAAAAGTAGGACAATTTTTTTTAATAAGACCAAGTGACAACGGGTCGTTCCTTGATGTAGGTGCAATAATAATAATAATAATAATAATAATATCTTTGTTTCTACAAGTACATGTACAAGGTATACAGTCCTAGCTGACATCAATGACATACTACTGTATAGAAAGCCGCTTGTTATGCTGAACATTTCGGGTAAATTAGGTTAGTTTTGTCCCAGGATGCGACCCACACCAGTCGACTAACACCCAGATACCTATTTTACTGATAGGTGAACATAGACAGCAGGTGTCTTTTGGAAACACGTCCTAATGTTTTCCAGCCGTACCGGGGATCGACCCCCGGACCTCAGTATTTGAGCTGAGTGCGCTACCAGTCGAGCTACGGGAGACGGCTCTTGATGAAGGTAATTAAAACTACCCTTCATCAAATTAAACCTGATTACCTCTCATTTCCTAGACCCTGAATAATCCCTTCGGGTTTAGCATTGTTTCCAAGGTGATGTTAGGAAGTACTTCTTGAAAATTTAATGCACAGCTTGGAGAGTAGGTATAACAAGGTTATAGAGGCTAGCAAGTAGTAGTAGTTGAAGAGGCGGACTAAAAGCTGACATTAAAGCACATCGCTGAGCGCGTACAAAACGGAAATAGAATTTTAACACAATTCCGATTTTTTTGGCGATAATGACAAATCTCTTTCCTCGCTGTGTACACCTGTTTAATACCATCCCGTGTGTGTGTGTGTGTGTGTGTGTGTGTGTGTGTGTGTGTGTGTGTGTGTGTGTGTGTGTGTGTGTACGTAGTCACGTGTGTTTGGAAGAGTTGTGTCTTGGCTCCTGGTCCAGGATTTTAGGCTTAATAGAGCAGCAGTATTATAGGTTTCTGGTTGTTTGAAGGTATCATAATTGTACTTGCCAGGTATACCTTGGGTGAGTCTGGAGAATGTTTCTACCTCCTCCAGGGCCGGGCCCTGGACCAGCCAGGTCATTCCCTTGGCCTACTACCAGGAGACTATCTAAACTACCTCTGTATATTATGAACTACCACTAACCACACCAACCACCACACCAACCACCACCCCAACCACTAACCACCGTCAATCACCCCAAACCACGAGAACCACCACTAACCACCATCAGTCACCAATAACCACTACCATACATCACCTTTCTGAATGTCCTGTTGTTGAGAGATGTTAGCAGGTGGTGCAAGAGAGAGAGAGAGAGAGAGAGAGCAGGAGGATGGAGGGGTTGAGAAGGGGGGAGGGGGTTCTGAGCCCCCTCCCTGCCCCCTCCCAGGCTGGTAATAACGTGAGCGGGGCCGCGTGAGATCAAAGGCGCCGCCTCTCTTTGGTGGCACTCCTCCCCCTCCCCTTGCCCCCCTTGTGCCTCCCCTGTCCCCCCTCAGTGCCAGCGACCCCCTTTCCCCTCCCTTTTCCTCCTCTTCCCTCCTCCCTGACGTTCCCTTCCAGCCTGCACTGCAGCCTCCGCCTTCTGCACAACCCTTCTATCACTACCACCTTCTATCACTACTACCTTCTATCACTACCACCTTCTATCACTACCACCTTCTATCACTACCACCTTCTATCACTACCACTTATTATCACTACCACCTTCTATCACTACCACTTACTATCACTACCACCTTCTATTCTTCCACTTAGTATCACCACCACCTTCTATCACTACCACCTTCTATCACTATCACCTATCACTACCACCTTCTATCACTATCACCTATCACTACCACCTTCTATCACTATCACCTATCACTACCACCTTCTATTCTACCACTTACTATCACTACCAGCTACTATCACTACCAGCTACTATTACTACCGCCTATCACTACCAGCTACTATTACTACCAGCTACTATCACTACCAGCTACTATCACTACCAGCAACTATCACTACCAGCTACTATTACTACCAGCTACTATTACTACCAGCTACTATTACTATTACTACCGCCTATCACTACCAGCTACTATCACTACCAGCTACTATCACTACCAGCTACTATTACTACCAGCTACTATCACTACCAGCTACTATTACTACCGCCTATCACTACCAGCTACTATCACTACCAGCTACTATCACTACCAGCTACTATTACCACCAGCTACTATCACTACCAGCTACTATTTCTACCAGCTACTATTACTACCAGCTACTATCACTACCAGCTACTATCTACCAGCTACTATCACTACCAGCTATTACTACCAGCTACTATTGCCACCAGCTACTATCACTACCAGCTACTATCTACCAGCTACTATTTCTACCAGCTACTATTACTACCAGCTACTATCACTACCAGCTACTATCACTACCAGCTATCACTACCAGCTATCACTACCAGCTATCACTACCAGCTACTATTACTTCCAGCTACTATTACTACCAGCTACTATCACTACCAGCTACTATCACTACCAGCTATTACTACCAGCTACTATTACTACCAGCTACTATTACTACCAGCTACTATCACTACCAGCTACTTTTACTACCAGCTACTATTACTACCAGTTACTATTACTACCAGCTACTATTACTACCAGCTACTATCACTACCAGCTACTATCACTACCAGCTACTATCTACCAGCTATCTACCAGCTACTATTACTACCAGCTACTATCACTGCCAGCTATCTACCAGCTACTATTACTACCAGCTACTATCACTACCAGCTACTATCACTACCAGCTACTATTACTACCAGCTACTATTACTACCAGCTACTATTACTACCAGCTACTATTACTACCAGCTACTATTACTACCAGCTATTATCACTACCAGCCACTATCTACCAGGAACTGTCACTACCAGCTAATATCACTATCAGCTACTATCACTACCAGCTACTATTACTACCAGCTACTATCACTACCAGCTACTATTACTACCAGCTACTATCACTACCAGCTACTATCACTACCAGCTACTATCACTACCAGCTACTATCACTACCAGCTACTATTACTACCAGCTATTATCGCTACCAGCTACTATCTACCAGCTACTATCACTACCAGCTACTATCACTACCAGCTACTATTACTACCAGCTACTATTACTACCAGCTACTATTACTACCAGCTACTATCACTACCAGCTACTATCACTACCAGCTACTATCTACCAGCTACTATCACTATCAGCTACTATTACTACCAGCTACTATTACTACCAGCTATCACTACCAGCTACTATCACTACCAGCTGCTATCTACCAGCTACTATCACTACCAGCTACTATCACTACCAGCTACTATCTACCAGCTACTATCACTACCAGCTACTATCACTACCAGCTACTATCTACCAGTTACTATCTACCAGTTACTATCTACCAGCTACTATCACTACCAGCTACTATCACTACCAGCTACTATCTACCAGCTACTATCTACCAGCTACTATGACTACCAGCTACTATCACTACCAGCTACTATCTACCAGCTACTGTCTACCAGCTACTATGACTACCAGCTACTATCACTACCAGCTACTATCTACCAGCTACTATCACTACCAGCTACT
This sequence comes from Cherax quadricarinatus, assembly GCF_038502225.1. Taxonomy (NCBI): domain Eukaryota; kingdom Metazoa; phylum Arthropoda; class Malacostraca; order Decapoda; family Parastacidae; genus Cherax; species Cherax quadricarinatus. The sequence continues at coordinate 14,811,618 of NC_091334.1, forward strand.
GTCTACCAGCTACTATGACTACCAGCTACTATCACTACCAGCTACTATCTACCAGCTACTATCTACCAGCTACTATCACTACCAGCTACTATCTACCAGCTACTATGACTACCAGCTACTATCACTACCAGCTACTGTCTACCAGCTACTATGACTACCAGCTACTATGACTACCAGCTACTATCTACCAGCTACTATCTACCAGCTTCTGCTCTACCTTTTCTGACACAATTCTGCCGCTACTTCCATTAATTTTATCACGACTACAACAACGCCTGATACCACTCTTATTTCAACCCCTAACATATTACTACCCTTATTCCACTACTACAACCATTACCACTATCCCTTCTATCGTATATGCATAGCTTGACATAGGACGGTAGTAAACCAAAGCTAAACCTAGTCTTCTCCTCCTCACAAGAAGCATCGATAAAAACACGAAAGCGCATAGTTGTATCATTCTTTTCCTATACCAGAATATACATGAAAGATACACACAGATGTCAGCAGTGATTCTAACATATATATTCTTGGTAAGTAAGATACATAGGCAACAGTTAGGCATCTTTTAAAGGTGCCTAACTGTTGATTATGTATCTTACCAACCTGTCGGTACTGGATACCATTTTGATATTCAGGTGTAATCTTGCAGCAGAAGGAAAAAAAACAGCATGTTCAACCGTAAGTTTATTTCGGTACAGGTAGACATAAGTTCAGTTATCAAACATAGTGTAGATTACCTAGGATACCCTCCCCCCCCCCTTAAAAAAATAGTGACTTATTTGCATTGGTAGTATTGTGCTTTCACTTCTGGAATATTGTGTTCTCAGAGCTTTCATGGCAGGAGAGAGAGAGAGAGAGGGAGAGAGAGAAAAAGAGAAAGAGAAAGAGAGAAAGCAATCCTGGAAAAATATACAGACCTGGTTTACCACCCTCGTATTAAACCATTTAAATTACTAGGGGGCACATCAAAGCACTTGAAATGTAGCGTACTCTCTGGAATGGAGGAGAGATACCTGATAATATATGCATGTAAAATACTTGAAGGTCTGGTCCTCAATCTGTACACTGCCATAACTTACTGGAGTGAGAGAAATGGCAGAAGTGTAGAATAACGGTAGTGGAAAGCAGGGGGGCCTTAAGTACACTAAGAGAGCACTATCAGCATCCGTGGTCCCAGATCTTCTTGAAATGGGCTACCAGAAGATACCTGGTAATTGTTTTTAATGGGAAATTTAACTAGTTCATGTAACAAGTGATGGTTTTGTAGGCCTGCCGACAGCAACAGCCTAGTTGATCAGGTTGTCACCAGAAAATAAACGCTGGTCTTAGGTCGGGCTGTCACAACATAGACAAATATCGCTGGTATAGGTTTTTGTCAGAAATGAAGTGTTTAGGATGGGTGGGTGGGTGGAGGAGCGGGCGGCGTGCAGGCGAGGTGGGCGGCACGTTATGAGGGAGGGGACAGACAGCATCCTGCCCACACCAGGTATGAAGGATATCCGTGTGTCCCTGGCTTAAATTTTGTTCCCTGCCTCCCCTCACCCCTGCCATCCTTAACCGCTGCCACCCCTCACCCCTGCCACCCCTCACCCCTGCCACCCCTCACCCCTGCCACCCCTCACCCTTGCCACCCTTTACCTTGAGGTTAGAGTAGTATTCATAGCTTCAAGGATCATAATTGTTTGTTTCATTAAAAACCGGCAAGTGTAAAGTGTGTTACGAGGCAGGTAAGTCCCCGGTCTTCTAATAACATGTTCATTTTCCCTGCAATCTGCCTTGTCCATAATTACTATCGTATTTATGTTGTCTGCTTTTCTGAAGTCTAGGATCTTTCCTTAATTCATGGTATGACTTAATTAAACTTTAAGGACAGTTGTGTTGCACAGGTCTGAGTTTTGCTCTGATTAACAGTCTGATTGACCAGACCATCAACCAGATTTTGTCTAGCATCGGGCCACGAGAACGATGACTCCTCCTCCTGGAATCAGTTACAGGTATAGCACAGGTAAATAATCTCAGCATTGTTACTGCCACAACTACAAGGAAAATGTTAGGCTGGATAACCAGGACCTTCATAGCCAGAGATGACAAGCCACTAATGATATTTTTCGAGTTATTCTTTATCTCTTGACTGTAGAATATGCAGAGAACCTTCATCGCTTCTAGCACCTAAATTATTGAGAGCTCTTGAAGTCCCTTGAACCGTACTCCTGGGGACATAGACTAGAAACATATATCATAATCTACACCGGGAAAATTCTGGAGAAAGTGTTCCAAACTTGTACACTGAAACTGGCTCGGCAGCCGGTGTAAAATATCCGCATGAAAAAAAAACTGGAATACAATAAGTACACCAAGAAATAAATAAGTGTAAAGGGCCCAAGACTTTCCAACACTCTCCCTTCATGTATTAGGGGAAGTATCAACAGACTGGCTGTCTTTGTAAGAGCCTGACGGTTTCCTCTGGACAGTTGCTGATCATCCTGGCTGTGATGCTTAGGTTGTAGTGCAGGTAGCATCAACAGCCTGATTAACCAGGCTGTCTAGCAGGCAACCTGGTCTGAGCACTAATGAGAGGGCAATCTTGTGGTTGCTGCGGCTTACTCCATAAAACATTGTGGATGCCATGGCCGCCCACCAGTGCTCCCACCTGTGCTACATTGCGGGCGGCCTGTTTTATCCTGCCCCGCCCACCCATCCAGCAAGCCAGCCCAGCCGCCCACCCATCCTGGCCGCCCACCGCCAGGCAAGCTGGCATTCGTGGCATTCGTGTGTCCTAGCCAGTATCCGGCTACATATATTCATATATTTACATCCAGCTGCAGTGTATATCCTTGTGTCGTCTCTACCTCCGCCTTCCTTCCCGATATCATTATTATACTCATGCATTCAGGAGAAATCGCTAAACTCGTAGGGGTCACACAGCGCCTGGGGAATGGGATTCAATCGGATTCATCCGAAAGAGTGGGAAAAGGTAGCTCTAATTCATAGGAACAAGAACCCTTTCCTGTCATCAAGGCACCCCCTCCCCCCTCCATGGTTCAGGACCCTACGTTATTGGTCTAAAATTATGAATAACTAAGTTGAAGCACTCGCGAAACTCAGAGGTATATCAAAGGTACCACGTTATGTTGACCGTGGCTCGTCCAGTGTTATGTTGACCGTGGCTCGTCCAGTGTTGTGTTGACCGTGGCTTGTCTAGTGTTGTGTTGACCGTGGCTCGTCCACTGTTGTGTTGACCGTGGTTTGTCCAGTGTTGTGTTGACCGTGGCTTGTCCAGTGTTGTGTTGACCGTGGCTTGTCCAGTGTTGTGTTGACCGTGGCTTGTCCAGTGTTGTGTTGACCGTTGCTCGTTCAGTGTTGTGTTGACCGTGGCTTGTCCAGTGTTGTGTTGACCGTTGCTCGTTCAGTGTTGTGTTGACCGTGGCTTGTCCAGTGTTGTGTTGACCGTGGCTTGTCTAGTGTTGTGTTGACCGTGGCTCGTCCACTGTTGTGTTGACCGTGGTTTGTCCAGTGTTGTGTTGACCGTGGCTTGTCCAGTGTTGTGTTGACCGTGGCTTGTCCAGTGTTGTGTTGACCGTGGCTTGTCCAGTGTTGTGTTGACCGTTGCTCGTTCAGTGTTGTGTTGACCGTGGCTTGTCCAGTGTTGTGTTGACCGTTGCTCGTTCAGTGTTGTGTTGACCGTGGCTTGTCCAGTGTTGTGTTGACCGTGGCTTGTCCAGTGTTGTGTTGACCGTGGCTTGTCCAGTGTTGTGTTGACCGTTGCTCGTTCAGTGTTGTGTTGACCGTGGCTTGTCCAGTGTTGTGTTGACCGTTGCTCGTTCAGTGTTGTGTTGACCGTGGCTTGTCCAGTGTTGTGTTGACCGTGGCTTGTCCAGTGTTGTGTTGACCGTGGCTTGTCCAGTGTTGTGTTGACCGTTGCTCGTTCAGTGTTGTGTTGACCGTGGCTTGTCCAGTGTTGTGTTGACCGTGGCTTGTCCAGTGTTGTGTTGACCGTGGCTTGTCCAGTGTTGTGTTGACCGTGGCTTGTCCAGTGTTGTGTTGACCGTGGCTTGTCCAGTGTTGTGTTGACCGTGGCTTGTCCAGTGTTGTGTTGACCGTGGCTTGTCCAGTGTTGTGTTGACCGTGGTTTGTCCAGTGTTGTGTTGACCGTGGCTTGTCCAGTGTTGTGTTGACCGTGGTTTGTCCAGTGTTGTGTTGACCGTGGCTCGTTCAGTGTTGTGTTGACCGTGGCTTGTCCAGTGTTGTGTTGACCGTGGTTTGTCCAGTGTTGTGTTGACCGTGGCTCGTTCAGTGTTGTGTTGACCGTGGCTTGTTCAGTGTTGTGTTGACCATGACTCGTTCAGTGTTGTGTTGACCGTGGCTCATCCAGTGTTGTGTTGACCGTGACTCGTTCAGTGTTGTGTTGACCGTGGCTCATCCAGTGTTGTGTTGACTATGACTCGTCCAGTGTTGTGTTGACCGTGGCTCATCCAGTGTTGTGTTGACCGTGACTCGTTCAGTGTTGTGTTGACCGTGGCTCATCCAGTGTTGTGTTGACCATGACTCGTCCAGTGTTGTGTTGACCGTGGCTCATCCAGTGTTGTGTTGACCATGACTCGTCCAGTGTTGTGTTGACCGTGGCTCATCCAGTGTTGTGTTGACCATGACTCGTCCAGTGTTGTGTTGACCGTGGCTCGTCCAGTGTTGTGTTGACCGTGGCTCGTCCAGTGTTGTGTTGACCGTGGCTCGTCCAGTGTTGTGTTGACCGTGGCTCGTCCAGTGTTGGCCGTGACTCGTCCAGTGTTGTGTTGACCGTGGCTCTTCCAGTGTTGTGTTGACCGTGGCTCGTCCAGTGTTGTGTTGACCGTGGCTCGTCCAGTGTTGACCGTGGCTCGTCCAGTGTTGACCGTGGCTCGTCCAGTGTTGACCGTGGCTCGTCCAGTGTTGACCGTGGCTCGTCCAGTGTTGTGTTGACCGTGGCTCGTCCAGTGTTGTGTTGACCGTGGCTCGTCCAGTGTTGTGTTGACCGTGGCTCGTCCAGTGCTGACCGTGGCTCGTCCAGTGTTGTGTTGACCGTGGCTCGTCCAGTGTTGTGACCACCACCACTGTCTTGCTGCTCCCTGCAACCTCAATCCCTATTCCTTTTCTTCTAGTTATATATTTTCTTTTTCTTCCTGCAGGCCTGGGGACACTTGGTCCCAAAGATGAGGGGGTACTTGTACCTTCTCCCATGGGAGACTTAGGTCTCGAGACACTCCCCAGATAGGGAGCCAAGGCCGGGTCACCACTACTTGGAAAAGACCCGGGCCGGGAGAGTACCGGCGAATAAGAAAAAAAAATTCTTCCTTTTTCTTTCTTTCTTTCTTTCGTCTTTTCAATTTTCTTCTTCATAAAAAAGTTCTGGTTCAGCTGGATGAATGTTGAGGTGGCACGACTCAACTTGTTCCTTGCATCTTGTGGTACTGTGTGTTATACCATGTTGAGTTAGTCATAAGCTGTGCAACGTTACTTGATAGTAACCTGTAACTCGACCAGGCCTTCATGTTGACGCTCTGATCACTGAAGCTGTTAGTGCTCACTGCACGCTGCCCGCCTGATTAAGAACTTGCTTCAGGAAATTCTCATTTTAGCAGACTGTTCGTATCTGTCCAAGTATAGTCTGCACATTTCCTGTTGTTAGTCGTGGGAAAGTTATTGACAGCAGATTCATTTACTGTTATACTGGTAAAAGAAGCCGAAGTATAGGTTTCTGCACTTACGTGGAATGTCTTCCTGCAACACTTGTTGCATTTTGTTTGTCTTGCCACTGCACCGCCATTATCCACCACCATCACCATTGCACCTGCACCACGCGCCTGTCTACCATCGCTGCACGACTGTCTTCCACCAAATTAAGGAATAAATTAAGAAATGAATGAAATTGAAGAATGAGATACTTGTGCAACATTTATGAATCTTTATTGAGGAAACGTTTCGCCAGCCAGTGGCTTCATCAGTCCATTACAGAGAAGAACAGTGGAAGATGAGGAGTAGTTTGAGGTAATGAGTCCCTCAGCCTGGCGTCGATATGTTCAGTCCATCAGTCTCAAGTATGATGGACTGAACACATCGACTCCAAACTGAGAGACTCATTACCTCAAACTCCTCCTCACGTCCGTTCTTCTCTGTATTGGACTGAAGAAGCCACTGGCTGTCGAAACGCTTCATCAGTAAAGATTCCCATATGTTACACCAGTATCTCATTCTTCAACTTGTCAGTGTTCTGAACCGTTTGCATCACAATAATGAAATTGAAATTGCATGCATAAATTCTATTTAAATACCAGAATAGTATTTTGCTCTATTATTAACTATTGGTGAGGCTGGACCTGTGTAGTGGGCAGCACTGTGCTACCCTAGGTGACCTGTGTAGTGGGCAGCACTGTGCTTCCCTAGGTGACCTGTGTAGTGGGCAGCACTGTGCTTCCCTAGGTGACCTGTGTAGTTGGCAGCACTGTGCTTCCCTAGGTGACCTGTGTAGTGGGCAGCACTGTGCTTCCCTAGGTGACCTGTGTAGTGGGCAGCACTGTGCTTCCCTAGGTGACCTGTGTAGTGGGCAGCACTGTGCTTCCCTAGGTGACCTGTGTAGTGGGCAACACTGTGCTTCCCTAGGTGACCTGTGTAGTGGGCAACACTGTGCTTCCCTAAGTGATCTGTGTAGTGGGCAGCACTGTGCTTCCCTAGGTGACCTGTGTAGTGAGCAACACTGTGCTTCCCTAGGTGACCGGTGTATTGGGCAACACTGTGCTTCCCTAGGTGACCTGTGTAGTGGGCAGCACTGTGCTTCCCTAGGTGACCTGTGTAGTGGGCAACACTGTGCTTCCCTAGGTGACCTGTGTAGTGGGCAGCACTGTGCTTCCCTAGGTGACCAGTGTAGTGGGCAACGCTGTGCTTCCCTAGGTGACCTGTGTAGTGGGCAACACTGTGCTTCCCTAGGTGACCTGTGTAGTGGGCAACACTGTGCTACCCTAGATGACCTGTGTAGTGGGCAGCACTGTGCTTCCCTATGTGACCTGTGTAGTGGGCAACACTGTGCTTCCCTAGGTAACCTGTGTATTGGGCAGCACTGTGCTTCCCTAGGTTACCTGTGTAGTGGGCAGCACTGTGCTTCCCTAGGTGACCTGTGTAGTGGGCAGCACTGTGCTTCCCTAGGTGACCTGTGTAGTGGGCAGCACTGTGCTTCCCTAGGTGACCTGTGTAGTGGGCAGCATTGTGCTACCCTAGGTTACCTGTGTAGTGGGCAGCACTGTGCTTCCCTAGGGGATCTGTGTAGTGGGCAGCACTGTGCTACCCTAGGTGACCTGTGTAGTGGGCAGCACTGTGCTTCCCTAGGTGACCTGTGTAGTAGGCAGCACTGTGCTTCCCTAGGTGACCCGTGTAGTGGGCAGCACTGTGCTTCCCTAGGTGACCTGTGCAGTGGGCAACACTGCTACCCTAGGTGACCTGTGCAGTGGGCAACACTGTGCCTCCCTAGGTGACCTGTGTAGTGAGCAACACTGTGCTTCCCTAGGTGACCGGTGTAGTGGGCAACACTGTGCTTCCCTAGGTGACCTGTGTAGTGGGCAACACTGTGCTTCCCTAGGTGACCTGTGTAGTGGGCAACACTGTGCTTCCCTAGGTGACTTGTGTAGTGGGCAACACTGTGCTACCCTAGGTGACTTGTGTAGTGGGCAGCACTGTGCTTCTCTAGGTGACCTGTGTAGTGGGCAACACTGTGCTTCCCTAGGTGACCTGTGTAGTGGCCAGCACTGTGCTTCCCTAGGTGACCTGTGTAGTGGGCAACACTGTGCTTCCCTAGGTGACCTGTGTAGTGGGCAGCACTGTGCTTCCCTAGGTGACCTGTGTAGTGGGCAGCACTGTGCTTCCCTAGGTGACCTGTGCAGTGGGCAACACTGCTACCCTAGGTGACCTGTGCAGTGGGCAACACTGTGCCTCCCTAGGTGACCTGTGTAGTGAGCAACACTGTGCTTCCCTAGGTGACCGGTGTAGTGGGCAACACTGTGCTTCCCTAGGTGACCTGTGTAGTGGGCAACACTGTGCTTCCCTAGGTGACCTGTGTAGTGGGCAACACTGTGCTTCCCTAGGTGACTTGTGTAGTGGGCAACACTGTGCTTCCCTAGGTGACTTGTGTAGTGGGCAACACTGTGCTACCCTAGGTGACTTGTGTAGTGGGCAACACTGTGCTTCCCTAGGTGACTTGTGTAGTGGGCAACACTGTGCTACCCTAGGTGACTTGTGTAGTGGGCAGCACTGTGCTTCTCTAGGTGACCTGTGTAGTGGGCAACACTGTGCTTCCCTAGGTGACCTGTGTAGTGGCCAGCACTGTGCTTCCCTAGGTGACCTGTGTAGTGGGCAACACTGTGCTTCCCTAGGTGACCTGTGTAGTGGGCAGCACTGTGCTTCCCTAGGTGACCTGTGTAGTGGGCAGCACTGTGCTTCCCTAGGTGACCTGTGGAGTGGGCAGCACTGTGCTACCCTAGGTGACCTGTGTAGTGGGCAGCACTGTGCTTCCCTAGGTGACTTGTGGAGTGGGCAGCACAGTGCTACCCTAGGTGACCTGTGTAGTGGGCAGCACTGTGCTTCCCTAGGTGACCTGTGTAGTGGGCAGCACTGTGCTTCCCTAGGTGACCTGTGTAGTGGACAGCACTGTGCTTATCTAGGTGACCTGTGGAGTGGGCAGCACTGTGCTTATCTAGGTGACCTGTGTAGTGGGCAGCACTGTGCTACCCTAGGTGACCTGTGGAGTGGGCAGCACTGTGCTACCCTAGGTGAATTGTGTAGTGGGCAACACTGTGCTTCCCTAGGTGACCTGTGTAGTGGGCAGCACTGTGCTTCCCTAGGTGACCTGTGTAGTGGGCAGCACTGTGCTTCCCTAGGTGACCTGTGGAGTGGGCAGCACTGTGCTACCCTAGGTGACCTGTGTAGTGGGCAGCACTGTGCTTCCCTAGGTGACTTGTGGAGTGGGCAGCACAGTGCTACCCTAGGTGACCTGTGTAGTGGGCAGCACTGTGCTTCCCTAGGTGACCTGTGTAGTGGGCAGCACTGTGCTTCCCTAGGTGACCTGTGTAGTGGACAGCACTGTGCTTATCTAGGTGACCTGTGGAGTGGGCAGCACTGTGCTTATCTAGGTGACCTGTGTAGTGGGCAGCACTGTGCTACCCTAGGTGACCTGTGGAGTGGGCAGCACTGTGCTACCCTAGGTGAATTGTGTAGTGGGCAACACTGTGCTTCCCTAGGTGACCTGTGTAGTGGGCAGCACTGTGCTTCCCTAGGTGACCTGTGTAGTGGGCAGCACTGTGCTTCCCTAGGTGACCTGTGTGATGGACAACACTGTGCTTCCCTAGGTGACCTGTGTACTGGGCAGCACTGTGCTTCCCTAAGTGACCTGTGTAGTGGGCAGCACTGTGCTTCCCTAGGTGACCTGTGTAGTGGGCAGAACTGTGCTTCCCTAGGTGACCTGTGTAGTGGGCAGCACTGTGCTTCCCTAGGTGACCTGTGAAGTGGGCAGCACTGTGCTTCCCTATGTGACCTGTGAAGTGGGCAGCACTGTGCTTCCCTAGGTGACCTGTGTAGTGGGCAGCACTGTGCTTCCCTAGGTGACCTGTGTAGTGGGCAGCACTGTGCTTCCCTAGGTGACCTGTGGAGTGGGCAGCACTGTGCTTCCCTAGGTGACCTGTGGAGTGGGCAGCACTGTGCTTCCCTAGGTGACCTGTGGAGTGGGCAGCACTGTGCTTCCCTAGGTGACCTGTGGAGTGGGCAGCACTGTGCTTCCCTACGTGACCTGTGGAGTGGGCAGCACTGTGCTTCCCTAGGTGACCTGTGTAGTGGGCAGCACTGTGCTTCCCTAGGTGACCTGTGGCGTGGGCAGCACTGTGCTTCCCTAGGTAACCTGTGGAGTGGGTAGCACTGTGCTTCCCTAGGTGACCTGTGGAGTGTTCAGCACTGTGCTTCCCTAGGTGACCTGTGTAGTGGGCAACACTGTGCTTCCCTAGGTTACCTGTGTAGTGGGCAACACTGTGCTTCCCTAGGTGATCTGTGTAGTGGGCAACACTGTGCTTCTCTAGGTGACATGTGGAGTGGGCAACACTGCTTCCCTAGGTGACCTGTGTAGTGGGCAACACTGTGCTTCCCTAGGTGACCTGTGGAGTGGGCAACACTGTGCTTCCCTAGGTGACCTGTGGAGTGGGCAACACTGTGCTTCTCTAGGTGACCTGTGGAGTGGGCAACACTGTGCTTCCCTAGGTGACCTGTGGAGTGGGCAGCACTGTGCTACCCTAGGTGACCTGTGTAGTGGGCAGCACTGTGCTTCCCTAGGTGACCTGTGTAGTGGGTAGCACTGTGCTTCCCTAGGTGACCTGTGTAGTGGGTAGCACTGTGCTTCCCTAGGTGACCTGTGGAGTGGGCAGCACTGTGCTTCCCTAGGTGACCTGTGTAGTGGGCAGCACTGTGCTTCCCTAGGTGACCTGTGTAGTGGGCAGCACTGTGCTTTCCTAGGTGACCTGTGTAGTGGGCAGCACTGTGCTTCCCTAGGTGACCTGTGTAGTGGGCAGCACTGTGCTCCCCTAGGTGACCTGTGTAGTGGGCAGCACTGTGCTTCCCTAGGTGACCTGTGTAGTGGGCAGCACTGTGCTTCCCTAGGTGACCTGTGTAGTGGGCAACACTATGCTTCCGTAGGTGACCTGTGTAGTTGGCAGCACTGTGCTTCCCTAGGTGACCTTTGGAGTGGGCAGCACTGTGCTTCCCTAGGTGACCTGTGTAGTGGGCAGCACTGTGCTTCCCTAGGTGACCTGTGTAGTGGGCAGCACTGTGCTTCCCTAAGTGACCTGTGTAGTTGGTCAGCACTGTGCTTCCCTAGGTGACCTGTGTAGTGGGCAGCACTGTGCTTCCCTAGGTGACCTGTGTAGTGGGCAGCACTGTGCTTCCCTAGGTGACCTGTGTAGTGGGCAGCACTGTGCTTCCCTATGTGACCTGTGTAGTGGGCAGCACTGCTTCCCTAGGTGACCTGTGTAGTGGGCAGCACTGTGCTTCCCTAGGTGACCTGTGTAGTGGGCAGCACTGTGCTTCCCTAAGTGACCTGTGGAGTGGGCAGCACTGTGCTTCCCTAGGTGACCTGTGGAGTGGGCAGCACTGTGCTTCCCTAGGTGACCTGTGTAGTGGGCAGCACTGTGCTTCCCTAGGTGACCTGTGGCGTGGGCAACACTGTGCTTCCCTAGGTGACCTGTGAAGTGGGCAACACTGTGCTTCCCTAGGTGACCTGTGTAGTGGGCAGCACTGTGCTTCCTTAGGTGACCTGTGTAGTGGGCAGCACTGTGCTTCCCTAGGTGACCTGTGGAGTGGGCAGCACTGTGCTTCCCTAGGTGACCTGTGGAGTGGGCAGCACTGTGCTTCCCTAGGTGACCTGTGTAGTGGGCAACACTTTCCTTCCCTAGGTGACCTGTGTAGTGGGCAACACTGTGCTTCCCTAGGTGACCTGTGTAGTGGGCAACACTTTCCTTCCCTAGGTGACCTGTGGCGTGGGCAACACTGTGCTTCCCTAGGTGACCCGACCTAGGCAGGTGACCTAACATTACAACCTGCGTTTTTATTTGTGCAGTAAGTAGGAATGTGGGTGGTAGTCCGGTGTTATGAGTCGCATGCTACACAGATATTCTATCTGGGTTGGTTGAAAGTTTAAATGGCGGGACCAGCATCTACACCACACCCACATAAATATGAATAGGTAATTACATGTAGGTAATTATAAGTGGTAACTATGAGTTGGTTTAGCTTGTTGAGGCTTCCAGGTACCACCGCCCCTGGTGCCAGGTACCACCGCCCCTGGTTCCAGGTACCACCGCCCCTGGTGCCAGGTACCACCGCCCCTGGTGCCAGGTACCACCGCCCCTGGTGCCAGGTACCACCGTCCCCGGTGTCAGGCACCAGCGTCCCCGGTGCCACCGCCCCCGGTGCCAGAGATCACCGTCCCTGCAGTTCGGTGCCAGAGATCACCGCCCCTACAGCCCGGTGCCAGAGATCACCGCCCCTGCAGCCCGGTGCCAAAGATCACCGCCCCTGCAGCCCAGTGCCAGAGATCACCGCCCCTGCGGTCCGGTGCCAGAGATCACCGTCCCTGCAGTCCGGTGCCAGAGATCACCGCCCCTGCAGCCCGGTGCCAGAGATCACCGCCCCTGCAGCCCGGTGCCAGAGATCACCGCCCCTGCAGCCCGGTGCTGAAGATCACCGCCCCTGCAGCCCAGTGCCAGAGATCACCGCCCCTGTGGTGCGGTGCCAGAGATCACCGTCCCTGCAGTCCGGTGCCAGAGATCACCGTCCCTGCAGTCCGGTGCCAGAGATCACTGCCCCTGCAGCCCGGTGCCAGAGATCTCCGCCCCTGCAGCCCGGTGCCAGAGATCTCCGCCCCTGCAGCCCGGTGCCAGAGATCACTGCCCCCACCGTCCCCTCAGCCAGGTGCCAGGGATCACCGCCCCCTCAGTCCGGTGCCAGGAACCACCGTCTCCTCAGTCCGGTGCCAGGAACCACCGTCTCCGCAGCCCGGTGCCAAGGATCACCGTCCTCTCAGCTCGGTGCCAGAGATCACCGCCCCCGCAGCCCGGTCCCAGGGATCACCGCCCCCGCAGCCCGATCCCTGGGATCACCGCCCCCGCAGCCCGGTCCCTGGGATCACCGCAGTTCGTGGAAATTAGGTCAGTTTTGTCCCAGGATGCGACCCAGACCACTCGACTAACACCCAGGTACCTATTTTACCTATGGGTGAACCTTGGACATCAGGTGTCTTAAGGAAACACGTCCTAATGTTTACTTTCTGCATATTAATATTTTTCCTCTTGTGTGACAGTTACTTAACACTGTGAAGCGTTCTCTGACACCCAGCCACAGGGACGATAATCACCATCACCTTTATAGTATCTTCCACGTCGTGATCACGGCTTCCCTGGTTCTCTCATCTTCCCGTTGTTGTTGTTGTTTGTGTGTGTGTGTGTGTGTGTGTGTGTGTGTGTGTGTGTGTGTGTGAGGGGAAGGGAGGCAGACTACAGAGCTTCTACATACTCGAGCCGAACATACTCTCCCTCACAAACTCCTCCGCATACCTCTTTTACGAGAGTGCTGATCTCTCGGTATGGCTCCCCCTCCCCCCTCTCCATTCTTACCCCGGCATCCCACCTCCCCTCTCCGTTCACTTCCAATCCCTTGTCATATCTCCCTTCCTAATCACTGTTCCCCTCCATAAAGCACTTCAGCCTCCTCTCACCCTTCTCCCCTACCAGAGCCCAGGGAGGCCTGGCCTAGGGCCGGCTAGCGGAAATAAGAAAACTCCTGAAGCAAGTCACAGGTAAAATCCTGTCGCTCCTACCCTTTCCTCCGTCCATCTTCCCCATCCACTCACTTCTTCCCCTCCACCTCACATACTGTACAACGATATGTCCTTGGCGTGTGGTGAATCTGGTGGGTGTAATATATATATATATATATATATATATATATATATATATATATATATATATATATATATATAAATTGTGTGTGTATATAAATTTCAAGAAGACCTGGGTGTTTAGAACTCTTCTTTCAAGAAGAATCATCACTGAGACAGTTCTTGTAGAATGAGGATCAGTCACACGCACCACACCTGTAGCCACCTGTTGGCAGGTGGTCCTGCCCTTCTCTGTGACACTAAGTGCCGTTGGTTGCTTGGTTGGTTTGGTTTGGAGCCTATTGACTGTTAAGAAGGTTAGTAACGTACCACGTCACCTGTACTCCAGCAGTCAGGGATACTCAGCTTATTAATACTGGGTTAAACTAGACACTGAGATATACAGCCCTCCAAGTGTATATATTTCTGTACTCTGTGTATACACATCGCAGGATGGTACTCATATTATATACACGTGTACACAATACCAGATGAACCAAGCTGTGATGGATATGTGGACCGGCGGGCGGCCCACATATCCATCACAGCCGGGATTAGAAAAACTCTGGAAACCCGTCGAAGGTTTATCACAGGTATGGAGGTTAATCTCAGTCCGCCCCTTTTCTCCACTCCTTCCAGCAATCCACCCACTCCATGACCTCCACCCTGTTCCTCCATGACCTCTACCTGGTCCCCATGACATCCATCTACCGCTCCATGACCTCCACCTGCGCCCCATGGCCTCCACCTGCCCTTCCAAGACCTCCACCTGCCCTTCCAAGACCTTCACCCTGCCACTCCATGACCTCCACCTGCCCCTCCATGATCTCCACCTGCCCCTCCATGATCTCCACCTGCCCCCATATTACCTCCACCTGCCTCTCCATGATCTCCACCCAGTCATGACCTCCACCCTGCCCCTCCATGACCTCCACCCACTCTTGACATCCACCCTGCCCCTCCATGACGTCCACCTGCCCCTCCATGACCTCTACCCACTCATGACCTCCACCCTGCCACTCCATGACCTCCACCTGCCCCTCCATGATCTCCACCCACTCTTGACCTCCACCCTGCCCCTCCATGACCTTCACCCACTCTTGACCTCCACCCTGCTCCCCCATGACCTCTACCTGCCCCTCCATGACCTCTACCCACTCATGACCTCCACGACCTCTACCCACTCATGACCTCCACCCTGCCCCTCCATGACCTCTACCTGTCCCTCCATGACCTTCACCTGCCCCTCCATGACCTCCACCCACTCATGACCTCCACCCTGCCCCTCCATGACCTCTACCTGCCCCTCCATGACCTTCACCTGCCCCTCCATGACCTCCACCCACTCATGACCTCCACCCTGCCCCTCCATGCATCATGGGAGGGGACGGGGAGCGGAGGTCAGCGTCGTCACATTGATTAGTATCTGAATTTGTTTGTTGTGTAGCTTCCCAGACCAGGTAGATAACACTGCTCTCTCTCCCTCACTCTGTCTCCCTCACCATCACCTCCCTCACTCTCTCTCCCTCACCATCACCTCCCTCACTCTCTCTCCCTCACCATCACCTCCCTCACTCTCTCTCCCTCACCATCACCTCCCTCACTCTCTCTCCCTCACCATCACCTCCCTCACTCTCTCTCCCTCACCATCACCTCCCTCACTCTCTCTCCCTCACCATCACCTCCCTCACTCTCTCTCCCTCACCATCACCTCCCTCACTCTCTCTCCCTCACCATCACCTCCCTCACTCTCTCTCCCTCACCATCACCTCCCTCACTCTCTCTCCCTCACCATCACCTCCCTCACTCTCTCTCCCTCACCATCACCTCCCTCTCTCTCCCTCACCATCACCTCCCTCACTCTCTCTCCCTCACCATCACCTCCCTCACTCTCTCTCCCTCACCATCACCTCACTCTCTCTCCCTCACCATCACCTCCCTCACTCTCTCTCCCTCACCATCACCTCCCTCACTCTCCCTCACCATCACCTCCCTCACTCTCTCTCCCTCACCATCACCTCCCTCACTCTCTCTCCCTCACCATCACCTCCCTCACTCTGTCTCCCTCACCATCACCTCACTCTCTCTCCCTCACCATCACCTCCCTCACTCTCCCTCACCATCACCTCCCTCACTCTCTCCCTCACTCTCTCCCTCACCATCACCTCCCTCACACTCTCGCCCTCACCATCACCTCCCTCACTCTCCCTCACCATCACCTCCCTCACTCTCCCTCACCATCACCTCCCTCACTCTCCCTCACCATCACCTCCCTCACTCTCCTCCCCTCATCATCATTATCGTCATACTCTGCCTCTTTTTTATCTTATCAAATAACAATAATGTAAACAAAATAATATATAACAGGTGATATTGTGGTTCCTTTACCGGGCCAAGAAGGTGGTCCATGTGTCAGTATGTTGCAGACACTTGCTATAATGTCAGTATGTTGCAGACACTTGCTATAATGTCAGTATGTTGCAGACACTTGCTATAATGTCAGTATGTTGCAGACACTTGCTATAATGTCAGTATGTTGCAGACACTTGCTATAATGTCAGTATGTTGCAGACACTTGCTATAATGTCAGTATGTTGCAGACACTTGCTATAATGTCAGTATGTTGCAGACACTTGCTATAATGTCAGTATGTTGCAGACACTTGCTATAATGTCAGTATGTTGCAGACACTTGCTATAATGTCAGTATGTTGCAGACACTTGCTATAATGTCAGTATGTTGCAGACACTTGCTATAATGTCAGTATGTTGCAGACACTTGCTATAATGTCAGTATGTTGCAGACACTTGCTATAATGGTTCCTTTACCGGGCCAAGAAGGTGGTCCGTGTGTCAGTATGTTGCAGACACTTGCTATAATGTCAGTATGTTGCAGACACTTGCTATAATGTCAGTATGTTGCAGACACTTGCTATAATGTCAGTATGTTGCAGACACTTGCTATAATGTCAGTATGTTGCAGACACTTGCTATAATGTCAGTATGTTGCAGACACTTGCTATAATGTCAGTATGTTGCAGACACTTGCTATAATGTCAGTATGTTGCAGACACTTGCTATAATGTCAGTATGTTGCAGACACTTGCTATAATGGTTCCTTTACCGGGCCAAGAAGGTGGTCCGTGTGTCAGTATGTTGCAGACACTTGCTATAATGTCAGTATGTTGCAGACACTTGCTATAATGTCAGTATGTTGCAGACACTTGCTATAATGTCAGTATGTTGCAGACACTTGCTATAATGTCAGTATGTTGCAGACACTTGCTATAATGTCAGTATGTTGCAGACACTTGCTATAATGTCAGTATGTTGCAGACACTTGCTATAATGTCAGTATGTTGCAGACACTTGCTATAATGTCAGTATGTTGCAGACACTTGCTATAATGGTTCCTTTACCGGGCCAAGAAGGTGGTCCGTGTGTCAGTATGTTGCAGACACTTGCTATAATGTCAGTATGTTGCAGACACTTGCTATAATGTCAGTATGTTGCAGACACTTGCTATAATGTCAGTATGTTGCAGACACTTGCTATAATGTCAGTATGTTGCAGACACTTGCTATAATGTCAGTATGTTGCAGACACTTGCTATAATGTCAGTATGTTGCAGACACTTGCTATAATGTCAGTATGTTGCAGACACTTGCTATAATGTCAGTATGTTGCAGACACTTGCTATAATGTCAGTATGTTGCAGACACTTGCTATAATGTCAGTATGTTGCAGACACTTGCTATAATGTCAGTATGTTGCAGACACTTGCTATAATGGTTCCTTTACCGGGCCAAGAAGGTGGTCCGTGTGTCAGTATGTTGCAGACACTTGCTATAATGGTTCCTTTACCGGGCCAAGAAGGTGGTCCGTGTGTCAGTATGTTGCAGACACTTGCTATAATGGTTCCTTTACCGGGCCAAGAAGGTGGTCCGTGTGTCAGTATGTTGCAGACACTTGCTATAATGGTTCCTTTACCGGGCCAAGAAGGTGGTCCATGTGTCAGTATGTTGCAGACACTTGCTATAATGGTTCCTTTACCGGGCCAAGAAGGTGGTCCATGTGTCAGTATGTTGCAGACACTTGCTATAATGGTTCCTTTACCGGGCCAAGAAGGTGGTCCATGTGTCAGTATGTTGCAGACACTTGCTATAATGGTTCCTTTACCGGGCCAAGAAGGTGGTCCATGTGTCAGTATGTTGCAGACACTTGCTATAATGGTTCCTTTACCGGGCCAAGAAGGTGGTCCATGTGTCAGTATGTTGCAGACACTTGCTATAATGGTTCCTTTACCGGGCCAAGAAGGTGGTCCATGTGTCAGTATGTTGCAGACACTTGCTATAATGTCAGTATATTTTAAACACTTGCTATAATGTCAGTATATTTTAAACACTTGCTATAATGTCAGTATATTTTAAACACTTGCTATAATGTCAGTATATTTTAAACACTTGCTATAATGTCAGTATATTTTAAACACTTGCTATAATGTCAGTATATTTTAAACACTTGCTATAATGTCAGTATATTTCAGAAACTTGCTATAATGTCAGTATATTTCAAACACTTGCTATGTCAGTATATTTTAAACACTTGCTATAATGTCAGTATATTTTAAACACTTGCTATAATGTCAGTATATTTTAAACACTTGCTAGCCATGACGTCACGGACTCCCGTATGCCCACACACAGGTTGGACAGGGTCGAGTCAGCTCAGGTAGGAGACGAGAGTAGACTCGGACTGCCAGCTGGGCTTCAACACGTGTTTACCTAATGTATCACTGTGTATAACAGTCTACAACGTGTTTCAAACACCATCACTACATCTAAGAAGAACCCGACAGACTAGGACAAATTATAGGAACTCTGCTGTGGAAAAAATGAAGAAGACTTAAACATCGGAACGGAATATGAAAGAAACTGAAAGTTGTCATCACAGCTTCAAAGAACAGTGTTGTCATCACAGCTTCAAAGAACAGTGTTGTCATCACAGCTTCAAAGAACAGTGTTGTCATCACAGCTTCAAAGAACAGTGTTGTCATCACAGCTTCAAAGAACAGTGTTGTCATCACAGCTTCAAAGAACAGTGTTGTCATCACAGCTTCAAAGAACAGTGTTGTCATCACAGCTTCAAAGAACAGTGTTGTCATCACAGCTTCAAAGAACAGTGTTGTCATCACAGCTTCAAAGAACAGTGTTGTCATCACAGCTTCAAAGAACAGTGTTGTCATCACAGCTTCAAAGAACAGTGTTGTGATCACAGCTTCAAAGAACAGTGTTGTGATCACAGCTTCAAAGAACAGTGTTGTCATCACAGCTTCAAAGAACAGTGTTGTCATCACAGCTTAAGAGAACAATGGTAAAGTGAATAATTAGAACTTTGATGAGTAAGACACCTGTGCAACAGTTGGGTGTCTTTATTGTTGAAACGCTTCGCCCACCGTAGACTTCTTCAGTCAGATACAGAGGCAGCAGGTGTAGCAGCGAAGTAAAGATATTGTAATGAGTCCATCAACTTAGGAACGATATCGTTACAGACTATAGAGTTGAACTCTTCTCCAGACAGAGGGACTGACCACCTCAGGTACTATTTCTCCAAGGTTAATGGACTGATTACATTATGTTTAATTCGCTGCTGTACCTGCTACCTCCGTATTTGACTGAAGAAGCCTACTGTGTATGCGTAACGATAACAAACTGTTCCACATGTCTTAATCATACAATTGTCGGTATTTTACACCATTTTCCACAAAGTATAATCTTGAATACAAGAAATACCAAGCCAATTGTACTCTTACAGTCATTTGTTTCTCTAGACCAGTCATACTGTATAAGAACATCCCGGCTTAATACAAGTGAAAGTGCAGATTTGGACCATGTAGAGGGAACTTTCACTGCCTGTATGAATTTAGAGATGTACTCTGACTGTACTCTGTACTCTGACGCCACCAAGCATATGGTTACACATGGAAAATGTTTTAGTTTTAAATGTCTACACTCAAATTACTACCTGTGAGACCAGGCGATGTTGCAGTGTTTACCTGGAGAGAGTTCCGGGGGTCAACGCCCCCGCGGCCCGGTCTGTGACCAGGCCTCCTGGTGGATCAGAGCCTGATCAACCAGGCTGTTGCTGCTGGCTGCACGCAAACCAACGTACGAGCCACAGCCCGGCTGATCCGGAACTGACTTTAGGTGCTTGTCCAGTGCCAGCTTGAAGACTGCCAGGGGTCTGTTGGTAATCCCCCTTATGTGTGCTGGGAGGCAGTTGAACAGTCTCGGGTCCCTGACACTTATTGTATGGTCTCTTAACGTGCTAGTGACATCCCTGCTTTTCATTGGGGGGATGTTGCATCGTCTGCCAAGTCTTTTGCTTTCGTAGTGAGTGATTTTCGTGTGCAAGTTCGGTACTAGTCCCTCTAGGATTTTCCAGGTGTATATAATCATGTATCTCTCCCTCCTGCGTTCCAGGGAATACAGGTTTAGGAACCTCAAGCGCTCCCAATAATTGAGGTGTTTTATCTCCGTTATGCGCGCCGTGAAGGTTCTCTGTACATTTTCTAGGTCTGACAAGTTGTGCAAGAATGGTATATAATACCGACAAGGTGAAATTAATCTCCTCGACTATGGTGCTCTTCGCACCTACTCCAAGGTTGAGGGACTGATTACCTCATCTTCTGTATATAGTTCTACTGTCTTCAACTTATGTCCTGGAATTTGTATTGATAAAGCCACTGGATGGCGAAACGTCTACAATAAAGATACCCAGATGTTGCACATGTGTCTTAATTTCATCAGACCAGGCGACTTGATAGATGGAGCAAGGGTGTATGACGGGGCAAGGGTGTATGACGGGGCAAGGGTGTATGACGGGGCAGGGGTGTATGACGGGGCAGGGGTGTATGACGGGGCAGGGGTGTATGACGGGGCAGGAGTGTATGACGGGGCAGGGGTGTATGACGGGGCAGGAGTGTATGACGGGGCAGGGGTGTATGACGGGGCAGGAGTGCATGACGGGGCAGGAGTGTATGACGGGGCAGGGGTGTATGACGGGGCAGGGGTGCATGACAGGGCAGGGGTGTATGACGGGGCAGGAGTGTATGACGGGGCAGGGGTGTATGACGGGGCAGGGGTGCATGACAGGGCAGGGGTGCATGACAGGGAAGGGGTGCATGGCAGGGCAGGGGTGCATGACAGGGCAGGGTGCATGACAGGGCAGGGGTGTATGACAGGGCAGGGGTGCATGACAGGGCAGGGGTGCATGACAGGGCAGGGGTGCATGACAGGGCAGGGATGCATGACAGGGCAGGGGTGCATGACAGGGCAGGGGTGCATGACAGGGCAGGGGTGCATGACAGGGCAGGGGTGCATGACAGGGCAGGGATGCATGACAGGGCAGGGGTGCATGACAGGGCAGGGGTTCATGACAGGGCAGGGATGCATGACAGGGCAGGGGTGCATGACAGGGCAGGGGTGCATGACAGGGCAGGGGTTCATGACAGGGCAGGGATGCATGACAGGGCAGGGGTTCATGACAGGGCAGGGGTTCATGACAGGGCAGGGGTGCATGACAGGGCAGGGGTGCATGACAGGGCAGGGGTGCATGACAGGGCAGGGGTGTACTAAGTATACAGAAAGTCAGACCTGCCAACAACCTTCCGTCGTATGTAAGAGGAATTACCAACTAAGTTGTGGATGTCTTTGCGAAAGAACTGGATAAATTGTTCCAGTGCCAGGGTGTAGTGCCCTCTTCAACTGCATATATCTAGCACCAACAACCTGGCTGATTAGGCCGCCAAACAAAAGGCCTGGTCCAGGACCGGTCCGCCCTGGACCAGTCAGTGCCCTCCATCCCACCCGCAGTCACAGCAGTCAACAGGTAACTTCTGCCTCCATCAGTGAGATGTTTTCCCTCCCTCTCTTCCCTCTCATAACTCCTTCCCTCCCTAACTCGTTCCCTCCCTCCCTCTCTCCTCCCTCCCTCCCTCTCCCCTCCCTCACTCCTCCCTCCCTCTCCCCTCCCTCTCTCCTCCCTCCCTCTCCCCTCCCTCTCCTCCCTCCCTCCCTCTCCCTCCCCTCTCTCCCTCCCTCCCTCCCTCCCCTCCCCTCCCCTCCCTCCCTCCCTCCTCCCTCCCTCCCTCCTCTCCTCCCTCCCTCCCTCCCTCTCCTCCCTCCTCCCCTCTCCCCTCCCTCCCTCCCCTCTCTCCCTCCTCCTCCTCCCTCTCCTCCCTCCCCTCCTCCCCTCCCCTCCCTCCCTCCTCCCTCCCTCCCTCTCCTCCCTCCCTCCCTCCTCCTCCCTCCCTCCTCCCTCCTCCTCCTCCTCCTCCTCCTCCTCCCTCCTCCCTCCCTCCTCCTCCTCCTCCCTCCCTCCCTCCCTCCCTCCCTCTCCCTCCCTCCCCTCCACCCTCCTCCTCCCTCCCTCCTCCTCCCTCCCTCCCTCCTCCTCCTCCTCCCTCCCTCCCTCCCTCCCTCCCTCCCCTCCTCCTCCTCCTCCCTCTCCCTCCTCCCTCCCCCCTCCCTCCCCCCTCCTCCCTCCCTCCCCCCTCCTCCCTCCCTCCCCCTCCTCCCTCCCTGCCCCCTCCTCCCTCCCTCCCCTCCTCTCCTCCTCCCTCCTCTCCTCCCTCCTCCCTCCCTCCCTCCTCTCCTCCTCCCTCCCTCCCTCCCCTCCCTCCTCTCCCTCCCTCCTCCCTCCCTCCCTCCCCTCTCCCCTCCCTCCCTCCTCTCTCCCTCCCTCCCTCCCTCCTCCCTCCTCTCTCCTCCTCCTTCCTCTCTCCTCCCTCCTCCCTCCCTCCCTCCCTCCCTCCTCCCCTCCCTCCCTCCTCTCTCCCTCCCTCCTCCTCCCTCTCCTCCTCCCTCCTCCTCTCCCTCCTCCTCCTCCCTCCCTCCCTCCTCCCTCTCTTCCCTCCTCCCTCCTCCTCCCTCTCTCCCTCCCTCCCTCCTCCCTCCCTCTCTCCTCCCTCCTCCTCCCTCCCTCTCTCCTCCCTCCCTCCCTCCTCTCCTCCTCCCTCCCTCCCTCCTCCCTCCCTCCCTCCCTCCCTCCCTCCCTCCCTCTCTCCTCCCCTCCCTCCCTCCCTCCCTCCTCCCTCTCCCTCCTCCCTCCTCCCTCCCTCCCTCTCCCTCCCTCCCTCCCTCCCTCCCTCCCCTCCCTCCCTCCCCTCCTCTCCCTCCCTCCCTCCCTCCCTCCCTCCTCCCTCCCTCCTCCTCCCTCTCTCCTCCCTCTCCTCCCTCCCTCCCTCCCTCCCTCCCTCCCCTCCCTCCTCCCTCCCTCCTCCTCCTCTCCCTCCTCCTCTCCCTCCCTCCCTCCCTCTCTCCTCCTCCCTCCTCCTCCCTCCCTCCCTCCCTCCCTCCCTCCCTCCTCCCTCCCTCCCCTCCCTCCCTCCCTCCCTCCCTCCCTCCCTCCCTCCCTCCTCCCTCCCTCCTCCCTCCTCCTCCCTCCCTCCTCCTCCCTCCTCCCCTCCTCCCTCTCTCCCTCCCTCCTCCCTCCCCTCCCCTCCCTCCCTCCCCTCCCTCTCCTCCCTCCCTCCCCTCTCTCCTCCCTCCCTCCCTCCTCCCTCCCTCCCTCCCTCTCCCTCCTCCCTCTCCCCTCCCTCTCTCCCTCCTCCCTCCCTCTCCCCTCCCTCCCTCTCTCCTCCCTCTCTCCCTCCCTCCTTCCCTCTTGATCAGTAATACACTAATATTTACTTCCAATCTTCACTTGTGATAGATGTTTTTAAGGTGTAGAGCGCTCGGGCGCTCTATAAGGCTCAATCTTGGTAGCCAGCTTGGCTCTCCTCGCTGGCTTGGCACCTGTGCCTATCCTTGCCTGCCCCGTGGCCGAGCAGCCTGGCATCTTGCCCCTGGGAGGCAGGAAGGGGAGGGGCGGGGTACTAGGTATCGAGGAAAGAGGAAGTGGGTACTGTGTGGGGAAGAACAAGTGGTACCAGGTGTAGGGGAGGGAGGGGTGATGGGGTACCAGGTGTGGGGAAGGGAGGGGAGGTAGGGTACCAGGTGTGGGGGAAGTGGGGCACCAGGAGGGTGGGTGGGCTGGCTGCATGGTATTCAGCAAGCGATGAATGGAACACACCAGGCATCACGCTTTTAATGAAGGTGATACACGAAGTTCTCCTTTGATGGCTAGAGGGCAGGGCACTAGTGGGAGGGGCTGGGCACTAGTGGGAGGGGCTGGGCACTAGTGGGAGGGGCTGGGCACTAGTGGGAGGGGCTGGGCACCTTAGTGGGAGGGGCTGGGCACTAGTGGGAGGGGCTGGGCACAGTGGGAGGGGCTGGGCACAGTGGGAGGGCTGGGCACTAGTGGGAGGGCTGGGCACTAGTGGGGAGGGCAGGGCACTAGTGGGAGGGGCTGGGCACTAGTGGGAGGGGCGGGGCACTAGTGGGTGGGGCTGGGCACTAGTGGGAGGGGCTGGGCACTAGTGGGAGGGGCTGGGCACTAGTTGGAGGGGCTGGGCACTAGTGGGAGGGGCTGGGCACTAGTGGGAGGGGCTGGGCGCTAGTGGGAGGGGCTGGGCACTAGTGGGAGGAGCTGGGCACTAGTGGGAGGGGCTGGGCACTAGTTGGAGGGGCTGGGCACTAGTGGGAGGGGCTGGGCACTTGTGGGAGGTGCTGGGCACTTGTGGTAGGGGCTGGGCACTAGTGGGAGGGGCTGGGCACTAGTGGGAGGGGCTGGGCACTAGTGGGAGGGGCTGGGCACTAGTGGGATGAGCTGGGCACTAGTGGGAGGGGCTGGGCACTAGTTGGAGGGGCTGGGCACTAGTGGGAGGGGCTGGGCACTAGTGGGAGGGGCTGGGCACTAGTTGGAGGGGCTGGGCACTAGTTGGAGGGGCTGGGCACTAGTGGGAGGGGCTGGGCACTAGTGGGAGGGGCTGGGCACTAGTTGGAGGGGCTGGGCACTAGTTGGAGGGGCTGGGCACTAGTGGGAGGGGCTGGGCACTAGTGGGAGGGGCTGGACACTAGTGGGAGGG
Source organism: Cherax quadricarinatus (assembly GCF_038502225.1). Lineage (NCBI taxonomy): Eukaryota > Metazoa > Arthropoda > Malacostraca > Decapoda > Parastacidae > Cherax > Cherax quadricarinatus. The sequence goes on from NC_091334.1 coordinate 14,836,024, forward strand.
GCTGGGCACTAGTGGAAGGGGCTGGGCACTGGTGGGAGGGGCTGGGCACTAGTTGGAGGAGCTGGGCACTAGTGGGAGGGGCTGGGCACTAGTGGGAGGGGCTGGACACTAGTGGGAGGGGCTGGACACTAGTGGGAGGGGCTGGGCACTAGTGGGAGGGGCTGGGCACTGGTGGGAGGGGCTGGGCACTAGTGGGAGGGGCTGGGCACTAGTTGGAGGGGCTGGACACTGGTGGGAGGGGCTGGGCACTAGTGGGAGGGGCTGGGCACTAGTTGGAGGGGCTGGGCACTAGTGGGAGGGGCTGGGCGCTAGTGGGAGGGGCTGAGCACTAGTGGGAGGGGCTGGGCACTAGTGGGAGGGGCTGGGCACCAGTGGGAGGGGCTGGGCGCCAGTGGGAGGGGCTGGGCTCTAGTGGGAGGGGCTGGGCGCTAGTGGGAGGGGCTGGGCGCTAGTGGGAGGGGCTGGGTACTAGTGGGAGGGGCTGGGCGCTAGTGGGAGGGGATGGGCGCTAGTGGGAGGGGCTGGGCACCAGTGGGAGGGGCTGGGCTCTTGTGGGAGGGGCTGGGCGCTAGTGGGAGGGGCTGGGCACTAGTGGGAGGGGCTGGGCGCTAGTGGGATTGGCTGGGCGCTAGTGGGAGGGGCTGGGTACTAGTTGGAGGTGCTGTGCACTAGTGGGAGGGGCTGGGCATTAGTGGGAGGGGCTGGGTACTAGTTGGAGGGGCTGGGCACTAGTGGGAGGGGCTGGGTACTAGTGGGAGGGGCTGGGCGCTAGTGGCAGGGGCTGGGCGCTAGTGGGAGGGGCTGGGTACTAGTTAGGGGGCATAATACTAGAGGGGAGGGGGTTGCACCAGAGGGAGAGGAAGTCGGCACTAGAGTGAGGGGGAAACTTGTTACTAGAGAGAGAGGTGGATGACTTGATCAATTAGGTTGTTGGTGCTAGCCTCACCAAGTTCAACATTAACAGAACAGCCCGGCTGATCAGGGACTGACTTGAGAAATTTGTCCAGTTGTTTCTTGAAGACAGTCAGGGATCTACTGGTAATCCTTCTTATGTATGAAGGGAAGAAGTTGAGAAGTGTTAGTTTTCTCTTAGTGTACTCATCGCACCTCTGCTGTTGAATGGGGCATTTTGCACCAGCTGTCTAGCCTCTTACTTTAACACAGCAAGATTTGTGTGTGCAGATTTAGGAATAATCTTTGTAGAATTTTTCAGTTGTAGATTATAATGTATCGTTCTCGCCTTCGCCCCGAGGACTACAAATCCGGGGACTTCAAACGGTCTTAATAATTTAGGTGCTTGACTAAATCTGTGCAGTCAGTGAAGGTTTTCTGCACATTTTCAGCTGCCTAGACGAGGAGCTGTTAAAGAGTACACAAGTATTACCTCCTAGACACAACAAGTGACTTTAAGGGTATCATTAACTTGTGTTCCCCGAGGTTGATATTGACACTGTTGTGTTCCTTGATGGTGAGATCTTTTGACAGGATCTCTCCGTCTCTCACATTAGTCTTAGTTTTTATTGAGCGATTTGAGTTTGTTTTATAGTTTTCTTATCTTTATTTCATCATTCTTTCCTTAACAAAGTAACTAAGTCTTGTTCTCATTGACCATCATGTTGTCATTGGCCCGCTGGAAGACATTGTTTATATCATCTTGGAGGTTTGCCGTGTCCCCAGTGATGTCAGTCTCGTACAGATTCTAGTCTGCAAAGGGGCCAGTACAAGTATTTTGCCAGCTATTACACAGCGATAACACTTGTCAAAAACTGTGTGTGTGTGTGTGTGTGTGTGTGTGTGTGTGTGTACTCACCTAGTTGTACTCACCTAGTTGAGGTTGCGGGGGTCGAGTCCGAGCTCCTGGCCCCGCCTCTTTACTGATCGCTACTAGGTCACTCTCCCTGAGCCGTGAGCTTTATCATACCTCTGCTTAAAGCTATGTATGGATCCTGCCTCCACTACATCGCTTCCCAAACTATTCCACTTACTGACTACTCTGTGGCTGAAGAAATACTTCCTAACATCCCTGTGATTCATCTGTGTCTTCAGCTTCCAACTGTGTCCCCTTGTTACGGTGTCCAATCTCTGGAACATCCTGTCTTTGTCCACCTTATCAATTCCTCTCAGTATTTTGTATGTCGTTATCATGTCCCCCCTATCTCTCCTGTCCTCCAGTGTCGTCAGGTTGATTTCCCTTAACCTCTCCTCGTAGGACATACCTCTTAGCTCTGGGACTAGTCTTGTTGCAAACCTTTGCACTTTCTGTGTGTGTGTGTGTGTGTGTGTGTGTGTGTGTGTGTGTGTGCGTGTGTGTGTGTGTATGTGCGCGTGTGTGTGTGTGCGTGTGTGTGTGTGTGCGCGTGTGTGTACTCACCTAGTTGTGGTTGCAGGGGTCGATTCACAGCTCCTGGTCCCGCATCTTCACTGGCCGCTACTGGGTCACTCTTCCTGCTCCATGAGCTTTACCATACCTCTTCTTAAAGCTGTGTATGGATCCTGCCTCCACTACATCACTTCCCAGGCTATTCCACTTCCTGACAACTCTGTGACTGAAAAAATACTTCCTGACATCCCTGTGATACATCTGAGTCTTCAACTTCCAACTGTGTCCCCTTGTTCCTGTGTCTGGAACATTCTGTCTCTGTCCACCTTGTCGATTCCTCTCAGTATGTTTATATGTCGTTATCATATCTCTCCTGTCTTCCAGTGTCGTCACGTCGATTTCCGTTAACCTCTCCTCGTAGGACATACCCCTTAGCTCCGGGACTAGTCTTGTTGCAAACCTTTGCACTTTCTCTAGTTTCTTTACGTGGTTGGCTAGGTGTGGGTTCCAAACTGTTGCTGCATGCTTCAATATGGTCCTAACGTACACAGTGTACAGGGTGCTGAACGACTCCTTATTAAGATGTCGAAATGCTGTTCTTAGGTTTGCTAGTCGCTCATATGCTGCAACAGTTATTTCGTTGATGTGCGCCTCAGGAGATGTGCCTGGTGTTATGCTCACCCCAAGATCTTTTTCCTTGATTGAGGTTTGTAGTCTCCGGCTCCCCCCTAGACTGTACTCTCTCTGCGGTCTTCTTTGCCCTTTCCCAGTCTTCATGACTTTGCACTTGGTGGGGTTGAACTCAAAGAGCCAATTGCTGGACTAGGCCTGCAGCCTGTCCATATCTCTCTGAAATTTTGCCTGGTCCTCGTCCGACTGGATTCTTCTCATCAACTTCACATCATCTGCAAACAGGGACACTTCGAAGTCTATTCCTTCTGTCATGTCATTCTCAAATAGAAGAAACAGCACCGGTCCTAGGACTGACCCCTGTGGCACTCCCGTTTGTCACAGGCGCCCACTCTGACACCTCGCCACGTACCGTGACTCACTGTTGTCTTCCTGACAGGTATTCCCTGATCCATTGCAGCACTTTCCCTGTTATCCCGGCCTGGTCCTCCAGCTTTTGCACTAATCTCTTGTGTGAACTGTGTCAAACGCTTTCTTACAGTCCAAGAAAACGCAATCTACCCACCCCTCTCTAGTCTTACTGCTGTCACCCTGTCATAGAACTCCAGTAGGTTTACGACACAGGATTTCCCGTCCCTGAAACCGTGCTGGCTGTTGTTGATAAGATCATTCCTTTCTAGGTGTTCCACCACTCTTCTGATAATCTTCTCCATGACTTTACATACTATACATGTCAGTGACACTGGTCTGTCATTTAATGCTTCGTGTCTGTCTCCTTTTTTAAAAATTGGGACTACATTTGCTGTCTTCCATATCTCAGGTAGTCGCCCTGTTTCAATAGATGTGTTGAATATTGTTGTTAGGGGGTACACACAGCGCCTCTGCTTCCTCTCTCAGGACCCATGGAGAGATGTTATTTGGCCCCATCACCTTTGAGGTATCTAGCTCACTTAGCAGTGTGTGTGTGTGTATATATATATATATATATATATATATATATATATATATATATATATATATATATATATATATATATATATATATATATTACACACAGTCACAACAGCTATAGTGATCACATCTCTCTGTATTATGCCAGCATCTTTATCATTCCTGTTTTCGTAAGTGTAATTTCAGTAGTGTATACAAGTTTGTATATATATATAATGCGCTTACTTTCTGTTTAGTTTAGTTTCTTTTAAGTTATTCAGTGAATGTGGTTTTGACTTTATTATTGAAGAGGGTATTGTGTTTTGAGTGTAAGGGGAAGTGCATGCGTGTGCTTCTGTGTGGTTATATTGAGAGTAAATGTGCCGTGTGTGTTTACTAATGATACCTGTGATATACCTGTGTGCAGGATTCAGAGGTTTGTTTACTCTTAACTCTCTGATAAACCAGGCTACTGTTGTTTTTGGTCCACGGGGCTATGTAAGCCAGGCTACTGTTGTTTTTGGTCCACGGGGCTATGTAAGCCAGGCTACTGTTGTTTTTGGTCCACGGGGCTATGTAAGCCAGGCTACTGTTGTTTCTGGTCCACGGGGCTATGTAAGCCAAGTTACTGTTGTTCGTGGTTCACGGGGCTATGTAAGCCAGGCTACTGTTGTTTTTGGTCCACGGGGCTATGTAAGCCAGGCTACTGTTGTTTCTGGTCCACGGGGCTATGTAAGCCAAGTTACTGTTGTTCGTGGTCCACGGGGCTATGTAAGCCAGGCTACTGTTGTTTTTGGTTCATGGGGCTATGTAAGCCAGGCTACTGTTGTTCGTGGTCCACGGGGCTATGTAAGCCAGGCTACTGTTGTTCGTGGTCCACGGGGCTATGTAAGCCAAGTTACTGTTGTTCGTGGTCCATGGGGCTATGTAAGCCAGGCTACTGTTGTTTTTGGTCCACGGGGCTATGTAAGCCAGGCTACTGTTGTTTTTGGTCCACGGGGCTATGTAAGCCAGGCTACTGTTGTTTTTGGTCCACGGGGCTATGTAAGCCAGGCTACTGTTGTTCCTGGTCCACGGGGCTATGTAAGCCAGGCTACTGTTGTTCCTGGTCCACGGGGCTATGTAAGCCAAGTTACTGTTGTTCCTGGTCCACGGGGCTATGTAAGCCAGGCTACTGTTGTTCCTGGTCCACGGGGCTATGTAAGCCAGGCTACTGTTGTTCCTGGTCCACGGGGCTATGTAAGCCAGGCTACTGTTGTTTTTGGTCCACGGGGCTATGTAAGCCAGGCTACTGTTGTTCCTGGTCCACGGGGCTATGTAAGCCAGGCTACTGTTGTTCGTGGTCCACGGGGCTATGTAAGCCAGGCTACTGTTGTTTTTGGTCCACGGGGCTATGTAAGCCAAGTTACTGTTGTTCGTGGTCCACGGGGCTATGTAAGCCAGGCTACTGTTGTTCGTGGTCCACGGGGCTATGTAAGCCAGGCTACTGTTGTTCGTGGTCCACGGGGCTATGTAAGCCAGGCTACTGTTGTTCGTGGTCCACTGGGCTATGTAAGCCAGGCTACTGTTGTTTTTGGTCCACGGGGCTATGTAAGCCAGGCTACTGTTGTTCGTGGTCCACGGGGCTATGTAAGCCAGGCTACTGTTGTTTTTGGTCCACGGGGCTATGTAAGCCAGGCTACTGTTGTTCCTGGTCCACGGAGCTATGTAAGCCAAGTTACTGTTGTTCGTGGTCCACGGAGCTATGTAAGCCAGGCTACTGTTGTTTTTGGTCCACGGGGCTATGTAAGCCAGGCTACTGTTGTTCCTGGTCCACGGGGCTATGTAAGCCAGGCTTCTGTTGTTCCTGGTCCACGGGGCTATGTAAGCCAGGCTTCTGTTGTTCGTGGTCCACGGGGCTATGTAAGCCAGGCTACTGTTGTTTTTGGTCCACGGGGCTATGTAAGCCAGGCTACTGTTGTTCGTGGTCCACGGGGCTATGTAAGCCAGGCTACTGTTGTTCGTGGTCCACGGGGCTATGTAAGCCAGGCTACTGTTGTTCGTGGTCCACGGGGCTATGTAAGCCAGGCTACTGTTGTTTTTGGTCCACGGGGCTATTTAAGCCAGGCTACTGTTGTTCGTGGTCCACGGGGCTATGTAAGCCAGGCTACTGTTGTTCGTGGTCCACGGGGCTATGTAAGCCAGGCTACTGTTGTTCGTGGTCCACGGGGCTATGTAAACCAGGCTACTGTTGTTCCTGGTCCACGGGGCTATGTAAGCCAGGCTACTGTTGTTTGGTCTACGGGGCTATGTAAGCCAGGCTACTGTTGTTCCTGGTCCACGGGGCTATGTAAGCCAGGCTACTGTTCCTGGTCCACGGGGCTATGTAAGCCAGGCTACTGTTCGTGGTCTACGGGGCTATGTAAGCCAGGCTACTGTTGTTCCTGGTCCACGGGGCTATGTAAGCCAGGCTACTGTTGTTCCTCGTCCACGGGGCTATGTAAGCCAGGCTACTGTTGTTCCTCGTCCACGGGGCTATGTAAGCCAGGTTACTGTTGTTCCTGGTCCACGGGGCTATGTAAGCCAGGCTACTGTTGTTCCTGGTCCACGGGGCTATGTAAGCCAAGTTACTGTTGTTCCTGGTCCACGGGCTATGTAAACCAGGCTACTGTTGTTTTTTTTGTCCACGGGGCTATGTAAGCCAGGCTACTGTTGTTCGTGGTCCACGGGGCTATGTAAGCCAGGCTACTGTTGTTTTTGGTCCATGGGGCTATGTAAGCCAGGCTACTGTTGTTCCTGGTCCACGGGGCTATGTAAGCCAGGCTACTGTTGTTTTTGATCCACGGGGCTATGTAAGCCAGGCTACTGTTGTTTTTGGTCCACGGGGCTATGTAAGCTAGGCTACTGTTGTTCCTGGTCCACGGGGCTATGTAAGACAGGCTACTGTTGTTCGTGGTCTACGGGGCTATGTAAGCCAGGCTACTGTTGTTCCTGGTCCACGGGGCTATGTAAGCCAGGCGACTGTTGTTCCTGGTCCACGGGGCTATGTAAGCCAGGCTACTGTTGTTCCTGGTCCACGGGGCTATGTAAGCCAGGCTACTGTTGTTCGTGGTCCACGGGGCTATGTAAGCCAGGCTACTGTTGTTCGTGGTCCACGGGGCTATGTAAGCCAGGCTACTGTTGTTCGTGGTCCACGGGGCTATGTAAGCCAGGCTACTGTTGTTCCTGGTCCACGGGGCTATGTAAGCCAGGCTACTGTTGTTCGTGGTCTACGGGGCTATGTAAGCCAGGCTACTGTTCGTAGTCCACGGGGCTATGTAAACCAGGCTACTATTGTTCGTGGTCCACGGGCTTACATAAGCCTGTGACTGATTTCAAGGGTAATGCCACCCTCCAAGGCCTGCGTACAACCAAACTTTCCCATCGGACAGCCTGATCAATCAGGCTGTTGCTGCCAGCAGCCTGCAGGCCCTCATAGCTGGCACAGTCTGGCTGGTCTGGTGGTCGCAGTAGCTAGTGCTTGAGTGTCCTCTTGTAAAATTAAATCTTTTCTCGTTTCATACAGATAGGGAATTGTAGACTAGATCAACCAGACTTTGATAGATATGTCGGGCTGCGGGCCACCAACAGCAAGAACCTGGTGGACCAGGCAAGCACCAGACGAGCCTAGCCCATGGCCGGGCTCCGGAGTAGAAAAACTCTCGGAACTCATCAAAGGTATATCAGTCTCAAGACCTCACACACTCTTGGATTATTATTATTATTGTTATTACTATTATTACCACTACTGTTACTATTATTAACGGGATGAGCTAAACCCATTAGAGTCATGCAGGGCCAGGGAATTGGAGGTATTAAAGTTTGATCCAAGGAAGGATGCCTGATGGGTAGGTGTTAATTCCTTCAAGGCAGCCTTTTATGACAAGTAGTGTGTTGATATATTTAAGGAGACTGGAACTCACTACTTGCTGAAATATTACTCTCCGCTAATTCCACTAATAGCAACATGTCTGGCTGCAGTAATTACCCACCTGCCACTATTCTCTCATGTAAACAATTACCACCGATTAAAAATACCTCAAATTGTGCTCTCTGAAACACAGGCCGGAATATTTATATTAATTTTCATTTAGAAAATACAGGAGGGACGGGTAGCAAACCTGCACCTGAAGGAGGTTTCCGGGGGTCATCGCCCCCCCTCCCCGCAGCCCGGTTCCAGACCAGGCCTCCTGGTGGTTCAAGGACTCGTCAACCAGGCTGTTTCTGCTGGCCGAACGCAGTCCATCGTATGAACCACAACACGGCTGCTCAGGAACCGATTTGAGGAACTTATCCAGTTTCCTCTTGAAATTACTCCTAACAAGAGGCATCTGTTATCTATTAGTAGTTCTGAAGATCGTTCACACCAGAGGCTCTCATCTGACACCAGGTCTCCTGCTTGGAAAGGAAATATTACAGGGTTAAGAAGTATTAAGAAGAGCATAGAAAGATAAAGGTGCGTGTGTGTAAAAATCCACGGAGTACAGTTTGAAGGACTTCAAGCGCTGCCTCTCAGATTTGTCACGGGTAATAAGCATAAAATTTCAGAGGTTCCTAACATCCTCACTTTGCTTATAAGGAAAATGACCATCTCTGTGGCCACGTTGCACTGCGGCCTGCGAACACCAGTAGTCTGGCTAGTCTTGATTAAGCATTAGTCCAAGGCGGTGCGGCGGGGGCGGTAATCCTCGCAAGTACTTTAAGGTAGATGCATGTACGGGCGTTTTAGCGTGTGGGTGAGGTGGTTGGTGCTGTTCCCGTAGCTACTGGAGGGAGAGAGAGAGAGAGAGAGAGGTAATATGACAGCTCCACGTTCTTCTCAACACTCCACATCACTTCACCATGTCTGTATTCATCAAAATCATGTCTAGTTAAAAACGGGGCAGGCAGACAGATGGGTGGACGGGCTGGTGGGTGGGTGGAAGGGCAGGTAAGCCAGAGGAAGGTTGGTCTGCTAACTAGATGGGACTCAGCGCTTCGTCTTCTAAAGGGTTAAATGCCTGTCCGTCTCTCATGTTATGGAGCCATGTTTTGACAGATCTGTTCCTCGTGTCGTTGTTTCTTAGTGAAGATCACCTGTGTTCCTCGTGTCGTTGTTATTTAGTGAAGAACATCTGTGTTCCTCGTGTCGTTGTTACTTAGTGAAGATCTTGGCCCAAGGCTGGGTTCTGGGAGTAGAAAAACTCTCTGAACTCTTTGAAGGTATATCAGAGGTATCCTTATGTTATAGGCCTCGCTACTTAGCGAAGAACTAGCGAGAAGGGGAGGAGGAGCAGGAGGAGGGGGAGATAAAATAAGTAGCCACGGCTGTTATTTGAGTGAAAAGCGAGTAATCACGGCTCTGATTGAAGGGTGAGCCCCCCTCTCTCTCAGTGATTGCTGTAATTGCTATGTTTGTATAATTGAGACTCACAGCCCTTCTCTCTCTCTCTCTCTCTCTCTCTCTCTCTCTCTCTCTCTCTCTCTCTCTCTCTCTCTCTCTCTCTCTCTCTCTCTCTCTCTCTCTCTCTCTCTTACCCCCTCCCCATATCGTCTCCTCAAATCCTCCCCTCAATGCCTCCCACACCCCTGGACAGGAGCGAGTGATTGGGTGTTTGGGGGTGGGGAGTTTTGAGGGGGTAGCAGTGTAGGGTGTTTGTCTTGTTTGTGTTATTAGGATGGGGCGCTGCTAGTGCTTAAAGGGGAGCACCACCCCCCTCCCCTCTCTTCTCTCCACGTTTACCCCTCCTTCATGTGTCTCACGCACCCCCTCCATCCACCGAAGAACACAGTAAAAGAGGAGAATTCCAGAGAATCTGGCAAAAGATAACCGGGAGACGCCTCTTCTTCTCTCTTGATTGGCCCAGCATCCAGTGCCTCTCAACGCTGATTGGCTGATCGATACTTGCTCATCTCCGCCACTGGGTTGCCAAACGTTGGCCTGGAAAGTTACCTTTTGTCGTGCGTATGCATACACGGCCGCTGGTATTGGCGATTGTGAGCCGGAGTTAGTATTGTGGATATGTCTGCCTGTATCTGCTCATCCCTCACCTGTCCCCTGGCCCCAACCCCAATACCTGCAGGGGTAGGAGGGAAGGGGGCTTCTAGTTTCTAGAATCTAGAGGGGTCGGCATCCCCCCCTCTCGGCATTCCCCCACCTTGTCACTAATACGTAGTGTTGGTTGCCATTTTGGTGGATTCTTTTGTGCAGAGGTGAACCCGTGTGGTCATTCAAGGACTGCTGGAGGCTCGCTGCTCACTCTAACCAGGCTTCTGCTACTGTTGTGTTCCAGTCAGTTCACTCTGGTGGAGAGCCTGACTTCTGGTGGAGGAGGGGAGACGAGCCTCCAGCTCATCTCCCCTCCAGAGAGCCACGCCTCCCTGCTCCTAGCCTGGCGTGACCAGCTGCTGGAGGCTGTCATCTTTACATCACTACACCACCAGCACCAACCAACATTGCAGTAATTGACAAGTAAATGATGAACACTATTTTGAAGTGGGGTCGATGCCTGTTTCTGGAGGATCGTGAGTGTTGGAGAGCTGGTCGGGAACATGGGTGGCGAGAATGGATGGGGAGGAAGACCGTGCGAGCAGAAATTAGGAATAATGGCTGGGGAGCATAATTTTTTTTCAAGAATCTTAATAAGAAATAGTTAAGAGTTATTAAGAGACCGCTACTGTAAACACGACTTACGTACAGCTCAACGTCGAATACTCAGCGCCAGCATGGAACCCAAACCTCGACATGTATATAAAAAAAAAAATCTTGTAAAGATCCGAAGATTTGTAACGAGATTGATGTCAGAACAGAGGAAGAAAGACTAACGAAGGAGAGACTTAAAGAAGTTAAAGCAGCAACACTGGAGGAGAGGAAGGATCGGGGGAAGCATTATCATGACATTGAAAATACTCAAAGTATTGGAAAAGTGAACAAAGAAAAGATGTTGAGATGCGAGGAAAGGAATTCAGAGAATATAGATGACAGCGAAAGAATAACATGAGCCACAGGGATATTAGGAAGTACTTTTTCAGCGTTATAGTGATCAGTGGAAGACACTGGATGATGAGTTGTTCTCTTGGTGGTGGAGGCAAATACTATACACAGCTTCAAGAGTAGGTCGAGTCATAGAAGCAAGAGATCAGTAAAACCGGTTGGTAGGAGTTAGGTGGCGGTGCCAAGACCCCCCGGCTCGACCCCTGCACTACAGCTTCAGTATGTGTATACCCTCCCTCTCTCCCTCTCTTAACTTGATCATTAAATACCTGTGAATCTAGCCATTGTACCGAATCGTAATAATTACAGCCTTATGTCGAATCAATATACCTTTGATGATTTCCGAGTCTTTCTATTCTCGGAGCCCGGCCATGGGCCAGTGCCAGATCAGTCAGGCTGTGATGGCCGGGAGGGCCTACGGGCCGCCAACAACAACAATCTGGTTGAACAGGAGGAAGATGGTTGGCCACAGGTCGTGGCTGCCAGGGTTGAACACGTTCCCTTCCCTGAACAACGTTTCATATTCAGACTTTGAGAACATGTGTGTTGAAATTCAATGTTCAGCAAAGATGAACACCTAGAATGTTCAAGATGACCAGGAATGTTCAACGAAGATTAACACTAGGAATGTTCATCGTAGAATAATACTAGAAGCGTTCAACGAAGATGAACACTTAGAAATGTTCAATGATGGCCAACGGGAATGTACCGTTGAACATTCCAGGAATGCTCAACGGTACATTGTATTCATCTTCGTTGAACATTCCAGGAATGTTCAACGAAGATGAATACAAGAGTTCATTGAGTTCATTATAACAGTATTATAATGACGGGGAAGCTCTAAACCAGCAAGGGGAGCCATGCAACGCCTGGGAATTAGTAGACAATCAGGTTTGATCCAACGAAAGTGAGAGAGGTAGCTCCGGGTCCTTGACTCAAGAGCACTTCACGTTAACATGTGTAATGTATATTTTAACATTGATGATAATAAAATTATGATAATATTTTTCTTTCTTTATTATTATTATTATTATTATTATTATTATTATTATTATGGGCTAATATTTATATTACATGTATTAACGGTATTACTGTTATTAGTATTGATATTGATAATATCGTTTTGTTATAATTATCATTGAAATTATTATGACGATCACTATTTCATTAATATCACTATTATTATTTTTATAATCACTCCTATTATTATTTATATTACTGATATCATTATCACTTTATTGATATCACTATTTTTATTACTGATATTACTAATTATCACTTACTATTGATATTATCACTATCACTTATTATTATTAATATCACTATTATTGATATTATTATTATTAATATCACTATTATTGATATTATTATTATTAATATAATCAGGAAACTCCTCACCTGGGGATCAACACCTTTCTCGGAATTTTAATATATCTGTTGTGACGATATTTCTTACTCCCTCTTCTCTCCCCCTCTCCCCTCTTATCCCTTCCATCCCCCTCTTTCACCTTCCTTACCTCCCTCTCCTTGTCCCTTTCCCCACACACCTCTCTCTCCCCGCCCCTCACCCCAAACTTCCCTCACCCGCCCCCCACCCCAAACTTCCCTCACCCGCCCCCCACCCCAAACTTCCCTCACCCGCCCCTCACCCCAAACTTCCCTCACCCGCCCCCCACCCCAAACTTCCCTCACCCGCCCCCCACCCCAAACTTCCCTCACCCGCCCCCCACCCCAAACTTCCCTCACCCGCCCCCCACCCCAAACTTCCCTCACCCGCCCCCCACCCCAAACTTCCCTCACCCGCCCCCCACCCCAAACTTCCCTCACCCGCCCCCCACCCCAAACTTCCCTCACCCGCCCCCCTCTCTCCCACCAGTGGAGGGAATGAATTTTAATCTTACCTTCCTCTTCTCTTTTCTTAATCCTCTGTTAGTCTTCTTACTCTTACCCTCCTGTTGTTTTCGTCCCCTCTTCTTTCCTCTTACTCTCTTTCTAACTCCCCCTTTTTCTCTTCGCCTTTCTTGACAGTTTTGTCATCTTCCTCTTCGTCTATCCCTTCCCCCTTCCGTTTTTTTCGTTTTCTCTTGTTTATTCTCGTTTCCTCCACCATGCCACTCCATTCCTCTCCCTCGTCGATTCTTCACCTTCTTACACCTTCTTACCTTCATTTCGCCCACCTTTCTCTTCCATCATATTTCTCCCCTCTTCCTCGCATACCATCCCCCACCTCCCTCTCCGCCTTCCTCCTCTACCTTACCTTCCGTCTCACCTCCCCTCTCCTCCCTTCCCCCCTCTCTCTCCCCCTCTCACTTCTCCCTCTCAAGTTATTAATGTATCGATGGCAGATATTTGCTATGGTGTTGACGCTTATTGGATCTTAACACAGGAGCAGTGGTTCTGTTATTGTTGCTATGCTGACACTCGTTACTAGAGACGCTGGGTGCTGACACTCGTTACTAGAGACGCTAGGTGCTGACACTCGTTACTAAGGACGCTGGTTGCAGGTGCACATTTCTTATGAAGCGCTGGCTTGGGGCTGAGGACAGGTCTGGTGTACGTACCGAGGGTCCTGAGGACGATCACCACCGCGACATGGTCACAGATCAAGCCTCCTCAACGAGCACACTCACAATACTATGACTGGAACAATACACAAATAACTCACACACAGAAGAAACTTCGTGACGACGTTTCGGTCTAACTCAGACTGTTAACTAGCCACTAGTTCCACCTGTGTGCTGGTTATTTGTGTACAGGTCTCCTAGCTGATGGCCTGGTTGATGACCCCACTTGTTACTACTCCCTTCCATCAGGTCACACGCTTGCTCCACTGTGTAAGGTATTTCGTCTCTTATCATGTATATTTTAGTGACCAGGATCCAAGACAAAAATGTGTCTAGTAAAGTTGTCTTGGGAACTGATGAAACCTCTATAAAAGACAGGTGAAGACCTGGTCCCGGTCAGCACACTGCCAGGACTTACTTGGGTACCTTTGATATACCTTTGATGGGTTTCGAGAGTGTTTCTATTCGCTGAGCCTAGTCATGGGCCAGGCTCGTCTGGTGCTAGCCTGGTCAACGAGGCTGTTGCTGGTGGTGGCCTGAAGCCCTACATATCCATCACAGCCTGATTGATCTGGCACCAGACTGTGATGGATATACTTGTTCAGTTTCCTCTTGAAGACTTACACTTGTCCCAGTAGTGTTTCTGTTATCTTCTGTTAAGATGTGGGATAATGTTGATACATTGTTCCCTTATTGTGGAGGAAATGTAAGATAAATCCAGCAAAGAGCAAAGATGCCATAGGCACAATTATTGGTCACTGTATCACACATCCGTATTCGAGATTCTTCAACCTGCTGCCACCAGATTTGGTCACAGGTAAAGAAATTTTCTCCCCTCAAAAGTTATGAAGTTTTCAACAGAAGGAAATTAATCAGTTGGGTTGTGATGAATTTGTGGACCTGCACGTCGTTAGCAGCAACAGTCTGTTTAACCAGGCGGCCAAGAAGGAAGCCTGGTCACAGGCGGAGCTGAGAGGGGTAGAAGCCTAGAAACTGGTTACAAAAACGGACGATATTTTGCACCATGTGCCGAGCTTTCCCTCTCGCAGCGACTAATCTCGGTGTGTAGATTTGGAATCAGTTCCTCCAATATTTTCAAGGTGTAAATTATGGTAATTCTTTCTCGACTGCGTTCTGGGAAATATAATTTTCGTAATTGTTTGATTTCACAGTAATTGAAGCTTTTGAATTGATATACACAGCGAAATTTCTGTGTAATTTCCAGATCTGCAATTTCACCTGCCTTATATTGTTAGTATAGAGCAATATTGCAGTCTAGAGAGAACAAGTAACTTACAGTATCATCATTGACTTGGTATCTCTTGTTATCAAGGTTCTAGACATCCAGCTTATTATTTTTCTTGGGGTTATAATAGTAAGACTATAATGAACCTTCAGTGTGAGGTCTGCTGAAATTATCACTCTTAATTAAGTCCCTCACATTTCCGCATTATTGATTGCTTTTGAGTTTGTTTTATACTCGGTTACAGATTTTATTTCATCAGTTTTTCCATAGCGTAGTAACTTAAATTTGCTGTCAGAGTCCCACTGGAAGATTTTGTTTATATCAGCTTTGGAGATTCGCTGCGTCTTCAGTTGAAGTCACTCTCGTGCAGATTCTGGTATCGTCTGTTTAATATGTAATATTGTGTAGTGTATGCGCCTGCTTACGTGGGGAGGGGGTTGAGTTTCAGCTCCTGGCCCTAAGTTTTATATCTATCGACCGGCAGTTTAAGTGTTGTCCTCATGAGGCCTTACCATACCTCCTTCTAACGCTGTGGATACAGTATGGTATAATGGGGTGTACTCTGGTAGTGTCATAAATATATAACGTATTTAGGAAGTAAGTAGTTTCAAGGGGCAAGGTGCAGGGAAGGGTTTAGATGTGAGGGAGCTGGGGTTGGTGATGGTGTGTTGGTGTTGTGGGATGAGTATTGGGAGGAAGAGGGGGATGGAATGAGTAATGGCGTTTGAGTGATGGGGTTTTGGAGTGTGGGTGGTGGGGAGGGAAGGTGTATGGGATGGGGTTGGTCTAGGGGGGATGGGGTTGGTCTAGGGAGGGATGGGGTTGGTCTAGGGAGGGATGGGGTTGGTCTAGGGAGGGATGGGGTTGGTGTTGGGGGGATGGGGTTGGTCTAGGGGGATGGGGTTGGTGTTGGGGGGATGGGGGGCGTCCCATCGGGAGGCCTCGCTACCCTTTGTCAACCGCCATTTGAACTCAGATTGCCTCCATTACGGAAATTGTAAGTCCCAGTCACGCCAGCCAGCTGTGTGGCCCACCACCACAGCTGTGTGGCCCACCACCACAGCTGTGTGGCCCACCACCACAGCTGTGTGGCCCACCACCACAGCTGTGTGGCCCACCACCACAGCTGTGTGGCCCACCACCACAGCTGTGTGGCCCACCACCATAACTGTGTGGCCCACCATCACAGCTGTATAGCCCACCACCACAGCAATGTGGCCCACCACCACAACATTGTGTCCCACCACTACAGTGTGGCCCAACACCACAGCAGTATGGCCCAACACCACAGCTGTGTGGCCCACCACAGCTGTATAGCCCAACACCACAGCAGTGTGGCCCACCACCACAGATGTATAGCCCACCACCACAACTGTATTGCCCAACACCACAGCAGTGTGGCCCATCACCACAGCTGTATAGCCCAACACCACAGCTGTGTGGCCCACCACCACAGCAGTGTGGCCACCACCACAGCAGTGTGGCCCACCACCACAGCTGTGTATAGGATTATCTGAAGACGATCTCGTGGGGGGAGGGGTAACTGCCCCTGCGTCCCTGTCCAAGACCTGGCCTCTTGGTGTATGGCCTGATCAACCAAGCTGTTGGTGGTGGCCACACGCAGTCCAGTTTAGGAACCATTGCCTGGTCGATCAATAATTGAGAGACTTAGCAGGTTTCCTTTTGCAAACAGGATTTCATGTGTTAGTAATTTCCCTTCTGTGTGATGGAAGAGTGTTGAAAAGTCTTGGACCCCTTACATTTAATGAGTTATCACTTATTGTACATATAGCACCTCTGCTTTTCATTGGAAACATTTTGCACCGTCTGCCGAGCCTCTTTCTTTCGTAGGGAGATATATCTTTCCAGATGTGACTTGTGCTGTATCCTTCTCGCCTACATTTAAGGGAGTCAAGTGCTTGGCTGAATTTTTATACCTACAGTGAAGGTTCTCTGTATATGATCTAACTGCTATTTCACCTGTTAGTGTGCAGTAATATTGTGTGTATATGGTGCCTGGTGTGTATATGGTGCCTGTGGTGTGTACATGGTGCCTGGTGTGTATATGGTGCCTGTGGTGTGTACATGGTGCCTGGTGTGTATATGGTGCCTGTGGTGTGTACATGGTGCCTGTGGTATGTATATGGCGCCTGTGGTGTGTACATGGTGCCTGTGGTGTGTACATGGTGCCTGTGGTGTGTATATGGTGCCTGTGGTGTGTATATGGTGCCTGGTGTGTATATGGTGCCTGTGGTGTGTACATGGTGCCTGGTGTGTATATGGTGCCTGTGGTGTGTACATGGTGCCTGTGGTGTGTATATGGTGCCTGTGGTGTGTACATGGTGCCTGTGGTGTGTACATGGTGCCTGTGGTGTGTACATGGTGCCTGTGGTGTGTACATGGTGCCTGTGGTGTGTACATGGTGCCTGTGGTGTGTATATGGTGCCTGTGGTGTGTACATGGTGCCTGTGGTGTGTACATGGTGCCTGTGGTGTGTACATGGTGCCTGTGGTGTGTACATGGTGCCTGTGGTGTGTATATGGTGCCTGTGGTGTGTACATGGTGCCTGTGGTGTGTACATGGTGCCTGTGGTGTGTACATGGTGCCTGTGGTGTGTACATGGTGCCTGTGGTGTGTACATGGTGCCTGTGGTGTGTATATGGTGCCTGTGGTGTGTACATGGTGCCTGTGGTGTGTACATGGTGCCTGTGGTGTGTACATGGTGCCTGTGGTGTGTACATGGTGCCTGTGGTGTGTACATGGTGCCTGTGGTGTGTACATGGTGCCTGTGGTGTGTACATGGTGCCTGTGGTGTGTACATGGTGCCTGTAGTGTGTATATGGTGCCTGTGGTGTGTATATGGTGCCTGTGGTGTGTACATGGTGCCTGTGGTGTGTACATGGTGCCTGTGGTGTGTACATGGTGCCTGTGGTGTGTATATGGTGCCTGTGGTGTGTACATGGTGCCTGTGGTGTGTATATGGCGCCTGTGGTGTGTACATGGTGCCTGTGGTGTGTACATGGTGCCTGTGGTGTGTACATGGTGCCTGTGGTATGTATATGGTGCCTGTGGTGTGTACATGGTGCCTGTGGTGTGTATATGGTGCCTGTGGTGTGTATATGGTGCCTGTGGTGTGTACATGGTGCCTGTGGTGTGTATATGGTGCCTGTGGTGTGTACATGGTGCCTGTGGTGTGTATATGGTGCCTGTGGTGTGTATATGGTGCCTGTGGTGTGTATATGGTGCCTGTGGTGTGTATATGGCGCCTGTGGTGTGTACATGGTGCCTGTGGTGTGTACATGGTGCCTGTGGTGTGTATATGGTGCCTGTGGTGTGTATATGGTGCCTGTGGTGTGTATATGGTGCCTGTGGTGTGTACATGGTGCCTGTGGTGTGTACATGGTGCCTGTGGTGTGTACATGGTGCCTGTGGTGTGTATATGGTGCCTGTAGTGTGTATATGGTGCCTGTGGTGTGTATATGGTGCCTGTGGCGTGTACATGGTGCCTGTGGTGTGTATATGGTGCTTGTGGTGTGTATATGGTGCCTGTGGTGTGTATATGGTGCCTGTGGTGTGTATATGGTGCCTGGTGTGTATATGGTGCCTGTGGTGTGTATATGGTGCCTGTGTATATGGTGCCTGTGGTGTGTATATGGTGCCTGTGGTGTGTATATGGTGCCTGTGTGTATATGGTGCCTGTGGTGTGTATATGGTGCCTGTGTGTATATGGTGCCTGTGGTGTGTATATGGCGCCTGTGGTGTGTATATGGTGCCTGTGGTGTGCATATGGTGCCTGTGGTGTGTATATGGTGCCTGTGGTGTGTATATGGTGCTTTTGGTGTGTATATGGTGCCTGTGGTGTGTATATGGTGCCTGTGGTGTGTATATGGTGCCTGGTGTGTATATGGTGCCTGTGGTGTGTATATGGTGCCTGTGTATATGGTGCCTGTGGTGTGTATATGGTGCCTGGTGTGTATATGGTGCCTGTGTGTATATGGTGCCTGTGGTGTGTATATGGTGCCTGTGTATATGGTGCCTGTTGTGTGTATATGGTGCCTGTGGTGTGTATATGGTGCCTGTGGTGTGTATATGGTGCCTGTGGTGTGTATATGGTGCCTGTGTGTATATGGTGCCTGTGTGTACATGGTGCCTGTGGTGTGTATATGGTGCCTGTGGTGTGTATATGATGCCTGTGTGTATATGGTGCTGTGGTGTGTATATGGTGCCTGTGGTGTGTATATGGTGCCTGTGTATATGGTGCCTGTGTATATGGTGCCTGTGTGTATGGTGCCTGTGTGTATATGGTGCCTGTGGTGTGTATATGGTGCCTGTGTGTATATGGTGCCTGTGGTGTGTATATGATGCCTGTGTGTATATGGTGCCTGTGGTGTGCATATGATGCCTGTGGTGTGTATATGGTGCCTGTGGTGTGTACATGGTGCCTGTGGTGTGTATATGGTGCCTGTGGTGTGTATATGGTGCCTGTGTGTATATGGTGCCTGTGGTGTGTACATGGTGCCTGTGGTGTGTATATGGTGCCTGTGTGTATATGGTGCCTGTGTATATGGTGCCTGTGGTGTGTATATGGTGCCTGTGGTGTGTATATGGTGCCTGTGTATATGGTGCCTGTGGTGTGTATATGGTGCCTGTATATGGTGCCTGTGGTGTGTATATGGTGCCTGTGTGTATATGGTGCCTGTGTGTGTGTATGGTGCCTGTGTGTGTGTATGGTGCCTGTGTGTATATGGTGCCTGTGGTGTGTATATGGTGCTTGTGGTGTGTACATGGTGCCTGTGGTGTGTATATGGTGCCTGTGGTGTGTATATGGTGCCTGTGTGTATATGGAGCCTGTGTATATGGTGCCTGTGGTGTGTATATGGTGCCTGGTGTGTATATGGTGCCTGTGGTGTGTACATGGTGCCTGTGGTGTGTATATGGTGCCTGTGGTGTGTACATGGTGCCTGTGGTGTGTATATGGTGCCTGTGGTGTGTATATGGTGCCTGTGGTGTGTATATGGTGCTTGTGGTGTGTATATGGTGCCTGTGGCGTGTATATGGTGCCTGTGGTGTGTATATGGTGCCTGTGTATATGGTGCCTGTGGTGTGTATATGGTGCCTGGTGTGTATATGGTGCCTGTGTGTATATGGTGCCTGTGGTGTGTATATGGTGCCTGTGTGTATATGGTGCCTGTTGTGTGTATATGGTGCCTGTGGTGTGTATATGGTGCCTGTGGTGTGTATATGGTGCCTGTGTGTATATGGTGCCTGTGTGTACATGGTGCCTGTGGTGTGTATATGATGCCTGTGTGTATATGGTGCCTGTGTGTATATGGTGCCTCTGGTGTGTATATGGTGCTGTGGTGTGTATATGGTGCCTGTGCTGTGTATATGGTGCCTGTGTGTATATGGTGCCTGTGTATATGGTGCCTGTGTGTATGTGGTGCCTGTGGTGTGTATATGGTGCCTGTGTATATGGTGCCTGTGTGTATATGGTGCCTGTGGTGTGTATATGATGCCTGTGTGTATATGGTGCCTGTGGTGTGCATATGGTGCCTGTGGTGTGTATATGGTGCCTGTGGTGTGTATATGGTGCCTGTGGTGTGTACATGGTGCCTGTGGTGTGTATATGGTGCCTGTGTGTATATGGTGTCTGTGTGTATATGGTGCCTGTGGTGTGTACATGGTGCCTGTGGTGTGTATATGGTGCCTGTGGTGTGTATATGGTGGCTGTGTATATGGTGCCTGTGGTGTGTATATGGTGCCTGTGGTGTGTATATGGTGCCTGTGTGTATATGGTGCCTGTGTGTATATGGTGCCTGTGGTGTGTATATGGTGCTTGTGTGTACATGGTGCCTGTGGTGTGTATATGGTGCCTGTGTATATGGTGCCTGTGTATATGGTGCCTGTGTGTATATGGTGCCTGTGGTGTGTACATGGTGCCTGTGGTGTGTACATGGTGCCTGTGGTGTGTATATGGTGCCTGTGGTGTGTACATGGTGCCTGTGGTGTGTATATGGTGCCTGTGGTGTGTATATGGTGCCTGTGTGTATATGGTGCCTGTGTGTGTGTATGGTGCCTATGTGTATATGGTGCCTGTGGTGTGTATATGGTGCCTGTGTATATGGTGCCTGTGTGTATATGGTGCCTGTGGTGTGTATATGGTGCCTGTGGTGTGTACATGGTGTCTGTGTGTATATTGTGCCTGTGGTATGTACATGGTGCCTGTGTGTATATGGTGCCTGTGGTGTGTTTACCTGGAGAGAGTTCCGGGGGTCAACGCCCCCGCGGCCCGGTCTGTGACCAGGCCTGTGTATATGGTGCCTGTAGTGTGTATATGGTGCCTGTGATGTGTACATAGTTCCTGTGTGTATATGATGCCTGTGGTGTGTGGTGCTTGTGGTGTGTATATGGTGCCTGTGGTGTGTATATGGTGCCTGTGTGTTTATGGTGCCTGTGGTGTGTATATGGTGCCTGTGGTGTGTATATGGTGCCTGTGTGTACATGGTGCCTGTGGTGTGTATATAGTGCCTTTGGTGTGTATATGGTGCCTGTGGTGTGTATATGGTGCCTGTGTGTATATGGTGCCTGTGTGTATATGGTGCCTGTGGTGTGTACATGGTGCCTGTGTGTATATGGTGCCTGTGGTGTGTACATAGTGCCTGTGGTGTGTATATGGTGCCTGTGGTGTGTATATGGTGCCTGTGGTGTGTATATGGTGCCTGTGGTGTGTATATGGTGCCTGTGGCGTGTATATGGTGCCTGTGGTGTGTATATGGTGCTTGTGGTGTGTATATGGTGCCTGTGTGTATATGGTGCCTGTGTGTGTGTGTATGGTGCCTGTGTGTATGTGGTGTCTGTGGTGTGTATGGTGCCTGTGGTGTGTACATGGTGGCTGTGGTGTGTGTATGGTGCCTACGGTGTGTATATGGCGCATGTGTGTATATGGTATCTTTGGTATGTATATGGTGTCTGTGGTGTATATATGCTGCCTGTGGTGTGTATATATGCTGCCTATAATGTGTATATGGTGCATAGAGTGTGTATATGCTGTCTACAGTGCATACTGGTGCGTATAGTGTGTGTATTGTATATGGTGTGTATAGTGTGATGAATATGGACGAGGAATCACCGATGGTTCAGTACCAATTGTGAGACCGAACCATTGTCATGTATTCAAAGTGGTCATGCAGTGCCTGGGAGCAGGAGACAGTCAAGGTTTTTCCAGGGAAAGGTAGTTGCAGTTCCTTAGATCAAGAACCCTGCACTAGCATCAAGGTAACCTCCCCATCCCCTTCCACCCTATCATATTCCATCTCATGATGGCGTTTAGCGGCAAAGTGTCGCCCGTGGCACCTGGCGGCACCCCCTGGTGGCACTCCCTGACGGCACTCTGCCATCTTCAGAAATCAACCCAGGATGGCATTAATGCCACTACGCCTCATCCCACCTCTGGGGTGCCACCGCCATGCATTTCTCCTCCTGATTCTCTCCCTCTCCCTCCCGGTAGTGGCTCTCTGTGGCCCTCCCCTGTGGCACTGCAAGTCGGCGCAGTGACACTCGCCATGATTGCTGACAGTAATGGTGATCGCTGACGATCTGTGAGCAGAGTGCCAGGCACAATGGGGCCCCTCCTGCCTCCCTCTGCTCTCCCTCTACTCCTCTCTCTCTCTCTCTCTCTCTCTCTCTCTCTCTCTCTCTCTCTCTCTCTCTCTCTCTCTCTCTCTGTTGGTGGTTATGATGGCATTATTGTTGTTGGTAGCATATTTTGTTATGGTTGTCACATTTCATGACTTACGACAAAGAGCTCGGTATATCTCAGTTTTTATGTCCGGGTTTTCAGCTGTCTTATCCAGCTGGTGATGAGTTTCCACTGCGTCATCCGACTGGTATGTTTGGTTTTCCAACGTCAACTAACCGGTGTATTCAGCTTTACAGTCTTAACCAGATGATGTTTTCGATTTTCCCTTTGTGTCAATCACATAATGTCTAGGTTTCTAGCATTTTTTCGAGCAGCTGGCGTCCGGTTTTCCAGGGTCAGTGGGTCGCCAGCAACAGCCTGGTTAGGCAGACAAGAACCAAACCAGCCTTGCCCAGGGTCGGCCTGCGGGGGTAGGAAAACTCTGGTAACTCATCTCGTGATCTTTTTAGGCTGGGATGCTGCTGTACACTAGCAGCCAGTTTTAAGGCAGGCGAAATTGCGGATGTAGAGAAAGTACAGAGAACCTTCACTGCACGTATAAGTTCAGTCCAGAACCTTAATTACTGGGAACGTTTGAAGTCCCTTGACTATCACTTCTTGAAACGCAGACGAGAAAAATACATCATAATTTAGACCAGAAGTATCCTAGAGGGACTGGTTACAAATCTGCACACAGGAATTACGCCCGAAAGCTGAAGGCTCGGCAGACGATGTAATGAAAAGCAGAGGTGCCGTCAGTACACCGACACACAACCCAATAAAACGTAAGGGGATCATCTTACATAGGGGGGATTACCAATAGACCACTGGCTGTCTTAAAGAGGGAACTGGATAGGTTCCGACGGTCAGTAGTTGACGAGTCGGGCTGTAGTTCGTACGTTGGATTGTGTGCGGTCAGCAGTAGCAGCCTGGTTGATCAGGCCCTGATTCACCAAGAGGTCTAGAGGCTATGGACCGAGACGCGGGGGCGTTAACCCCGGGAACACACTTTAGGCAGACTCCAGGAAAGTGATGTTTGGTACCCTCTTCAATTAGCTGCGCACAAACTAATGATTGTCTGAGAATTTCTATTTTCTTCTACCTACTCCTATTCCTTTTCTTTTTTTTTTTTGTTGCATTTAATTATATATCACTATTCTTTTTATGTGTGAGAGTTTTTCGTTAAAATATGATAAATTATATGGAGTTTTACATGATATATTTTCTCCCAACAGGTGAGTGGCAGGTGGTTGGAGGTGCAGCGTCTGGGTAAGTTGCTTAGCACTCACAATACTCTCAGTACAACCATCTGTAAAACGTAGAGGTAGTAGGCTGGTAGTGATGGTAGTGGTAGTAGTAGGCTGGTAGTGATGGTAGTGGTAGTAGTAGGCTGGTAGTGATGGTAGTGGTAGTAGTAGGCTGGTAGTGATGGTAGTGGTAGTAGTAGGCTGGTAGTGATGGTAGTGGTAGTAGTAGGCTGGTAGTGATGGTAGTGGTAGTAGTAGGCTGGTAGTGGTAGCAGTAGGCTGGTAGTGGTAGTAGTAGGCTGGTAGTGGTAGTAGTAGGCTGGTAGTGATGGTAGTGGTAGTAGTAGGCTGGTAGTGATAGTATTAGGCTGGTAGTAGTAGGCTGATAGTGGTTTTAAGTGGAAGTATCAACTAGACAGGTAGCAGGTTGGTAGACAGTAACCACCCAAGGAGGTATTACTGAGCCTCATGTCACATGAATGTGAAACAAAAGCCTGTTGGAGGTTTTGCACGCTGGCTGTAAATAGCAACTATCCAGGGAAGTAATACCATCCTGTTACAAGAGTTTCAAACAAACGCCTGTTAAAAGTTTTGCACTCTGGCAGAATTACTGATCTTGCCATTCTCTCTCATGAATATGTAAGATGACAGACAAAACTTTACAAATCAGCATATACTTATCTTTCCTTTCCTGTATATTTCTTAACAGTTTATACTGTAGCAGAGTTTTACTCCACGTGGACCTTCAAGTCTGTCTTCACTAGCATCGCCAGTACATTTGGATTTAGTGTATTCGTTGTTGAAAATGAATGTGTCGAGTATACACTGACCTTGATTTGTATTGGAGCTTTGATTAAAGGAGATGGAACATTAATTGACGACGACAACAAAGAAATGAGCGAAATGCTCAACTCGCACTACGATTTAGTGTTCAGTGAGCCAAGTTCTTTGTGTATGGTACACAAAACGCTACAGACATCTTCCTAATCTCTGATATGACACAAACCGCCACTTGGAAGAAGCCGTTGAATGCATCCTCATGTGCTCTGATTCGTGGAATTTTATATTCATTAAAAATCGTAAGAAGTCATATTAAGTTGCCATAAATATTGTACGGGCGAGGAGCCTGGACACTGGTGTCATCCCACAGTCAATGAAAACCACTGACGTAACTCCACTCAACAAAGATGGCGGTAAACCAGGTGCACAAAACTAACTTAGAGTGGTTGTTATGGAACAACAACATAACAGTGGTGACGTCCCATAGCAGAATTTTTGAAAGGGTTTTAAGAAGCAAGATTTCTTATCATGGTATCTCGGCAGTTGCACAGCCCAGGTCAAAACAGGTCACTCCTACCTGAAGGATACCTGAAAGATGCTTACGAGTATCAACTCTCCCGCGACCCAGTCCCAGACCAGGCCTCCTGGTAGATCAAGGCCTGGTCTACCAGGTTGTTACTATTGGTCGCACGCAGTCCAACGAAGACAGCACAAGCCAGTTGCTCGGGAACTATCTTGATGAACTTGTCTAGTTCCTTCTTGAAGACAGCCAGAGGTTTGTTAGTAACTTTTCTTATGTACGGAGGAAGGGCGTTGAAGTGCCGGGGACCTCTGACACTCATCGAGTTCTCTCCTAGTGCACTCGTTGTTCCCCTTGCGTTTTATTAGAGGTGTTTTGTACCGTCCGTCAAGTCTGTTGTCATATGTGATTTTATTGTGCAAATTTGGAACCAGTCCCTTCAGGATTTTCTAGGTGATTAATGAAGCAAATTTCTTGTCTACGTTCCAAGGAATGCACTAATTCAGATGCTTTGTCAAGTGTATATGGGCAGTGAAAGCTCTTTCTGTTTTGCAGCCCAGTAATCTCTCCTGCCTTAGCATACAACAGTATTGTAGCCTGGAGAGAATAAGTGACTTGAAGAGTATCATCATCATCGACATAGCATATCTTGTCTTGAAAGTTCTAGTTATCCAGACTATCCCTTTTCTTGCTCCAGCATAGGAACACTTGTTTCCATTCTTAAATATGAAGTCTTCAGGCAGTATTCCAAAGTTTCGTACATAGAACTTTTGCTTTATTGATTATTATAATGAAAAGGAAGCAATAAACCTACTAGGGTCATACAGCTCTCTTTGTTGAATGATTTGAGTGTGTTTTGTACTCCATTACAGTCTTTATTTACTACATTGTCTCTCGCAGTTGCTGGATCATTGTGACTTGGTCTTAAGTACACTGGAAGACAAAAAAAATTAAAATGTAGTGCACACGGACTTTGCGAAACCCTTTGACAAGTGCGACCATGAACTAATTGCTCACAAAATGCGTGCAGAAAGAATAACTGGAAAGTTGGGCAGATGGGTATTTAATTTGCAAACTAACCCAAAGAATAGTAAACAGAATAAAACCAGGGGCTGCTATGGTGACGAGTTCTGTTCTCCAAGACACCGTACTCACCCTACTTCTATTTCTCATTCTCACGTTTGACAGACACAGGGACTGTATCATCCTTTGCAGACGATACTAGAATCTGCATGGGAGTGGCATCCATAAGACACAGTGAACCTCCAAGCTGATGTAAACTAAGTCTGCCAGTGGCCGAGAAACAACACCATTTTTGTTTAATGAGGACAGATTTCACTTACTATGTTACGTAAGAATTGAGGGAGTAAAACAAGATCGGACAAACTTAACACTCATTAGAGTGCAAACCTAGTGTGAAAGACCTGGCAGTGAAATGTCAGAAGATCTCGCATTCAAGACGACAACAGTGGCATTATTGCACCTTGAAGGAACGTGATAGGTTGGAAGACTAGAACCTTCAAAAGAAGAGATGTGAAGCCAGTGATGACACTGAGAGTCACTTGTTGTCTAGGTTATGTTGTAAAGGCCTCCTTCAAGGAGGGAGAAGTGGCAGAGCTCGTACAAACTCAGACAAGCACCTGAATTACTGTTGCTTCAACTTCACATATTCCAGACTATGGAACAAAACTCTTCTCCAGGCTGAGGGACTGACCACTTGTCAAAACTACGTCTTCGAAGGAGAGGGACTGATTACATCGTCTTTACATCTCTACTCCTGCTGCCTCTGTACTCGACCGAAGAAGCCTACTATGCAGGCGAAACTTTTCGGAATAAAGATATCTAACTGTTGCACATGTGTCTTGCTTATAATGTTTTTTACTGGTTGATCAGGTCGCTTTAAATCTGCATAGGTTGTTTGTGTACAACGTCATTAAATTCTGGTTGTCACTTTTTCCGTGAGAAATAAGGGTTTACGAACATGGGTATAAATCTTAGGATGGAAACTGAACCACTCTCTGTTGAAGGTGCCTGACCAGCCAGGTTTTTGCGGCCACTAGCAGCAGCAACAACAACCTAATTGATCGTGTAGTGAGCATGAAAGCCTGACCACAGGCCGGGCCTTGATGTTAGAACCCTCGTAGGCGGTCACATGCATGTCACAGTTAAGACGCAGCCGTGACGAGCAACGTTAAGATGTACAGTCACATTGTGGGGAGTTGCTCTGCGACAAGGCATACGACGAGTCTCGGAGAGTCCCAGGATATGGAAACCATGAGTGTCCAGCAGAACTGCAGAGACTGAGAAACGTGGTATAAACGGTTTAGAAAATCCAGAGGTTGATAATTGACACATTTGGGTGTCTTAATTGTCAACTGGGAACCTCCACCTCCAGAATCGGTCTTTCAAGAGGTTACGACCAGGAGCGATTTTCAAGGCTTGGAAGACTGAAATACTAGTGCAGTAGTAGTTTTGAGTTGCACATACATTGATAAGGTGATCATGGACCACCTTCATTACTGAGAGACGGATCAAAGCCTCGAGGATTAGGAAAAGTTGCTAGCCAGTGTTGGTGGGTAGTGAGGAGCTGGAGACCAGCTGATTACTCTTTACGTATCTACAAGTTTCATGTGAGAGCAGGAAAGAGTTGATCTTGAGGTCCTGCAAGATGAGTAAGGACCCACCTTGATGAATTAACTTACCTTGATTGGTAAGGACTACATTAAGGACTACCTTACTTTTGATATACATTTAAAGAGTTTCAAGAGTTTTACTACCTTACCTCGGAGCCCGGCCATGGGTCAGGCTCGTAGCTTGATGGGTAAGACTTCCTTGATGGCTTTACTTCCACTCTAATTCACCTCTTTCTTTATTTTCAACCTTCTCTGTATCACATTTCTTGTGATGAATGGTTTAAAAAACCGACAAGTTGAAGATTGAGACACTTATGCAGCATATGGGAATCTTTATTCAGGAAACGTTTCGCCACACAGTGGCTTCATCAGTCCAATACAAAGAGGAAGGCGTAAGGAGAGGAGGAGTATGAGGTAATCAGTCCCTCAGCCTGGAGTCGATGTGTTCAGTCCATCAATCTTGTAGAATGTACAGCATAGGGCCGTAGACGTGGCTTATATACTGTAGTGAGGTGACTTGAAGCAGACGGAGGCGGGATCATAGTGGTACCATCCACTAGTCGAAGTAGGTCTTTGTCCAAAGGTTGAACAAGCGTTGAAGAATTCTTTGTAAGAAGATCCCATGATGCTGCAGAGTCTGACAGTTGTGATGAATGGTTTGAAAAACCGACAAGTTGAAGATTGAGACACTTATGCAGCATATGGGAATCTTTATTCAGGAAACGTTTCGCCACACAGTGGCTTCATCAGTCCAATACAAAGAGGAAGGCGTAAGGAGAGGAGGAGTATGAGGTAATCAGTCCCTCAGCCTGGAGTCGATGTGTTCAGTCCATCAATCTTGTAGAATGTACAGCATAGGGCCGTAGACGTGGCTTATATACTGTAGTGAGGTGACTTGAAGCAGACGGAGGCGGGATCATAGTGGTACCATCCACTAGTCGAAGTAGGTCTTTGTCCAAAGGTTGAACAAGCGAAACGTTTCCTGAATAAAGATTCCCATATGCTGCATAAGTGTCTCAATCATCACATTTCTTACTTTTTATTAACTCTCTCTGGTACCCCTCATTACATAACCTGTTTTCTTCCTTCGGGTCTTTTAATTGTTCCTCCTTGGCCTTTTTCCACTACCTGCTTGTAGTGGAGGAGCAACCAGGTTGTGATGTCTGTGGCAATATAAACACAAATGCAGTATAATGTGATCCTTTATTGACTACGTTTCGCCCACACAGTGGGCTTTTTCAAGTCACAAACAGAACTACCTGGGGTGGAAGGAACGCGAGTATTTATAGTCCGGCTGAGGTCAGGTGAAGAATGCTGCATCTGATGATGTACCGAGTTGGGTTGTAGAGTCTAAAAACTTGGGTAGCTTGGAAAGGAGACTGGACAAGTTTGTGAGCAGACCTTCTACAGTGTTCTTATGTGGGATAGCGATGAAGAAGTTTCTTGGCAAGTGGTTCAGCTATGTTATAGAAGCCACTATTCTGGTTGAAGTTGTCGGATATAGAAATAAGTGATGATTCCAGGATTCTTCGGTATTGGGTGTTGTCTTCTGTGGCGATAAGTCTTGAGTTTCTGTAGTTTATCAAGTGGTTGTGTGAATTACGGTGTTGTACGCAGGCATTCCTTGTGTCGTCAGACCTGCTTGCGTATTGGTGTTCTGAAATACGTGTTTGGAGGTCCCTTGATGTTTCGCCCACGTATAACTTGTTGCAGTCATTACAAGGGATTATGTATACCCCTGCAGAGGATGGAGGCTTGTCCTGCCTACTACTGGTGATGTCCTTGATGGTCGTGGTTGTGGAGGTAGATACTTGGAATGATGTTTTGGCAAAGATGTTGGAAACATGTTTGGCAATGGAGTTGGTGGGAAGGACTATGTATCTCTTCTCGGCAGTGTCTTCTCTGGGTGTGTTGAAGATGTTTAGTGCTCGCCGTCTGCAGTCTCTGATGAAGTGACGAGGATAGTGGAGTTTGGAAAATACCTGTTCAATTATAGTGCATTCTTCCTCAAGGAACTCGTTGCTGCAGATTCTGAGTGCACGCAGGAAGAAGCCTATAATTACACCACGTTTGGTTTTGGTGTCGTGGTGAGAGTAGAAGTGGAGAAGATCGTTTTGGTTGGTGGGTTTTCGATAGACTTTAAAACGAAGTTCGTGGTCAGCTTTGCAGAGTAGAACATCAAGGAAAGGAAGAGTGTTGTCGACCTCTTCTTCAAGTGTGAACTGGATTGAAGGCTCGACCTGGTTGAGCTTGTCTTGGAGAGCTTGAACGTTGAAGCGTTTAGGAGTTATGAGGAGAATGTCGTCAACATAACGGAGCCAGGTGACAGACGAAGGAATAATGGTGGAGAAACGTTCGGCTTCTAGATGTTCCATGTATAGGTTCGCTAGGACTGCACTGAGTGGCGAACCCATGGGTAGTCCAAAAGTCTGCTGAAAGAGGTGATTTTCAAAAGAGAAACACGTAAAGCCAACACATAGTTCAACCAGGTCGATGAAGTCGCTGGCTGGAATGGGAAGATCAAGTGAATCGTCAATTTTCTTGCGCAAGAGATCGATGGCTTGTTTAGTAGGTACTTTAGTGAATAGGGAAGTCACGTCAAGGCTGGAAAGTTTCTTGTTCCTGATGTTGATGTTGCGAATGCGATTGAGAAGATCACCTGAGTGTTTGAGATGTGCTGGACTGATAGTGCCCAAGAGTTTCGAGAGGTGTTTGGCGAGAATTCCTGAGAGCTTGTGGGGAGCACTGCCTATTCCCGAGGATATGGGCCTCAGTGGGATACCAGGCTTGTGAGTCTTTGGCAGGCCGTACATTCTGGCAGGTCTGGGGTCCATATCCTCGGGAATAGGCAGTGCTCCCCACAAGCTCTCAGGAATTCTCGCCAAACACCTCTCGAAACTCTTGGGCACTATCAGTCCAGCACATCTCAAACACTCAGGTGATCTTCTCAATCGCATTCGCAACATCAACATCAGGAACAAGAAACTTTCCAGCCTTGACGTGACTTCCCTATTCACTAAAGTACCTACTAAACAAGCCATCGATCTCTTGCGCAAGAAAATTGACGATTCACTTGATCTTCCCATTCCAGCCAGCGACTTCATCGACCTGGTTGAACTATGTGTTGGCTTTACGTGTTTCTCTTTTGAAAATCACCTCTTTCAGCAGACTTTTGGACTACCCATGGGTTCGCCACTCAGTGCAGTCCTAGCGAACCTATACATGGAACATCTAGAAGCCGAACGTTTCTCCACCATTATTCCTTCGTCTGTCACCTGGCTCCGTTATGTTGACGACATTCTCCTCATAACTCCTAAACGCTTCAACGTTCAAGCTCTCCAAGACAAGCTCAACCAGGTCGAGCCTTCAATCCAGTTCACACTTGAAGAAGAGGTCGACAACACTCTTCCTTTCCTTGATGTTCTACTCTGCAAAGCTGACCACGAACTTCGTTTTAAAGTCTATCGAAAACCCACCAACCAAAACGATCTTCTCCACTTCTACTCTCACCACGACACCAAAACCAAACGTGGTGTAATTATAGGCTTCTTCCTGCGTGCACTCAGAATCTGCAGCAACGAGTTCCTTGAGGAAGAATGCACTATAATTGAACAGGTATTTTCCAAACTCCACTATCCTCGTCACTTCATCAGAGACTGCAGACGGCGAGCACTAAACATCTTCAACACACCCAGAGAAGACACTGCCGAGAAGAGATACATAGTCCTTCCCACCAACTCCATTGCCAAACATGTTTCCAACATCTTTGCCAAAACATCATTCTAAGTATCTACCTCCACAACCACGACCATCAAGGACATCACCAGTAGTAGGCAGGACAAGCCTCCATCCTCTGCAGGGGTATACATAATCCCTTGTAATGACTGCAACAAGTTATACGTGGGCGAAACATCAAGGGACCTCCAAACACGTATTTCAGAACACCAATACGCAAGCAGGTCTGACGACACAAGGAATGCCTGCGTACAACACCGTAATTCACACAACCACTTGATAAACTACAGAAACTCAAGACTTATCGCCACAGAAGACAACACCCAATACCGAAGAATCCTGGAATCATCACTTATTTCTATATCCGACAACTTCAACCAGAATAGTGGCTTCTATAACATAGCTGAACCACTTGCCAAGAAACTTCTTCATCGCTATCCCACATAAGAACACTGTAGAAGGTCTGCTCACAAACTTGTCCAGTCTCCTTTTCAAGCTACCCAAGTTTTTAGACTCTACAACCCAACTCGGTACATCATCAGATGCAGCATTCTTCACCTGACCTCAGCCGGACTATAAATACTCGCGTTCCTTCCACCCCAGGTAGTTCTGTTTGTGACTTGAAAAAGCCCACTGTGTGGGCGAAACGTAGTCAATAAAGGATCACATTATACTGCATTTGTGTTAACCTAGGATTTCAAATGGCCTGTTATCCCAGGTGTAATGGGAGCAAATAAACACAGTAGAAAAAGTTTAGACTTATATTATCCTTCACCAATTATAACAGCAATATGTACACTATGTACAGTGATAAATATAGTGCACTCCACGGTAAGCAAGGCAGAAATAGAAGCCACAAGATAGCAGACCGTGCTTCAACCAGCTCTAGAGTGGGAATGACAAGGGCAGACAGGAGAGCGGTATCCACATAACCTCTGCGATTGTCAATCCCACCTTCTTATTGGCTAGAACCTGGTCACTAGTTGAACGATGGGGCCCCATCATCAACTCTTAGCAACCTGGTTCGCTGGTTGGGGGAGATAGCCTGTAAATGAGGGTGTGTCCATGCGCCGAATAAAGGTTACGTACTCTTTGCATGCCACACCCCCACCCCCGAGAAGGCTCAGGATTAGGCTGCCACCTCCCAGTGGTAACCGTGCCGCCATGGCACAAAATAATGGGACCGCCTATCCTCTCCACCATCCAACTCTTAGATAGAGCTCAGCTTTCCTAGTGCCTGAAAGCCAAACCCTAAACTCAGAGTGAGACAGCAGTCAGATAAGCCAACATAGGTCCAAGATACAAGCGGACGGTAGCCCGTATCCCCTCACTAAAAAAAACCCCCACATCAGGGGATAAAAAAAAGAGCTTGAAAGGGGGGTTACCACAAATACATCCTAACCTAAATAAAATATTAAACTAGACTCTTGACAAAGAGTCTGCCAACACATTTTCTTTGCCGGCAATGTAACGAATTTTGAAGTTATAGGGCTGCAGCCTGAGCGTCCAACGCATAAGCCTTGTGTTGTGATTCTTCATGGCTTGGAGATAGACTAACGGGTTGTGATCACTGTAGACTGTGACCACCTGCGATGTCTGGCCCACATAAACATCGAAATGCTCCAAAGCCATTACCAGCGCGAGGGCTTCTTTTTCAATGGTAGAGTAAGCTCTCTGATGTGGCTGGAACTTAGCTGAAAAGTATGCTACAGGCTGCAACTCCTTGTTCCCGATTTGTAATAGTACCGCCCCAACCCCAGACTCACAAGCATCAACCTGTAATGAAAAAGGTTTGGAGAAGTCTGGAGACAGGAGAATGGGTGCAGAGCACAATAATCTTTTTGCTTTATTAAAAGCAGTGTTACAATCTGACGTCCAATTAAAGGGAACTTTATGACTGGTAAGAGAGGTAAGAGGGGCTACAATATCTGAGAAATTCTTACAGAATCTTCTGTAAAATCCTATCATGCCTAGGAAACGTTGAAGAGATTTCCTATCATGAGGAACTGGATAATCTTTAATCGAAAGAACTTTAGCAAGTTTAGGTGCAACATTACCACTACCTACTTCATGGCCTAGAAAAGTGATAGTGGCCTGGCCAAAGGAAGATTTAGATAAATTAACTGTTAATTGGGAATTCTTAAAGGTCTCAAACAGAGCTTTAAGTCTAAGTAGGTGTTGATCCCAAGTATCAGACACCACAACAATATCATCTAGGTATGCTGCCGTGCCTTCAAGTCCTTTAATAGCCTGATGGATGAGTTTCTGGAATGAAGAGGGGGAATTTTTCATTCCGAAGGGGGTAACTGTATACTGATAATGACCTCCTGGAATTACGAAGGCAGAGATTTCCTTCGCCTTATCTGTCAAAGGTACCTGATAGTAACCTTTAAGGAGATCTAATTTGGACACAAAAGTAGCCTTACCCACAAAGTCAATTACGTCATCCAGACGAGGAAGAGGGTAAGCATCTGTAATTGTGACCTCGTTCACTTTACGGTAGTCTGTGCACATACGAAACCCTCCATCAGCCTTCTTTACTAGGATGCACGGTGAAGCCCATGGACTAGATGACTCCTCCACTAAACCATGTTCTAACAAGAAGTCTACTTCCTGCTGAAGTAACCTTTGCTTTTCAGGATTAGCTCTGTAGGGGGAGAGTTTAATTGGTTTAGATTTTCCCACATCTACATCATGGTAACCTAACGTACATTTTTTCGGCACATCCGAAAAAATATTAGGATATGACTGTAGAAGCTCAGTTAAATTGGTTGCTTGTATTTCAGATAATCCATCCATTAAAGGGCTAGGATCCTTGAGGAGGACAGAATTGGAAAGTTTAGTATTAATTTCAGAGATAGAGTGCAAAGAGTCAGAGTCGTCCTCAGAGGTAGAGGACAGAGTCATTACTGGGACTTTATCTGGTGTATGAAAGGCCTTGATTTGATTAATGTGGTAAGTTTTTGTTTTTGAGGTCTTACCAATGGGAGCTACCACATAATTTAAATCAGATAATCTACTTACTATCTGCATAGGTCCCGTAAATCTAGCTTTCAAGGTGTGGCCAGGTATAGGTTCCTGCACCAACACCTTGTCTCCTGGATGGAAGGAGCGGAATTGTGCACTTTTGTCATACCTCTGTTTCATCTTACTTTGAGCTATCTTTAGGTTAGCCGTGGCTAACTCACGTGCCACCTGCAACCTTGAAGACGGGTTGTAGAGTGCTGAGCTTACGTCTTCTCCCATCCATCCTTCTTTGAGCACCCGAAGAGGACCTCGTACATTGTGCCCAAAGATCAGCTCAAACGGACTATACCCTGTAGACTCTTGCACCGTCTCTCGTACTGAGAATAGCAACAACGGTAGAGATTCATCCCAATCTGTCGGAAAGTGCATGCAAAAACTTCTCATCATTGTTTTTAATGTTTGGTGGAATCTTTCCAAGGCGCCTTGGGACTGAGGGTGATAGGCAGTGGATAAGTTGTGAATTATCCCTAACCTAGTTAATACTTCCCTAAATGCTTTGGCAGTGAAGTTAGTACCTTGATCACTTTGTATAGTTTTAGGAATGCCAAAACAAGAAATGAATTTTGTTAAAGCTTTGAGAATAGCTTTAGTATTGATACTACGCATTGGGATCGCTTCAGGATATCTGGTTACTTTATCCATAATTGTAAATAAATACTGATTTCCAGACTTTGACTTAGGTAGTGGACCTACACAATCTATAATTAAATCTGCAAAAGGTTCTCCATCAGCAGGTATGGGTTGGAGAGGTGCAGGTTTAATAGAATGTCCAGGTTTTCCAACTTGCTGACATTCTCGGCAACACCTAATATGATTCTTCACATCTTTCTTTAATGTTGGCCAATAAAATTCTTTTGTGATTCTATACAAGGTTTTTGTAATTCCTAAGTGACCTCCTGATGACGTATTATGAGCTATATTTAATATCTGAGGTCTATACTTGGTTGGAACCACTAACCTGTCGTATAATTGCCGGCCCTCTGTCTCCTTACCAGTCTCAGTGCATACCAAATAATCATTTTTAACATCATACTTGACTGGATGACCCAAAGAGGATTTACCCATGGCTGCCTCAAAAGCGAATTTTAAAGAAGGGTCCTTTCGTTGTTCCTCCCGGAAGGACAGTCCCTCGGGCATGGAAACAGAGACATCTGGGAATCCTGCAACCTGGGAATAGGAAGGCTTGATCGGGGTCTGTTCACTTGATTTACGAGACTCCGGCCGGTGTGTCTCATAAAACAACGTGGCTATTCCGAGATCGGAGTCGTCCAAGGATAGGTCAACATTCTCCCCAGACAACCCTTGGGATGTTGCCCGAGTTATGGCCAACACTGGAGAAGCATTAATCATTATAGGTTCAGGACACGAAGTAACAGTAGTAATGTTATTACCCAGTAATAACATTGCATTTTTCATGGGAAATCCTTTTGAGATACCTACAGTCAAGTACCCAGTGTAATATTTGCACTGTACATAAATTTTATGCAAAGGAACTGAATATATAGCTCCTCCGTAAGCTTCCAATAAAACTGAGGAATTCAAGGAAGTTTTCTCTGAAAGGGGTAATATTCCTTCTCTGACAAGTGAGCAATATGCTCCAGTATCTCTAAAGGTATTTACTTTAGTTGGTTCTGAGTTTTCCTGAAGGGAAATAAGACTTTCGCAATAATAAGGGGCCATACCTTTTTCTACTTCTCTAGGGGACATGTTACTAGGGATATTAGAGATTTTCCCGATGGGTTGAGGTTTTTGGGGGCAGTTGGAACTGATATGACCTACTTTATTACACCTGAAGCAGACGACAGGCTTGCCCTTTACTCCCTGATGACGTTGCAAGTGGTGTCGTTCTGGCTGGTGCCTCTCTGGATATTGTTGTCGAGATGCTCCATAAGTAGTTTGCCTCTCCGCAGGGGGACCATATGTTGAGAAGCGTGGCTCACCAGGTGACTTGGTTGGATGTCGTAGACGCTCTCCCTCCGGCTGGCACTTCATTCTCCAATGTTGTCGATCTCTGCTCACGCCAGACTGTTGAAAAGAGAGACGGGACCGCTCGGACAAGGAGCGGTTCGTTTCGAAGGTATCAGCCAACCTGGCCGCCTCCAATGCAGTGGTTAAGTCACGATCCTGCAGAAAGACACGAACCTCTGGTCCCACAGACTCCAGCAGGTTATCAATCAGAATAAGCTGCACCAGCTCCTCAAAGTTAGAGACACCACTCGCTTTATACCAGCTGGTAAAAGCTTTGGTTTGCTGTCTCACAAAGTCCACCAGGGATTGACCAAGCTGCCGCCTGTTCAATTTGAAGGTCTTACGATATTTAGCTGGGATACATGTATATGCTCCCAACACTGTGGTCTTCACTACTTGATAATCAGAGAATTCAGCGTCAGTTAATACCGACGTAAATTCCTGTGCCTTACCCAATAATGCTGTATGAACCAACGCTGCCCAGTGCTGTTCCGGCCACCTCAAGGCTCGAGCCTGATTTTCGAAGCTTTCGAAAAATTGCTCTGGTTCGGCCTCATTGAAGCGGGGAACAAGCTGTACTGCTTTTTGTAAACTGAAATCGTTTACAGAATGCGAAAACTGCCTCCTTTCTCTTTCCCTATCAAATTCTTCCCTTGCGAATGCTCTCTGTTCCCTAGTTTGCTCAAGATTGATTTTTGCCAGCTGAAGTGCCAACGACGCTGATTCACCCTGAGACAACCCATGTGCACTATACTGACCATTTTGCTCCGTAGGTGTATCATCTTCCTCCTGCGAGAACATAGTAGTTTTTTCCCTAGCTCCCGTAAAGGGAGGAGTTTGATGTGCCATCTCTTCTTCAATAAGTATGTCAGCAATAAGTGAACGCAGTTGCGCAGCTGTAAGAGTGCGTTTATAGGGAATGCCAATGGAACGAGCAATTTGCCAACAACGCTGTAGGGACAATTTAGGTAGGTTATGCAAAGTATATGCCGACACCAGGCGTCTGACTCGTCTAGGTGGCATAAGTTATTCGCTATGCACAGTACGAATACCCCAACGTAACACGTTAATTTGCAGAACACGCTTAGCTATGCACAGTACGATTGCAGAATACGCATACAAGCAAAGCCGACTGCACACAAGATTGACCGTAGCGAAGCGAGCACACTGAACAAGCTAGTAGCGAGCTGTTGAACGATCACACAATAGCAAGGCTGATCATAAGCAACTGACACGCAAAATTTGTAAAGCGAAGCGAAACAGCAAGCTACACAATGTTCCTGCTACAAGCTTCACCCTAAGCTCAACCGTTTCTCTAAGTCCAGCTCTCGGACAGGCTACCCATATTACAACCTAGGATTTCAAATGGCCTGTTATCCCAGGTGTAATGGGAGCAAATAAACACAGTAGAAAAAGTTTAGACTTATATTATCCTTCACCAATTATAACAGCAATATGTACACTATGTACAGTGATAAATATAGTGCACTCCACGGTAAGCAAGGCAGAAATAGAAGCCACAAGATAGCAGACCGTGCTTCAACCAGCTCTAGAGTGGGAATGACAAGGGCAGACAGGAGAGCGGTATCCACATAACCTCTGCGATTGTCAATCCCACCTTCTTATTGGCTAGAACCTGGTCACTAGTTGAACGATGGGGCCCCATCATCAACTCTTAGCAACCTGGTTCGCTGGTTGGGGGAGATAGCCTGTAAATGAGGGTGTGTCCATGCGCCGAATAAAGGTTACGTACTCTTTGCATGCCACAGCCCCGGACACTTACTGTGTTTTCTCTTAGTGTACCAATGACGCCCCTACTTTTCACTGGGGGTATGTTGCATCGCCTGCCAAGTGTTTTGCCTTCGTAGGGAGTGATTTCTGTGTGCAGATTTAGGGACCAGTCCCTCCAGGATGTTCCAGGTGTAAATTATGATACATCTCTCGCCTGCGCTCTAGTGAGTACACGTGGGAGGGGATGGGTTTGATTTGTGCCATTGGGTACGGGAGCAAATACTTGGGTAGCTTTGGGTAGAGGTCATTTTGATAAGGACCTGCCTTGTATGGGCCGGTAGGCCTTCTGCAATGTTCCTCCATTCTTATATTCTTATGTTCTAAGTCAAGTGCTTCCAGGCGTTCCCAGTAGTTAAGGTCGTTTTGATAAGGACCTGCCTCGCATGGGCCAGTAGGCCTTCTGCAGTGTTCCTCCATTCTTATGTTCTTATGAACTTATACGTGCAATAAAGGTTCTCTATACATTCTCTAGATCTACAATTTCACCTGCCTTGAATGGGGATGTTAATGTACAGCAGTATTTCAGCCTAGAGAGAACAAGTGATTTAAAAAGGATCATCATTGGCTTAGCATCTCTTGTCTTGAATATTCTCGTTATCCATCCTATCAGTTTACTAGCAGATGTGATAGTGGCATTGTTGTGATCCTTGAAGGTGAGATCTTCAGACATTACCACTCCCAGGTCCTTCACATTACTTTTCCGCTCTATTGTGTGGTTAGAGTTTGTAGTATACTCACTCCTAGTTATTATTTCCTCCAGTTTTCCATAACGGAGTAGTTGGAATTTGTCTTCATTGAACATCATATTGTTCTCTGTTGCCCATTGGAAAACTTGGTTTATATCTTCTTGGAGATTTATCGTGTCCTCAGTGGATGACACTCTCATGTAGATCCTAGTATCGTCTGCAAAGGATGATACGGTGCTGTGGGTTACATCTCTGTCTATATCTAATATGAGAATGAGGAACAGGATGGGGGCGAGTACTGTGCCTTGTGGAACAGAGCTTTTCACTATGGCAGCCTCCGATTTCACTGTTTACCACTACTCTTTGTGTTCGATTGGTTAGAAAGTTGAAGATCCATCTGCCTACTTATTTGTTTTTCTTCTTTCCCAATCCCTCGTTCCTTCTTTCACATTCCTCTTCCGTACTTCTTC